>NC_072492.1:8974192-9284339 GCF_027574615.1 Eptesicus fuscus | reverse complement strand
GAAGGGGAGAGCATCCTGGCCCCGGGCACGGGCACGGGCACGGGCTGGCGTGCAGCCAGGCTGCCCATCACCGAGGAGTCCAACTCCTGCCCCCTCGGTTCTTTGAGGTAGAAACACTCTTTCCTGAAATACGTGCTCCAAATATCCATCCTCCCCTCCCCTCTTCTCCCTCCTCTTCCTTCATCATTTCCCTCATCACCAACCTGTCAAACCCACAGAAGTTTCAAAAGATGCTGAGGAACCGGGCTGAGTCATAGGGTGGGGAAGGGAATAGGGTTGTCAGCCATGAGACGTAAAACCCTGAGCCTCAGTTTCCTCACTTGTGAGCTGAGAAGTGATATTTCCTTTGCTGGGTATTTCAAGGGTATCCAGAGCTGAAGGTCCAAGTTGTCAGGGGCTGTGCTTCTGGCAGGTGCTCCACAGCGGGGTTCACTCCCGGGGATGGTGGGAAAGGTCTGTTTCCTAAGAGAAACTCCATTCCTAGGCCCCTAACAGTGCAGGGACGCAGGTTAGAGTCCAACGAGGTCACTTTTATTCTCCAGGGATTGGGCGACACTAGCAAATGCTGAAAGCTAATCCTATCCTATATAACAAAAGCCTAATATGCTAAGTGTCCGACCATTTGACCAGTCGCTATGACATGCACTGACCACCAGGGGGAAGACGCTCCAACCAGTAGGTCAGCTTGCTGCTGGGATCTGGATAATCAGGACTGGGCAAGATGGGCCAGACACACCCTGGAGACCTCCCCCAGTCTCGCCCCGCCCTGATTGTGCACCGGTGGGGTCCCTCAGCCTGACCTGCGCCCTCTTGCAATCTGGGACCCCTTGGGGGATGTCGGAGATCCCCGCAGGCCAGGCCGAGGGACCCCACTGGTGCACGAATCCGTGCACCAGGCCTCTAGTGTTTAATAAATACTGACACTGTGTCAGGCACTGTTGCAAGTGCTTTGTGTGAATCTGGCCATATACTAGTAATCTTTATGCTGCTATTGTTTCTATTCCATAGATGGGAAACTGAGGCTCAGAGAGGTGAAGGGACTTGCTGAAGGAGACATACAGGCAGTTGGCAGCGAAGCTGGGATTCGAACCCAGGCAGCCTGTGCAGAGCTCCTGCTGGTGAACGCTGCCCTGTGCCCACCCCTGTAGCCTGTGGGCATGCTCACCTGTGGGCACACTCACCTGTGGGCACACTCACCTGTGGGCACACTCACCTGCGCAGCCGAGGCCCTCCTCGCAGGACTGCCAGAGTCCTGTGTGCAGCCTGTGCTCCGTGAACTTGTCATCATCCTCTGTCTCCCAAATGTACTGCACTGCCCGGCTCTCATTGTCCCCCCTGCCCCTGCTGAAATGAATGCAGCCCGCCCTCCTGCGTGGTCCTGGCACAGCGGCTATGCCACCCTTCGGGTCCCCTCGCACCAGTGCCTGCTGCCCAGGGCGGTAAGGGAGAAGGCCAGGGCCAGGCAGATGGGGAGGAGGGCCAGTGCCTGCTGCCCCCGGGCCCTGTCTGTGGCTGAGTGAGGTGTGCAGTGTCAGGGTGAACAGTGGCCCCTCCTCCCCTCCTGGTTGTGGTACCCACCCTTCCCAACCCTGCCACAGGCTTCCGTGATGCTCCCTGGGGAGTCGGTGCACGTCAGCCTGTGGCATCCACATGAGCACTATGGCCTGAGGGGCCTCGTGAGAACGCACAGGGCTGGGCGTGCTCCATCACAGTCCTCCCCAGGGCGTAGAGGTTAGGAGGGCTTTCCATTTTTTTAAGTTGTAGTGAAATACACACTGTGCAATCCATCTCCAGAACTCTCACCTCGGGAAACTGAGGCGCTGTACCCATTCAACACTGACTCCCCATCCTCCTCCCCAGCCCCCGGCCACCACCACGCCACTCTCTGTCTCTATGAATCTGATCGCTCTGGTATAAGTGGAATTTGCCTTTTTATGACTGGCTTATCTCACTTAGGATAATGTCCTCACGGTCCATCCGTGTTTTCTCGTGTCAGAATTTCCTTCCTTTCTAAGACTGAGTAATACCCCATTGAGTGGATGTACCACGTCTTGCTTCCCGTTCACCTGTGTGCAGTTGGCTTGTTTCCACCTTTTGGCTTTGGGGAGGGTGCCAGCTTTTGAGGGAAGATCAGGGGCAGTTTGGGTGCATTTCTGGGTATAGTCTCCCCACCCTTGCCCTTTGCACTGAGCAGGGGCCTCAGCGCTGGATTTGGGGAATCTCGGGGCCTGCATGGCTCCCTGCCCAGCCCCTCAAGGAGGGACTTCCTCTTCGATGGGCTTTGAGAACTCGAGGTGGGGGCAGCCTGCTTCAGGCCCAGGTGCCGTGCAGAACAGGAGAGGGTGCCCCACCGCACATGGGCGCACAATTCAGCCCGATCCTGGAGCCTCTAGAGCAGTGGTTCTCAACCTTTCTAATGCCGCGACCCTTTAATACAGCTCCTCATGTTGTGGTGACCCCCAACCATAAAATTATTTTCGTTGCTGCTTCATAACTGTAATTTTGCTACTGTTAATGAATCGTAATGTAAATATCTGTGTTTTCCGATGGTCTTAGGCTCTATAGCAGCACTTCTCAACCTGTGGGTTGTGACCCACAGATTGAGAACCGCTAGCAGGGTCGCCTAAGACCATCGGAAAACACAGATATTTACATTACAATTCATAACAGTAGCAAAATTACCGTTATGAAGTAGCAACGAAAATAATTTTATGGTTGGGGGTCACCACAACATGAGGAGCTGTATTAAAGGGTCGCGGCATTAGGAAGGTTGAGAACCACTGCTCTAGAGCTGCAGGCAGAGCCCTTGGCCCATCACTCATGCCCTTACCAAGGGGCCCTGCAGCAGGGAGGACGGTGACGCGAGGGAGACTCACGCTGCTTCTTGGGCCGAGGGCATTCATGGACCAGCGAGGGCAGGAGCGTCGGGGAAGATTCCTCGTGGCGCCTGAAACATACGGGTTCTTGATTACATATGAGGCACCTCCTGGAGACGCTCAGGTATTACTGAGGCTGTACCAGCCGGGCGGTGGGAGAAGAGGCAGTGGCGTGTGGGTTGATAGCAGTGCTCTGCCCTGTCGTGCTGCTAAAGGCTGGGGGTGGGGGTGGGGTGGGGTGGTGCTGCCAGCAGCCAAGGAGCCGTGAGCATCTGGCTTACCAAGTTCTCTCACTAGATGGCATCCGCCGATGGATGGGGGAAGTCGCATGTGTCCCCACCTTCTGGAAAAAAAAAAAAAAAGGATGTTTTTGAGAAAAAGAGATTAGATGGAAGATTCTTACCAAACTGGCATTTTCTTTGCCAGCATGCAACTTGGATGCCAGCCTTAAAGGGGCAGTTGCAGAATAACTACAGCCATACCAAAAGGACCGGAGCCCACCACGTGGGCACTTCTCTCCCTCTATGTCACTTCATCCTGCTCTCTGTTGTCCCCAAGAGATGGCCACATTGTTAAAGAGTCCATTTGGGGGGGTGTCTTTGCTCATTAGGAGCATTCGTTGCTAAGGATTAAAATCCTGCCACATGTAGTTTCGAAGACTTGCAAGGATTTCTATGAAGGGTTGCTCATCTGCTTCCCTCCAACTGTTCAGCATTCACTCACTCAGATAAGTTGACCAAGATGAGTTCCTGCTGCCCTGCGTCTCATGCAGTCAGGATGTGGTGCCCTGGGCCTCCAGTCCCGGAGGCTGGGAGGGCGTGGCGGGGGATGCTGGGGGCTGGGCTGGGAGAGGTGAGATGAGTGGGCCAAGAAGAGCCTTTCAGAGGCACGATGATGAGTCCGCTAGAGAAATGGAGCTGGCTAGAGAGTTAGGGTAAGATAAGGCAACTTACCAAACAGCTGTGGCCAGGTGACTGGTCAGAGGACCTGGGGGAGTATCTTGGCTCTGCCATTTACTTGCTGTGTGGCCTTGGGCAAGCATCCTAACGTCTGTGAGCCTCAGTTTCCCAGCTGTCACGTGGAGAAATATCACGCCCTCCCAGGAGTATCGTGGGGACGAATGAAATCGGATGTTGGGTGGAAAGCTTCTGTAAATGTGAACTGTGATGGGGAAGCACACATGCGGTCGTGAGTAAGTGGTGGCTCACGCATTCCAGGGGAAGGTCTGCCAGGTGAGCTGAGTGATGTGTGCAGAACAAGTGGGCAGTGCGGGGGCGGGCGTAGCTGACTTCCCAGCGTGCTGCGTTGCCACTGTGTAGACAGAACTCGGGTCACTGACGGGGTGTTTGCTTCAGACCCTGGGTCAGGAGCTGCTCTCCTGGGCCGGGCAGCTGTTTCTTGTGACGTCTTGGCACAGACAGGGCCCAGGGCGGCCTGGACAACCTCGGCGGCTGGGCTCAGCCCGGCCTGGGCAATGCTAACGCCTTAGCAAAACATGTCTCCATCATGAAGATGCCCACCTCAGAACTGGCTCGAGGCCCATCCTCTCTGCCGGCTGTTCCTCCGCGGCTCGAACCCGAGCCTGCCACGCCAGGCCTCGGGGGTGGAACCTACAGGCCGCCTGGCTTTTCCTCCTGGGCCTCCGCTGAGGACGTCCCAGAAAACACAGCTGACTGGGGGAGGTCTGGGAAAAATCTCCCTGCCTGGGGGGGGGGCCGGACGGGGCTGAGCCACGGTTGATGAGAAACTTTGGAGAGTCAGTAGATTGGTCTAGCCGGGTCCAGACGCTCTTGACGCGGTGTGGAGAGACTTTGTGCAAACATTTCCTCGCTGGACACGGAGGGATGCGACAGGGGGCTGCCTGCGGTACATCGTGGACTGTCAGACTATTGTGCCCGCCCTTGTGAAAGTGCCGCGAGGAAGATGAGGCCGGAACCGAGCAGGATAGGGCCCGGGAGGAGGACCGCGGGGCCCTGGCCGGGGGTCCGCGCGTTGCCCACCCACATCCCTGCCTCCCCCGGGGCCAGCTCTCTCCCCTCCCGTGGGAAGCGCTCTCTCCAGTCCCCTGCGCGGCCCTTCCTCGCTCTGCTGCTTCTGGTTTCCGTCAAGCAAGTAAGAGCAGTTTTTATTATTATTGTTGTTATTATTATCGGTGGTACATTCTTTCTGATTACGGAAGCAATCTAGGCCTCGTGTAGGCAATTTGGAAAATATAAGACAGTATAAAGACAATCTAATCCCAGCATTCAGAGGCAATCACTGTGAATATTTTGGCATATTTTCCTCAAATCCTTTCTCTATGCATTTTTGACACAGCTGAGATGATGATGCAGAAGACATATTGCATCCTGGTTCCCCCTTTTCGTCCTCGTATAAGCTTTCCCTACGTCGGTATGAACTCTAAATAGCATTTAAAATCGCTGCATATAACCTCCTGTCTGCTTTTATCATCCTCTCACCTGTGAGGGTGTAGGGTGAATGGTAGCTCTTTTTTTTTAATCTTTTCTTTCCTTTTTTCCCTCCTTTCCTTCCTTCCTTCTCATTATAAAAATATAGGATGTCCATTGTTTAAAAAGCAAATTTATAAAATCCGAAGAGGGATAAATACAGACGGCAGCTCACCATGATGCCACCACCCAGCGCTCACCCTCATTCACATCTTGGCGCTCATACTTCTACCATTTACTTATATCTCTTTTTAAAAAACAACAACACAGGACCTAATTATAGCTGTTATCTCACAATATGCTTTTTTTCTTAACAAAATACACTGATAACACAGGCTAACGTTTTTTGACCACTTACTATGCAGCAGGTTCGGTGCCAGGCTCTCAGCAACCCTGTGAGGGGAGTTCTTTAATCCCATTTTACAGATGAGGAAACTGAGTCTCGGGGAGGTTGAACGTTTTTCTACGTCAGTAAAGGTAGCTCCATGGCATGAGGCTGAAGGGCTTCAAGGAAGTATTCTAATGTATGTAACCGTTCTCTTTAGTCGGGCATTCTGGTAGCTTGTCTTATTCTCATCCAACCTTTGCTCCTTCCCTTTCCAAGGTTCCATTGCTATCCTGGGCTGCCATGTGAAGGAACCCAGTTCCATTCATCTGAGTAAAGGAGGGGCCTGGAGGAATGTTCTCTTATTCCTTTGGTCCATAGGCGCCTCCGAGTCCTAAATCCCTGCTGCCCCCTAGAGGGCGGGCTGGGTACCAGCTCTCATGTGGTCACCGACCAGGCTTTCTCTGGTGCTATGCTAGCCCAGGAGCAAGCAGGCAGGACACCCCGACCGAATTCGCGCCTCCCCGTTCTCTCCAAGCTGACTTCAGGCCCTCATCGCAGACTGTAGACACGAGCCCATCCATGGTCTCCTGGAAGCCTCGCATGGTGGCAGCCTCGTGGTCAGTGTCCAGAACATTTCCAAGGGGCAGGTGACCGCGGCCTGCCTCTAACAGGGCCATTGGGAAGGTTGACACAGTACCCTGACCCTTGCTTCAGTTCTCTATCTCACAGTAAAACTGAATAGATTCAGCTAATTATCTAGTTTTCTTCACCTCCTACCCACAGCTATGCACTGATGGCCTACGAGGTGCCAGGCACTGCTGAACTTGCACTTATCATAAATCACCTTGCTCAAACCCACACCGAGCCTCTGAGAAAGGATGATTACTGAACCCATTTTACAGATGGGGAGATGAAGATTCACAGGAGTTAAGTGATCACCGGTGATCATGTAGCTCGTGAGCCGTGAGGCCATTGTGTGCTTGAGGAAATGCGCCCTTTCTTCCCCAGCATCCCTTGCAAGCTGCTGGCATACGAATATTTATATGTTAAAACAGCAGACTCTGCGGGGCCTCAGGCCGGCTTATGACACTGACAAAGCCGCCCCTTCGCCCAACGTTCATAATCACTCATGTGCCTGTTAGCATGTTCCCGCCCCGCTCCGCCACCCAGCCTGTTTTCAGAGCCTCTTCCCTCTGTCTGTCCGGCAGTGTGTCTATCACCCTGATGGCCCTCCTCCTGGTTCTGTCTCAAAGCCCATATTCTTCTCACATGTTTACATTACAAGGCACGGTGCAGACTTCCATGCTGAATTTTATTTTTGAGCATAAGATGCTCTCCCTGCGTGGATTATAAATGACCGTGGTGTGTTTTCTGGCAGGAAGTCTTTATTAAAATCCATGTAATGAGAAATTCTCAGGGATAGTTTTGTTTCTAAATCCAAGTAGAGAAATAATTCTGTTGTCCCCTTCTTCCTCTCCCTCCTCACAACTCATTTAAGCTAATTAGCAGTTGCTTTGGGCATCGAAACACAAAGTCTTTAAGACTATTCAAGAAGTGAGTTTGTGGCTCTTTCACACACGGCTGATGGGATTGTAAAAAGGTACATATTTTCAGGTAAAAAAATTTTTTTGGCAACGATGATAGTTTGGTGGTACGTTATCAAACCATCTAAAAAAGTATATTTATGACCCAGAAATTCCAACTCAAATAATTTCTCCTAATAAAGATGTGCTCAAGTGTTTAACTCTGAGTATTTTCATTACAGCATCATTTATATTAGCGAACAGCTAAAGCAACATAGATGTCCAAAGCTAGAGAATTTAAAAATAAATTATACCACATTCATCCCCAGATAATGATCGTAGCTGTTAAAATGGTGTTTTAGAAGAATATATCTTCCAGTGAAGCCCAGAACAACACAATTTCCTTTTTGGTTAAAATAAAAAAAGAAGAACAAGGATGCCGTGTGCAGAGATGATAACTTCTGAGTAATAACGTTGGGATTTTAATTTTATTTACAATGGCATATATTCCTTCTGTAACAAATAATATTAGAAGATGTATTTAAAGCAAGTCAACAGAAGAATATTACGTTTCCTGAATCCCTTATCAGCCAAATTAGTCATTGATGCTGTTACCTAAGCAAGAAAAAGAGGAATCAGACTTGAGCTGGACTTTTCCAGAAGAATCATCACTCGTGTACCTCCTTTCCTCATTACTGTTTGGACCTGGCTGTGATTGAACTTGGATTTGCCTCTTGGGTCTTAGGACATGCACCTGGGGAGACAGTCAGAGTTTGTCTGGCTCTCCTAGACTGACCAAATTCAGTGTTTTAGTGTTTCTTATGGTTTGTCTTTTTTTCTGTTTTTGAGCATGGCCATTAGTCCTGGCAAAGAGCAGGGGTTGGGGAGCGTTAATCCAGGGACATCTCACATCAAGGACTGATTTTACTGTCTCTTCCTCAGCCAGGTCCCAGGGAGGTCCCCAAGAACACACACAGCCCTTTAACCAAGAAAGTTCTTACTTTTGTGGCTTGGAAGATTCTGGAAGTTTACAATTTATTTATCAACTTCTCTGCTAAACTTGTAAAAACAATATAGAGTTACTTGTGGTCCCATTAGGATGCAAAGCATCCTAATGTGTTCATAAACTTTCATCTTGCCTCTTGGGCCATTCACAGAGAGATATATTACTAATGGAGATTCAAAACTCATTAAGAACGGAAACCAAGGGATACATGCCAATTATTTCATCATCAATATCACCATCATCATTATTTATTGGCTAACCCCAAATGGTGTGCTAAGGCGCCCCGGGGCACTGCTGTGAGTTCACAGGGGTGCTGTAAGATATTTTAATTTTTCGAGGGAAGCAGTGACATCTGCCAGACGCTGTGTGAATTACTAGCTCGAGGTAGTTCATGGTTTCAACATTATATCATGCTGCGTTCCTTTCGATGACATTGTGTTTGTGCAAAGCTGGGTTTTCTGAAGTTGCTGTGATAAAAAGCAAGTACTGCACAAAAGTCAATGCGGACCCAAGGTGGCGGTGTCCGGTCTGAGTCGCAGGTTTGAGAAGTTATGCGATTCCCAGTGGGCACTAAGTTGTTAGGATGTAAGTACTTACTAAGCTGTTTGGACCTACCTGCTTAATAAGTGGGACTTTAGATATTTCTTTAGGCATAAGGGTGCTGTGGAATAATTATGGAGACACCAAAGACAACAGGAATTGAGAAAGTTTGGGACCGTCTAGTCTAATAATGACCATATTTGTTTTTCAAAAAGCTGGCCGTGATTCTCTGAAAGAAATGCAAAGAACTACTCACACACGGGATCCTGAGTGCTATAATATTGGGGGGTGGGGCAAGCTGGGCAGAGGGCGGGTATAGATTGGACTAATTACTCAGGAAGTGAAAACTGGCTACCGGTTAAGCTCATAAGAGTTGTGTCTTTTGTTTGTTTGTTTCATTTGTTCTATGGGTTGTTGTTTTTTCTGGTTGGTTTTGCTTTGTTCGGGGTGTGTGTGTGTTTGAATACCTTTAGGTGGAGTATCTGCCCAATGTACAGTGGCTCCTCACTCCCTGTTGTTGTACCTGTCTACGTCATTCTTTCAGGTTATCTACCCGGCCAAGAGAGCACGTGAGTTTGGTAATCCTCGTGAGAGGAGACAAAGCCTCAAAGCCAACTGATTACCGGGTTGATCTTAGCCCAGATTCCATGTTCACGTCCCCCTGCCCGCCTCACCCCACAACTGTGCCTCAGTTTCTTTAGTGGGAGAATGAGGACAATAACTCCAGCCCTGTGCTAGGGCCTTGTCCTCAGAGATGAAAGGCATATCTCAACCCTCACAGAATGTATGGGGTAGTGAAAGCGATGGACAAGTCACTCGCCAATGGCAGTACAATGTGATGGGCCATAGGACTCAGTCATGTGTGGGGTCAAAAACACTGGAAAGGAGGCTTACCAGCTCAAGACTTCAGTGAGAGAGGTTGTCAGTATGGCCAGGGCTCACTAAGCTTGAGTGGAGCCGAGAGATGAGTAGAGAGTGAGCCAGGTGAAGATGAGGGTGGGAGGAAGTGCCTGTGGGAAGTGCAAAGATGCGAAGTTGTGGAAGAGCAGGACTGGGGTTGAGAGACTTGGGACTGGGTGGCTGAGCTCTGTGCTCAGTCTGCCCTGTGGACCTGTTGCTGGAACAGTGGGAAGGGGAGACAGTGGCACCAGGCCAGAGGTGGAGGCAATGGGAGGCAGGGTTGGACAGACATGTAGGAGGACAGAATGTGGAGGTGAGGGAGAGGAGCAGAGGACAGCTCCTGGTTTCTGGTTTGTGACTGAGACGACAACGGTGCCAGCACTGAGTCACTAGGGAAAGAACCAGTTTGGAAGCAGAGGATGACGGGGTAAGAATGTCACTTGACTTTGTATGCCAGCCAATATGTCCCTTGAACACTGTGGGTTTGAACTGCATGGATCCATTTATATGTGGATTTAAAAAATAAATACCTGAACTGTTTTGATCTGCAGTTGTGAGTCTGAGGATGTGGAGGGTCGGCTATATGCATTGATCTGCACCATATTATTTAGGGGACTTGAACCACTGCAGAGTTTGGCATCTGCAGGGGGTCCTGGAACCAGTTCCCTGAAGACACCAGGGGACAGCTAGGTTTTGGGGAAATCAAAAGTTATACATGGATTTCTGACTGCATGGGGTGTGGTGTCGGAACCCTAAACCTGTGTTGTTCAAGGGTCCACTGTGGTTGTCTTATCTTTAGCAGCTTCTAAGTCCTTTAGGGCAGAGAGAGTGTCTTACTCATTTTGTTTCGCCTTCGATTCCTCCCTGATACAAAACCTGGCACACAATAACTACTCAATAAAAATGAGTAAATCGAAGAAGAAAAATACCGCTTTAAAAGAAGTGGTACACAGTTAGAAGTTGTTAGATAATCCAATCACCAATAAGGCCAAAAATGTATATTCTGTATATCTAAGGTTCTATGGGATGAGATAGTTTAATGTCAGAAAGAAAAAAATCCCAAAGCCTTCAGTAACAGAGCATCTATCTGCCCAATGTCTTTAACTCTGGACTCTCAGGCACCAAGGTGAGCTGGGATGGGGTGAGGTGGACACTGTAGCTGGGGTGCAGACCCCTGAAACTCCTCGGCCCTTCTCTGACACACGATTGAGTGTGCTGCCCCTCTCTTTGACATCCACATGGTCTTTGAAGCAGGCAACTATTCGTCTGGTCAGGTATGAAAATTCAGGATGAGCATATTGCATCCTCTTGAAATGTAAGCCTTTCTTAAAGACTTTGAAAAAAACCTTTCATAGCTGTATTGAAACCACCATGATTAAATTACGGAGTAAATGTAAAATTCATATGTATCTTTTAAATAGGACATAAGATGCCAAACAAATTCTATTTCTTGGTGCAGGCCATGATGGGTGGAAGGTTTGAGAATCATGGTATGGGACGCTGACAAGGCCACCTCTGTGCTTGCAGCTAAATAGGGGTCAACACAGTGTTTTCTGCTCAGGTTACAGGATCTCTCCTTGAGGAGACAACTCGAAAGTGGGCTCAGTACAAAGAGAAGTGCCTGAGAGACTTACTCAAAGAACCTTCTGGTAAGCACACATATTAGTTATTTATGGCTGTGTAACAAATGGTCCCATCGCTTAGTCTTTAAACAATAATAATAATCACTTGCTATGTCTCAGGCCGAGCACATTGGGGATGGCTTGGTTCTGGTCTACAATGTCTGGAGTGTGGTTGGAAGACTCAGAGGCTGGGGTGAAATCATCTGAAGTCTCGTTCACACCCATGTCTGTGGGTTGGCGCTGGCTCTCAGCTGAGAGTCGAGCTGGGAATGTGGGCCAGGAAAGTTCCACGTGGCCTCTCCATGTGGCCTGGGCTTCCTCACAGCACATTGGCTGGGTTCCAAGGGCAAGCATGACCACAGGTCAGGTCTCATTTTATGACCCAACTTCAGAAGTCCCTTCTGCCATGTTTGGTTGGTCAGACGGTTACAAAAGCTTACACAGGTTCCAGGGAGGAACCCCCACCTCTCACAGTAAAAGGGCATGTGAGATGGGATACATATACTTGTGACATCTTTGATAAAAGCCATCTGTCACAGCACACTCACCACCCAATCACATAACTTGGACAACTGTCATAGATTAACTTGGGAATCTCCTGAGTGTGTGCTGGGTGGGCTGGGGGTCCTCAGTCTCAGGCGGGAACTGAGTCACAGCATTTCTTTCTTTTTTTAAAAAAATATATTTTATTGACTTTCTACAGAGAGGAAGGGAGAGGGATAGAGAGCTAGAAACATCGATGAGAGAGAAACATCGATCAGCTGCCTCCTGAACACCTCCTACTGGGGATGTGCTCGCAACCAAGGTACACGCCCTTGACTGGAATCGAACCTGGGACCCTTCAGTCTGCAGGCCGACGCTCTATCCACTGAGCCAAACCGGTTACGGCCAGCATTTCTTTTATCCAGATCTGCACCAGGTTCAGAGCATTCTGGCAAATTTGCTAGTAGCTTGATCAGTCCACGGCCTCTCCTGCCCACATACTGACTCGTTGGGTATGTCCAGATTTTTTACTTTTTTAAGAAAAAATAAAAATAATAAGGAGCATTGGCTCACTGCCTCTGAGCGCCGGGGACCGTGGCTGAAAGCTCCTTGTTTTCTGGGCTTCCTGCCGATCATTTCATTCTGGCCCTGGAGGCTGACAGACACGGTAAACTCTGTTCATTTTCCTGACCCAAAGGCAGTGCCAACCTGCAAGCCACCCCCTTCTCCAGGGACCAATTCCTTCAGCCCAGGCAGGCAGCAGTCGAGGCTTGACCTGTTACAGGAAGCATCTCCCACTTTGGGGAATACTGCTTTCTTTTTTTTTTTTTTTTAAATATATTTTATTGATTTTTTACAGAGAGGAAGAGAGAGGGATAGAGAGTTAGAAACATCGATGAGAGAGAAACATTGATCAGCTGCCTCCTGCACACCCCCCACTGGGGATGTGCCCGCAACCAAGGTACATGCCCTTGACCGGAATCGAACCTGGGACCCTTGAGTCCGAAGGCTGATGCTCTATCCATTGAGCCAAACCGGTTTCGGCGGGAATACTGCTTTCTGAGGTCAAAGTGGAACAGGTGCTCTCCAACTGGAGCCCCACTCTGAGCAGCTCAGCACCGCCTCACACAGATGGGGTGCTGACCCCTGGCAGCCAGGTCCGCGAGGTGCCTGAGCCAGCTCATACCTAGCAGATCTGCGCTTGCAGGATCCCGAAGCCAGTAACCTGGCTGTTCACCCTGAGATCTAGCCTAGCCAGGAGCAGATGGTGGGGGATGGTGCTTGGTTCTCAGAAATGAGGAGCCTGCAAAATAGACATTTGGGATCCATCCTGAAACCCCTTCAATTGATTCCAGGAGGCCTATGAGCCTGAGGCTTCTGTCTGTAGCCTCTCAGCACCAAGCACTGCGGTGTACATCATCCCCTGAGCCTGACATGGCCCAAATATTTCATAGTAATCTACAGGTTAGTATTCAAATGGAGAACTATGACTGACAAGAAACTTCAGTTCCAGATGCCCTTACATCTACTGGTCCTTTGCCCATTTCACAGTAAGGGTGTTCCAGGATCTAACTGGTGAAGGTTTGACAAGTATTTAGTAAGTTATGGAACATAAGGTGCTGGCTGAATCTCCAAGTGTCCTCCTGACCCTGAGTTTCTGTGGGAGTCAGTTCATGTAAAGTAAACCGAAGTCAGCGTGACGTACACATTGACGTAATTGATGAGACCACTGTCAGAGGTCAGGCTGGCGAGACAAAGCCACAGTGGTTGGCTGCATTAAGCATTCTGTCTGCATATTGCTCCTCATCCTTGACCTTCCTGGAGAGTGGGATGCGCATGCTGGTCCCTGTGCAGGTGACTACAGCTTCTGATGCCAGGAAGGTGGGCTCCGGTCTCTCAGTGCCTCTCTCTCCATCACTGGGCCTGATGCTCCAATACCGTAGTTCATTCCTCCCTTCTTCTCTCTGCAGGCATATTTTGTAATGGAACCTTTGATCGGTATGTATGCTGGCCTCATTCTTCTCCGGGAAATGTCTCCGTTCCCTGCCCTTCATACTTACCTTGGTGGAGTGAAGGTAATGTCTCCTTTCACCGATTCCTGACAGTTTCCTTAAGGGCTGGTCCTCCTGGTAGACCAGCCAGGGAGCAGTGAGAGAAAGGGCTCCAACCAAGTGCTTTTCTCAAGTCTTCTCCTCCCACAAAAGGTTTCCTTCTAAGGTTTCCTGTCGGTGATCCAGGTTCCTTCTTCTCTCTGTTTCTCCTGTCTTCCTGCAATTCTGTGCTGGATGTTCTATTAATATAATCGTCCTCTTTTCTTTGAAATGATAGGGTCCAGGCCCGGCTTCCACAGAATTTGCTGCAGTGAGGGTCAGAATGATCACTATCCTGCAGAGGAGGAAGAGGTGGGGGAGAAAGATGGGATGCTCACATCCATGCAACCTCGGCTTGTCCAACATCAAAACCACCCTGGTGATAGCCCTGGGAGGAAGTGCTATTGAACTGGTGTTTTTAAGCCTCATGGGACTTGGATGGAGAGTTTAACCCTCAGCTTGCCCTGGTCCTGCTTCAAGGAAGTGACTGTTATTTAGGACGTCAGGATGCTATCCCACCCCACCTGCCCCAGCAAGCAGCCTCTTGCTTGTTTCACTGGAAGGAGGGAGGAACAATGACTGGTTAGAACTCTTTAGCCTTTGACCAAAGACCATGGACAAATCTAAGCACAGGTGAAATCTTGAGGACTATTCTCAAGAAACATAAACAGTTACAAAATTCCAGGCAAAACAAAGTGAGAATGAGTTTCTGAGAAGGCGAGATGGTGATATTTTGTATTGAATTTCAGCCCAGGAAATGGTCACATCAGTTAAAATTTGGTTTCAACTTTTTGAGGCTTCTGGTGAAAAGAGGGAGTTTTCAAGGAAGACGCATTTCTGGGTGGGAGCGCTCATGAAACTGTCCTCTGGAATCAGCCCAGGAGACATGAGGATGTGAGGCTCCAGGGAAGGTGAAAGGAAAGATGCTAGAGAGCTTGCTGGACCCGAGGGTTAAGCTCAGTGATGAGTGAAGAGCACTGTACAGGGAGTCAGGAGCTCTAAGGTTAGACCCCCTCCCTCTATTCTACACTCAGACTTTTGACAAATTGCCAGAGCCCTCGGAGCTGTGGTTTTGTCTGTAATAGCCAACTCTTAAGTTCATCCTGAGGAGTAAGTCAGAAGGCACTCACTGAGTCAGCCACACAGTAGGTGCTTCGTCAATGGGAGCTGAGACTGAGACTGAGTCCAGCTCCTTGGACCACCCCCGGGTCTTTAAGGCCCAAATTGTGGGTGGTCTCCTCAAGGGCATGTGGAGCAGACCACCACCACCACCACCATCTACCTGTTCCTTCCCGAGAGCTAAAAACAGAGGTCCATTCACTTGAAGCGAAAAAGTGATCACAAATTCAAACTCACAAAGAAGTGGAGTTAAGGCTTAAAAAAATGAGTGTGGGCTTCTAGAATGTGCTAACGGAAATGTGAATTACAAAAGGTGAGAAGTTGCTTTTCCACTCAACCTTTTGTGCGTTAAATCTTAAGAATCCAAATGGGTTCTTGCAGTAAAAGGAAAATGTGGAGGCAGTGGAGGGGTTTAGAGAAGTAGGGATGGACAAGCATTCTTGTGAGATAAGATTAGAGGGGAGCATTGTACTGTGAGAAGGGAGCCCGAGTGAGGGTGGATACAGGTTGTAGCAGTGGACACAGGCTGCAAGGGCACATAAGACTGAGGATGAAGCAGGAAACTGTATACTACACTAAGGGTTTTAACTTTCCTCTGTAGAGAAGATTATGTGGAGCTGCTGAAGGTGCTAAGGCATGAGAAGGACATAAGATGTGTGGTGTGGGGAGATGATGTTGGTAGCCGGTGGCTGTTGGATTGAGGCATGGAGGGGGTCAGGGAGCCAAAGCTACTTCAGTGGTTCAGAAAAAGAGATAGTGAGGGTATAGATTCAGGCAAAGGCAGGAGGTTGGAGAGAACAGCAAAGAGTTTTAAAAATACTGGTGATAGAACAGTCAAGACTTGTCATCAAGGGAAGTGAGTATTGAGGGAGTGGGAAATAGAGGAGAGAAAAACCATCCCTCATTCCACCTGATGCCCTTAACATCCCTCATCTGGCTAGTAGCCAAGTCCCCTGGCCCCTCTGCCCCCCCCCCCCCCACTGCTCATCTTTGCTCTCAGCCATTGCTCCCCATCCTCACTGGTCCCCTGCCTCAGGTCTGGCCCCCTTCCAGCCACCTTCACAGAGTTTTTTCAAATGCACATCGGATTATGTTGGCTCATCACCAACACCACTAAATGGTGCTCAAGACCTTCCATCGCATGGCCCCGCTGACCTCTCTAGCATTTTCTCCCATCTACACTCCCGCCACATAAACAACTCCCAGGCTCCTACACCTGCACAGCCATTCCCACCCGGTGCCTTTGCCCACACTTTACTGTCTATAAACCCAACTTTAATCCTCAGGTTGAAACTTTCATTCTTCTAGAAAATTCTTCTGACTACTCCCTGAAATGCGATGCCCTCCGCCTTTCTGAGGCCTCTTAGGTTCCTTAGCGTTTACAGTACTTGGTGACACGTGTATGTGCACATCTCCCCCACCTGCTAGACTTGGAGCTGTGTCTCCTATGTCCGTGCATCCCCAGCCCAGAGCAATTATGGCTGATGTGGAGAACACCGTGTCAGGTGACATTATTGTCATTCACTCATTCAACAAATAGTTATTGAAGACCTACTGTGTGCTGGCCATTGTTTTCAGTGCTTCGATATATTAGTGACCAAAACCCGAATACAATTCCTCTCCTTGTGGGGCTCATATTCCAGCAACAGCCAAACAATAATCAAGAAACATCACAAACAAGTCAAGTATAGAGAGTATTTGAATGTGATGTGTTTTAACTAAGATGGGAGGGAAAGAGATGGGAAGGTTGGAATGGGCTTTATGACAAGGTGATGTTTTAGCGAAAACTTAAAGGAGGTGAGGAGTTTAGCCAATAGAGGAAGAGTGTTCAGCAGGGAAGGAGTTGATGAGTACAAGTTGCACACTATTCGGGCAGCATGTCTGATGTGTTCCACAAAGAGCAAGGAGGCCTCTGTGGCTGGAGTGGAGGGGGAAGCAGAGCAATAGGAGGTTAGGCCAGGAACATTGGGGCCGGACCCTGCAGGACTCTGTGGGAGACCCTGGGACTCTTACCTGCTTTCTGAGCGCCCTGGGATGAGTTTGAGTGAGGCGTCCCATGATGTGACTGACATGTGTTTAAGCTTATTTGGACTGCTGGCCTAACTGTGGCCCATGGTAGCGGAGGCGTTGACAAGTATTGGAAGGGTTCACAATAATCCAGGTAAGAGATGAGGGTGGGTCCAGTGCGGGTGGTAGCAGGAGGTGAAAAACCGTGGTCAGATTCTGGATGCGTTTGAAGGTAGAGACAGCAGGATGGGCTGATGGACCAGATGAAGGTATGACAGACAGGACGCAGGTTGGGACCAGCCTCCTGAGATGATGGGTTTGCCATCAACGGAGGCAGGAAGACCTGTGGGTGGAGCAGGTTTGAGGAGAAGATGAAGAGTTTGGGTCAGGGCTTCTGAGGAGATGTAGAGGCTTTCCTGTTTTTCTTTCCTTCCCAAATAAACAGTAGGGATGCTAATGAGCCCCCCAAGGGGAAGCAAAAGTCCCCTTTCCCTGGGATTTTCCACAGCTTTGCGGAGGAGCAGGCCCCCCCATGTGCTCAGGGTGCCGACCTTTCCCCCAGAGCTGTGTTTACTTTCAGACAACCCGGGAAGGGCCTACAGACGCTGCCTGGCTCGGGGCACTTGGCAGACGCTGGCGAATCGCACAGTTTGGCAGGATGACTCCGAATGCTCCGAGAACCACAGCTTCCAAGCAAACGTGAGTCCCCTCGGCTCAGTGAGAACACGCCTGGGGCCGAACCGCCCTGCCCTGCCCCAGGCCCTCCATGGCCCTCCATGGCCCCTCGGCTTTAGGGGCCACATGGAGAGCCCTCCCCAAGCTTGCCTGCTCCGGACTCACTTTTGCTGCTGTTCCCTCTCCCTGGAACACCTCTCCTCAGCTCTTTTGTGGCTTCTTCTTCTTTTTAAAATATATTTTGATTGATTTCAGAGAGGAAGGCAGAGAGAGAGAGGCATAGAAACATCAATGATGAGAGAGAATCACTGATCGGCTGCCTCCTGCATGCCCCACACTGGGGATCCAGCCTGAAACCCAGGCATGTGCCCTGACTAAGAATTGAACTGTGACCTCCTGGTTCATGAGTCGATGCTCAACCACAGAGCCATGCCAGCCGGTGCCTTCTCCTTCTTATCATTCAGGTTTCAGGTCAATGTCTCCTTCAAAGCAAAGTCTTCTGTGGCCACCCCATCAGGAGTGGCCACCGCTCCCCATCACGCCCTGACATGCTCCCACTCTTGCCTCTCTGTGATGTAGCCTTCTCCTTTGAAAGTGCCCTCAGTGGTAGCAGGCGGTGCATGGGCCTGAGGGAACACAGCGAGCCCCGGATTCCGAGCTGAGGGTCGAGGGCCAGATAGCCCTGTTTGCTGTCCAGTCTCTAATTCTTGGCTCTTCATACCAGACCCTTCCCCTCTCTGTGACCCTGCTTCCCATCCACCCCCGGGGGTAGGATCTATTGCACGTGAGCGCTGTGAGGAGGTACATAGACACACAATTGTTAATAGACATACAGTTCTCCAGAGAGAACCTGAGCCCTAGTCAGCATCCCTGGGTGGGAGTGAGCACTCTCTCACCAGGGCCCAGCACCGTGACTGGCAGTGGGTCACCATAGCTGCTCAGCAATGTTCATTGGGCGCACAAGCCAATCCATGCCTCAGACTTCCACCCACACATCTTCTTTCCAGGACTCTATTGTGCGGTCCCCCAGGCACACGGCTCTTTTCCCCAAACACCTCCTGTTTGTACACATCCCACCCACCTTCCTTCAAAGTAAGAGCAAAAGGTAGCACGGACAGAGGGGAAGGTGCTTGGGAATCAGAGGTCTAGGGCCACATCTGGGCTTCTTTCAGCCAGACAGACATGACGTGCCTCCTGGGCACTAGCCACTGGGGCTAAACGGCGAGTAAGACCAGATGCCGCCTTCCAGGAGCGTAGAGTCTCAGGTGGCACAGGGACAAGGTGGAGGTCCCTAGAGATGCCAACACAGCGAGTTAGGAGTTCGCACAGTTGGAAAGGGGAGGGGCATCATTGAGTAGGCTTCAGGATTGCTCTGTCAAGTCAGAGAGAGAGGCAGGGAGGGGGCTAGACTGGAGGCAGAGGCAGGGGGAACAGGCAGGAGCCATCATAGGAACTCAGCCCAGGCAGAGAGAGAGCAGTGGGGTGCAGAGGAGAGGGACTGGATTTACAGGTTCCTTCGAAGGGAAACAGTATGATCAGAGGCTGGGGGTGTGGTGAGAAGGCAGAGTCAAGGGCAATAGAAAGCTCTGGTTGGCTCGGGCCTTGAGCTTTGAGACAGGGGACAAGGAAGACTCCTTGACCTTTCCTCTGTCCTGGGTTCTAGATATTTCACAACCACCTCTGAGTTCTCTGCCCTAACTGCAGACTGCAAACCATACCCCGCCGCTGCCCCACGCTCTGGCTCTCTGACTGTAGAGCCTGGTGGGCGTTGTGTGGCTGGGCTCTCCTGTCTGTACCATCTTCCTCTCAGGCATGAACAGCCTTCCATTTGATCCTCACCCATAGGGAATTCTTTCTAAACCCCCTTTTCACTTTATTACCTGATTTAAGTTAACAAAATTCTGTTTCTTTTACAGTTTTACTATGTGACAGGTCACACCCCTTAACGGTATTAAAATGATACCCGTGGCTGAATTGGACTCAGCTTATCTCAAGCATCTGTCTTACTTTCTCCAGGAACCACATGCGTTCTAATTGAATGGCTTGAATTAAACAAATTGTATGTCTTCCTTATCTTCCCTCCTGAACTAAGCTACTTGAGAACAATGACCAAATCATAGTTCTATTTCAGTGGTCGGGAAACTGCGGCTCGCGAGCCACATGTGGCTCTTTGGCCCCTTGAGTGTGGCTCTTCCACAAAATACCACGTGTGGGCGTGCATGTACAGTGCAATTGAAACTTCATGGCCCATGCACAGAAGTCAGTTTTCGGCTCTCAAAAGAAATTTCAATCGTTGTACTGTTGATATTTGGCTCTGTTGACTAATGAGTTTGCCGACCACAGTTCTATTTGAATACCCACCACCCTGTCCCTGGCCTAGTACTGGGATGCACAAAAGCCTTTGCATACGATGGGCACATAACAAATACTGAAGAAATGGTGTCACCGATTCTGAGTCATTGGGTCTGTGGTGGAGCCCAGGAATCAGTTCTGGTGCTAAATGGGTGATTCTCATGTGCAGCTGAGGCCGGGAACCCAGGCCTTGGGGAGGAATTCACCGGCAGGTGCGAGATGCCTGCTGCTTCCCCTGGACTTAGGTCTGCAGCGGCCCAAGTCAGTGGACAGGGACAACAACACTTTCCAAGACAGGAAGCAAAGATTTCTCTCTTTAGAAAAGTGAGGACAAGGGCACTGCCTCCTCCCCTCGGGAAATGGCCAGATTTCGAAGAATTCAAATATTTAAAAGAACAAAAACACAAAACCAACTTCTGGCCATGTTTACCTGTGTTTCTAATAGAGGGTTGAACTCTTGCCCAAAAAAGGCTAGTGTTAGTAAATCTTTGTCCTTTAGAGTTTTGGCAAACAAAATATGTTCTCTCAACTGACAACACACTGGGGGTCCTTAAACACATTAAAAAGTGCTTTTAAAAGGGATTGTGTATGTGTCTGCACATGTGTGTATGTGTGTATGCACATACATAAGTATTAACAAGTAT
This sequence comes from Eptesicus fuscus, assembly GCF_027574615.1. Classification (NCBI taxonomy): domain Eukaryota; kingdom Metazoa; phylum Chordata; class Mammalia; order Chiroptera; family Vespertilionidae; genus Eptesicus; species Eptesicus fuscus. The sequence goes on along the minus strand of NC_072492.1, from coordinate 9,263,727 downwards.
GTTTAGGTTCCTTGGTATAGAATTGTGCTTAGAAGTGTTTAAATAAATTGTTATCTTGCCTTACTTCAAGCTGTGTCCTTTGCTCTTATAAAAATTCTTTCTATTCTCAAATACAAAATTTAATTGCTATATGCTATAATTTCAATTTTAATGATAAATTTTAATTTTTAATATCCTATATAATAAAAGGCTAATATGCAAATCAACCAAACAGCAGAACAACCGATTGCTATGATGCACACTGACCACCAGGGGGCAGACGCTCAATACAGGAACTGCCCCCTGGTGGTCAGTGTGCTCCCACAGGGGGAGCACTGCTCAGCCAGAAGCTGGGCTCATGGCTGGCAAGTGCAGCGGCAGTGGTGGGAGCCTTTTCTGCCTCAGTGGCAGCACTAAGGATATCCAACTGCCATCAGTCTGACATCCCCCAAGGGCTCCTGGACTGTGAGAGGGCTCAGGCCAGGCTGAGGAACCCGCCCCCCCCCCCCCCCCCGAGTGCACGAATTTCAAGCACTGGGCCTTTAGTAACCTATAATATATATATAAATTGATGCATATCTATTTTTCCAATATTTTATTTTGAAATAGTCAAACATTTAGCAAAGTTAAAATAATAATAAACACTCCTAGATCCACTATCTAGATTCAAAATGTATTAACATTTTGCCACATTTGCTCTCTTTCTGAAATATTTAAAAATAATTCGCAGACATCATGAGATTTTGCCACTAACTATTCCTCATGTACTTCCGAATTTTAAGAACATTATTCCACATAACTAATAATACCATTATTCCAACTAAATAAAATCAACAGTTATTTCATACTCTCAACTAATGTTTCATCATACACTCCCCCAGTTGTTCTCCCCGCCCATCCCCAGTTTTTATAGCTTTTCTTCCCTGGACCAGGCTCTTCCTTCTGTTGATGTAATTGCTCCCTTGCCCTTCCTGATAAGTACCCATTGCCTTTGTCTCCTAATTAGAACGTTATTCGGGCTTCTGCCTGGATCAGTACGACAGGAATAGATATCCTTTGGATCTCACTTTGAAAGGCCTTTCTATTTTTAGGTTAACATAGCGTAGGTAGTGACGGCCAGGATCTCTCCATGGCAAAGGCACATTTCTCCTCTTGTATTTAGTCACTAATTGGCAGGAGGCTACGTTGGTACCGTCGTTGGTATCTTCATCAGTGTTCTACCTTCATTGATGATGCGTGCTTGGGTGGATTCAAGCTCTGTCAACCCTTCCACACTTACTAGGTGGCAGTCTCCTGAAAAGACCTCCTCCCCATTTCCCTCCTTTTTTGAATATCACTATGGACTTACAGATTGTTTTATTCACTTATACCCATTCTTTTCTTTTTTAAATTCTCACCCAAGGATATGTTTTACTGATTTTTAGAGAGAGGGGGAAGGGAGAGAGAGAGAGGGGGAGAGAGAGAGAGGGGAGAGAGAGAGAGAGAGAGAGGGAGAGAGAGAGAGAGAGAGGGAGAGAGAGAGAGAGAAGAAAAAGAAACATCTATGTATGAGGGGAACATTGTCTCCCATACATGCCACCACCAGAGATTCAATTCGCAACCTAGGTATGTGCTCTGACCAGAAATTGAACCAGCACCCTTTTGGTGCACAGAATGGTGCTCTAAACATCCAAACCACAATGGCCAGGGCTATCTATACTCATTCTTTTTTATGATAAACTAGAGGCCCGAGGCACAAAAATTCGTGTACTTGGCGGGGCGGAGGGGGTGGGGTGGGGGGTGTCCCTCAGCCTGGCCTGCAACCTCTCGCAGTCCAGGAGCCCTCGGGGGATGTCCAACTGAGGAGCGGGCCTCAGCCGTCAGTTGGACATCCTTAGTGCTGCCAAGGAGGCGGGAGAGGCTCCCGCCACCGCCACCGTACTCGCAGCCATCAGTCCTGCTTGTGGCTGAGCAGAGCTTCCCCTGTGGAGCGCACTGACCACCAGGGGGCAGCTCCTGTGTTGAGCGTCTGCCCTCTGGTGGTCAGTGCATGTCATAGTGACCGGTCATTCCCGGTTGTTCTGCCTTTAGAGTTAATGTACATATTACCTTTTTATTATATAGGATGTTTTCTAGATTTAGTTAGTGGAATCCTTTCAAACTGGCTCTCAAGTCCTTTAGTTATAATCCTATTAGTCTTTGAGCATTTCCTTATTTTCTGGCACAAGAAGGTGGTTCAGGCCCATCTTGTGCAAATCAGCTGTTTCTTCAGAGTCCTGGGCTCTCAAAGTGCAAGAATGGTATTTGAAACCAAGATCTCAGTGTTAGATGTGCTCATTGCCACTACTACTAGGTCCTAGAGCCTTTAGTGTTCAGACTTTGAAAAAAAATTTTTTTAAAAATCAAGGCTTCATATTGATAATTCTAATTCAAATCTAACATTTAGGACTTTACCTTATTACTTTGTATTCTATATCTTTTTTTTCTTTCAGTGAAAATTTGCTTTCTAATAACATTACCATAATTACCATGCATTATATAAAAAATAGTCTCAACCAGCCCAGCTGGTGTGGCTCAGTGGTTGAGCATCGACCCATGAATCAAGAGGTCCTAGGTTCGATTCCTGGTCAGAGGACATGCCTGGGTTGCAGACTTGATTCCCAGTATCGGATGTGCAGGAGGCAGCCGATCGATATCTCTCTCATCATTAATGTTTCTATCTCTCTGTTCCTCTCCCTTCTTCTCTCTCTAAAAAAAAAAAAAATCAATAAAAACATATTTATAATAGTCTCAACCTTAATATTAAAATTGCCACTAAAAATATAAACCTATTTGGCCAGGTTTCAGATTTCTTTGAAGCTCTTTATACCCTTAGACTATAACCCATGGTTAGTGTACTACGTTCATAATATTTGAAATAATTACTTTCTGTATGTGGTCCTGTTATTAATTGGATATACAGTTTTATTCGTTTGTTTCTATTAGTACTAAGGGTTTGCCTTTTTCATTCTTCTGTCTCTATTTTTTAAAATTAAAGTATTGGCAACGTTTAAAAGCCAAAACTATATAAAAAAGTACATTTAGAGAAATCTTACTTCCATCACTGCCTCTAGCCTCGTTTCTACCTATTCCCTATAGATAACCATTTTTATTACTTTCTAGTTTATCCCTTCTCTCTTTTCTTTCTTTACTTCTTTTAAAAATCAAATTGTAATATATATTTTACATTTCTTTGTGCAAAACTAAGCAAATATATTACTGTGTTATTTCCCACTTTTCTTGCACAAAAGGCGGTAAATCAGATACCCTGCTCTGCATCTTTCTTTTCTCCCTGACAACGTATCCTGGAAATTACTGGTACATCACTTTCCAGAAACAGTTCTCTTTCCTTTTTCATTTCACAGCTGCATAGTACTCCACTCTATATGTTTACTGTAGTTTATTCAGCCACTCTCCTATGGCCATTTGGATTATTTCAATTTTTTTTTTATTATTAGGGATGCCACCTTGAATAAGCTTGTGTATGTATGTTGGTTGGTATCTATGGGGGTCTATCTTTTGGAAGATTCCTAGAAATGGGATTGCTGGATTATATTTTGTCAGATATTGCCAAATCCCCCCTCCCCCACTTATAGGGGTTGTACTGTTTTGCCCTTCCTTCAGCAATATTTGAGAAGGCCAATTTCCCTGGTGAGTGCATACTACACACTGTTTACAAAGCATTTTATAAAGATATCTAAGTGACTTCAGGTTCACCAGTTGGTTCTGAGAGTGAGCTGGAGACTATCTGGGTGTTCTGGGACCTCTAGGGAAGTAGCCAGGTTTGGGTAGAGTGCTGAATCTAGAGGACAGTTAAGGAACATTTTCTGTCAGAGTGCAGTTAAAACCAACTGTCCCAGCTGCTGCCCAGCTCTGTCCCCTTGCTCTAACCAATTCAACACACGGCTTTCTAGCTTCTTACCACTAGTATATGCCTTTTTTTTTCTTTTTCTGGTTTTCTGGTTCTTGGAGCCCACTTTGTCTGCTGAAAAGCGGGCCAGATGTGCTGGAGAATTCATGCCTCTGCTAACCCCAGAGCAGCCTCCAGAGGGACTGCTAACCTGCCAACACTTGGATTTTAGCCCAGGGCAACTGATTTTAGACCTCTGACCCCAGCCTGCAAGACAATAAATCATGTTATTTTAAGTCACCAAATTTGTGGTAATTTGTTGCAGTAGCCACAGGAAATTAGTATAAAAGGGCTTCTTGAAAAAATGGCAGCTGACATCATACTGATTGGTGAAAGAATAAATGCTTTCCCCTAAGATCTTTAACAAGGTAATAAATTCACTCTTTCCACTTCTGTTCAACTGAAGATCCTAGCCAGAGCAATAATGCAAGAAAGAGATATAAATAGAAATAAAGAGTTTGGAAAAGAACAAGTAAAAATGTTATTCACAGAGAACATGATCATCTATAGAAAATCCCAAGGAATCTACACAAAGTCCTACTGATATTAACAAGTGAGCTTAGCAAGGTTGCAGAATACTAATTGATATATAAAAAAACAGTTGTATTTTTATATATTAATAATAAGCAATTAAAATTAAGAAAACAATATCATTTATAAAAGCATTAAAAATATGAAACACATATGGATGAATTTGGCAAAAGATGAGTAGTACCTATATATTGAAAACTGCAAAGCACTGTGGAAAGAGATTTTAAAAAAATCTAACTAAAGGGAGGGACATACTATGTTCATGGACTCTAAATTGATCCATAGTTTCAATGTAATCCAATTCAAAATACCAGAAGAATTTTGTAGAAACTAGCAAGCTGATTCTAAAATTTATATGGAAATGCAAAAGACATAGAATAGCTAAAACAAACTTGAGAAAGAACAAAAGTGGCAGACTAACACTAATTGATTTCAAGCCTTGCTGTAAAACTATAGTAATCAAGCCAGTGCAGCATTGGCATAAAGATAAATATACAGAATATTGAAATAGAACATAGAGCCTCGAAACAGACCCACACATATAAATGAATTTGATTTTTTACAGAAGTGCCAGGGCAATTCAAAGGGGAAAGAATAATCTTAACAGCAAATGGTGCCAGAACAATTGAATAAAAAAGCCAACTTTTATCCTTACCTCACACCATGAATGCAAATAAAGTAGAAATAGATCACAGACCTAAATGTAAGAGCCCAATCTATTAAACTTCTAGGAAAAAAACATAACTGAAAATCTTAAGGCCCTTGGTAAGGGTTTTAAAACTAGGATAGTAAAAGAAAAAGGTGATAAATTGGACTTGATAAAAAAAAAAAACTTCTGCTCTTCTATATACACTGTTAAAAAATAAAAAGGCAAGCCACAGAATGAGAGAAAATACTTGCAAAACACAATCTGACAAGAGATTTATATCTAGACTATTTAAAGAACACTTGCAATGCACAATTAAGACAAACAATTCAATTGAAAAGATGGCCAAATATTTGAACAGATACTTTACCAAGTAAGATATACAGATGGAAAATAAGCACATGAAATTATTCTCAACATCATCAATCATTAGAGAAGTGCAAATTAAAGTCACAATAAGACACGGCTACACACCCACTAGAATGGCTGAAATTTAAAAGACGGATTATATGAAGTGTTAATAGACTCTAGAGCAGCTGGAACTCTCATACACCGCTGGTGGGAATGTAAATTGATACGACTCATTTAGAAAACAGCTTGGCAGTTTCTGAAGAAGTTAAAACATATACTATACCACTCCACCATTCTATGTCTAGGTATTTATCTGAGATAAATGAAAATCTATGTCCATATAAAAACTTGTACAGAAATTTTTATAGCAACTTTATTTGTAAAAGCCAAATGCTTAAAACTACCCAAATGGCCATCAGTAGGTGAGTGGATCATTAAATTGTGGTGCATTCCCAATGGAATCCGACTCAGCAATAAAAAGGGGAGGGGCTATGACACAGATGAATCTCACAATAATTATTCCGAGAGAAATAAGCCTTACAGAAAAGAGTACGTGTCATAAAATGAATTTTATACAGAATTTTAGAAAATGTAAACTAACCTGTACTGACAGGAAACAGACCAGTGTTTGCCTGGACATGGGATGGCAGGAAGAGTGAGAGGAGAGGTATTACAAAGGGTCACAGAACCTTTTGGGAGGTGATGGAAATGCTCATTGTCTTGAATGTAGTAATGAAATCACAGCTATATTCATGTCCAAATTCATCAAGGTTTATACTTTAAACATGTCTTTAAACAGGTTACCGTACATCAAATTTACTTTATTAAAAGGGATAAAAGAGTTATGCAGAGAAGTGTAAGACGTAATTTAGCAGATAATGAGTATTTACTGTGGGTAAAAAATTTACTTAGAAACACCGTCAAGATTTTGTTTGTAAATACATTTCGTAGAAGAGCCCACAGCATCTTGATGGTGATCTGTATGACAGACTGAATGAAATGGTGAGATTCCAATGGAGAATTTCACTTAATAAAACAGAATTTCCAGGAAGTTATCCTCTTTTCACAATCAGGCTACCCTGGGACTCAGAGAAAATATTCCAGTGTTTTATAAGGTCTTCGTCTAAGAGGTCATCTATGAAAAGTTATTTTACGAAGGAGACATCCAGTTGGAAACCTGATCCCATCTTTCAGAGAGAGAGAGAGAGAGAGAGAGAGAGAGAGAGAGAGAGAGAGAGAGAGAGAATGAATCACTATACTCAGACAGCACACCCAGGGGCATTCCCAAAGTACCCTCTTGTCTTGGCACAATTCTTCTATGATATTGTGAATCTGCACCAATGCTGGGCTGTGGGACCAGCCATGAAGGTGAGGCCCAAGGTGGGCTCTTCAGTCACCAAGGCGCCTTGGCCTCTGAGATGTTCCTTACTTGGGTGTCAACAAGGTTGGGGGGCATGCCTAAAACCTTTGTGGTCTGGGCATGGAGCTCAGGGGTGGAGACCACAGCCAGCTAGCTTGGTGATCATGGCTGCTCTTCCTCTGTGTTCAGGTGGAACACCACGCCTTGCTGTCGACCTTGCAGCTGTTGTACACCGTGGGCTATTCCCTCTCCACTGTCGCCCTCCTCCTGGCTCTCACTCTCCTCCTGTTTCTTCGGTGAGTGGAACTCTGTGGGTGTGTGCTCAGGCGTGTGCCCTGGAGTTTGCGTATTGGCTACCTCTAGAATGCAGTAGAAGACTGGGCTGGGTGATGGCCGGGCTCATCAGAGCTGGAAAGGAGTCTGAGAGACTTCCTAGTCCATCCATCCTTTTGCAGAGGAAGGGAGATGAATATCAGAGGTCCACGGAGTCACCCGTCATCAAGCGCAGTGAGAATTGGAATCTGGGTCCCTAACTCATAGGATAACCTATGTGCCGGGCCCTGCTCCAAAGTCCTAATCACACCCATTGCTACCACAGCCCATTCTCACCACAGAGCTGCCAGAGGCATTATTTCTACAGCAGAGATTCAGAAACATCCCCAAAGCAGATGAATGAGGGGTAGAGATGGGATTTCAGACTCGAATTAGCTGTGTTTCCTGGTGCCCAGGCTCTGTCCTAAGCATGTTACATGCACTAAGTCATTTAAATCTCATCCTGATCCGAATGAAGCTTAGTTCTAATTCCAGGAGATTAGCACTGTTATTACCCCCATTTTGTAAGTGAGTTACTCAACTGTGGAGAGATTGAGGAACTGGCCCAAGATCACACAGCTGGTGAGTGATAGAGCCAGGACCACAACCAGGCAGTCCAGCGCCTCAGCATTTTCACTCCCTGATACTCTCTTTCAGAATCCCAAGCCTCAGTGCATTTTATTCAATCACGTTTTTAAAAATTCCCCGAGTGAGACATTTATAGAGCCACAGGGGAGCCCTCTCAGGCTCTCTTGGTTCAGCCCTTTCGGGAACATCACTGAGCACATAACACGGCAGAATGAGAGTTTGGCACGGAAGCAGGAGACCTGCATGGAGACCGTGGAGATTGGATGCTAGCTCCAGAGCAGCTCCCGACCTGGGCTCCCCACCTGGGCTCTCCAAGCCCAGGTCTGGCCCTCCGTGACCCTTAACCTCAGGGTGGCCCCTGGCTCCTGGAGCAGGGTAATGACCATCTGCTTCAGGGAGAGCAGTTCCTGAACAATGGGAGAATCGCACAGCCCGGGCCCACTGCTGTGGGTGACCTCCTCCACCCCCCTTCCCAAAGTCTCAGAACCAAGCCAGGAGAAAGGAGCGGCCCGGCGCCGCAGGGAGTAACTTCAGCAAAACCCGGGTCAACCCAGTGTCCGTTTGCCTCGGGCGCTGGGTAGAGTAAGACCCCGTCCCTGCCTTGGAGCAGTCCCCAGTCTAGTTAGGGAGAAGGATGCATAAATGCTAAAGTGCAAGGACCTGCTTCAAATCTGCCTTCAAAATTAGAAAAGACGAATAGCTCTAAAGCAAGGCATGTGCCGCCCAGGGGCCCAGGTGGGGCTGGGAGAGCAGAGTGATGCAGCTTTAATCAGCCAGGACAAGGCGGAGCCTGCAGGAGGCTCCAGGTGGGCGAGGCCTAAGTGAGTGCGGTGTGATCCCGCAGCCCTTGGAGGCAAGCACGCTTGTTCTTGCAGGCCGTGGAGCCTGGGAGAGCCGTATGCTATAGCAGTTTCTGGGTTCAAATCTCAGCTCTACCACTAACTGCTCTGGGACTTTGGACAAGTGACTTAACCCTTCTGCCGTGATCTCCCCAGTAGTAAAGACAGGGCAAGAATGGTACCTACTCTTTCAGAGGTTGGAAGGAGCAAGGGTACCCATAAGAACTCACTTGTAAATGGCTTGGGACACAGCGGCATATGCGGACCATGTTATACAGGTGTTAGCTGTTATCAGCCTCGCGTCACGGTTGAGGAAAATGAGCCACAGAGCAGTCAGGTCACGTATCCCAGCCAGCCCGCTCTGGAGCCTACACCGCACCCCCACCCTGCAGTGGGCACACGGCGGCGGTGCAGGCACCACCTGTTGGTCGGCCCCGCCTTTCCTGAGGGGAGGAACGCGGTTTCCTCCTGCACAGGAAGCTCCACTGCACCCGCAACTACATCCACATGAACCTGTTTGCTTCCTTCGTCCTGAAAGCCCTGGCCGTGCTGGGGAAGGACATCGTCTTCCACAACTCTTACTCCCGGAGGCCCGACACCGAGAAGGAGTGGGTGTCCTACATGTCCGAGGTAAGCCCTCCCCCGGGGGGGTCAGTGCTGGGTCCGAGGGCAGGGAGGTGGGCCGGAGAGGGAGGAGGGTGATAAAGGGCCAGAGGCGTTGTGGTCAGACAGGCAGCACCTCCGAGAGTGGGGCAGGTGAAGAGAATCAGCAGCAGAAATTTCACTGTGGGGCTACTGAACAGCCCGGGGGTGGGAAAGGTCTTCATCTGTACGTAAAAGAAGAACTAAACCAGATCTATCTTTTTTAAAAAATATATATTTTATTGATTTTTTACAGAGAGGAAGGGAGAGGGATAGAGAGTTAGAAACATCGATGAGAGAGAAACATCGATCAGCTGCCTCCTGCACACCCCCTACTGGGGATGTGCCCGCAACCAAGGTACATGCCCTTGACCGGAATCGAACCCGGGACCCTTGAGTCCGCAGGCCGACGCTCCTTCCACTGAGCCAAACCGGTTAGGGCCAGATCCATCTTTTTATTATTAATATTTTTTTATTTAATCCTCACCCAAGGATATTTTTCCATTGATTTTTAGAGAGAGTGGAAGGGAGAAGAGAGACAGAAATATCAACGTGAGAGAGACGCATTGATAGGTTGCCACCTACACGCGCCCCAATCAGGGCCGGGGAACCTGCAACCAAAGTACATGCCCTTGACCGGAATCGAACCCGGGACCCTTCAGTCCGTGGGCCGACGCTCTATCCACTGAGCCAAACAGGCGAGGGCTATTTTTACTATTTATCAAAGCAGCAAAGCTTTCCCACATTGAAATCTGCATCTGTGAACATGGTTTTTCCTTTATCGTGTTAATGACGAACGCAGTAGCCTGTCAAACTGACTGCGTTCCTGGAATAAACCCAACTAGGTCCTGACACATCGTTCTTCCTTTTCTGTCTCTGGATCCCGATGGCTAGTACTGTCTTTGGTTTAGCATTTCTCACCCACATTCGTGAGTAATGTCTTTTCCTGTAATGCCTTTGTTAAGCTTTTGGATAAAGTTTATGCTGACCTCTTAAATCGGACTTGTTCCCTCTTTCTCTATTCTCTGGAAGAGTTGATTTAAGATGATTTATTCTTCCTTAAACATGTGATAGATTACACCAGTGAAGCCATGGGGGGCCCAGAGTTTTGTTTATTGGGAGGCTTTTAATTATAAACTAATTATGTCTCATATTTACATTTTATATTTCTTCTGCTGTCACAAGGTAAAATTTATGTTTTTCTAGGAATTTCTCTATTTCATCTAATGTTTTAAATTTATTGGCATGATATTGCCCATAGCTTCCTAAGGTCTTTTAAAGGTCTATTGCGTCTATAGTGGTGTTCCTTTTTTCCGTTCCTGATATTGATCACTTGTAGCTTCACCCTCTTCCTCTTTGCCAGGAGTTTCTCAGTTTTACTGGATTTTTCAAAAACTGAATTTGGGGCATTGTTGATTCTCTTTACTTTATGTTCTCTATTTCAGTAATTTCCACTTCCATCTTTATTATCTTTCTATGCGCTTTTGTTAGGTTTATATGCTGTTCTTTTTCTGACATAATATTGAAGGTAATTGATTTTCAGCTTTTTGCTTATTTAATTAATGCATTTAAGGCTGCACGTTTCATTCTGAGTGTGGAACTAGCTGCATAGCACACATTTTGATATGCAGTATTTTCCTTTCATTCAGTTCAGAAGTAAGTTCTAATCTCTATTATCGTTTCTCCTTTGATTCATGAGTTATTTAGAAGTTTATTTCCTCATTTTCAATCGTATGCAGATTTTTTTGGTTGTTGATGTCTAGCTCAGTTGAATTGAGATCAGGGAATAAACCCTTTAGTTTCCTTTAGGGAAGTTGCTGATGAGATTCCTCTGTTTTTGTTTGTCTAAAATTGTCTAAAGTGTCAAGGAAGAGGCTCGGCTTTGAAACCTGCACAAAGCACTCCTTCACATTTTGAGATTGTGGTCTCCTCTCTGAGAGGGAGGGAGGGGAGCAAAGAGAGGGGGTTCTGCTCAGAGAGGCCCCTCTCCACCCTCCTGTGGTCCCGATCCTGGGGGAGCCTGGGCCCACCTGGGGCGCTCTGTCCTCCGCAGATTTCCGCCTCCTGCCGCTCAGCCCAGGTTCTCCTGCACTACTTCGTGGGCGCCAATTACTCGTGGCTCCTGGTGGAAGGCCTTTACCTCCGCACGCTGCTGGAGCCCACGGTGCTTTCCGAAAGGCGGCTGTGGCCCACATACCTGCTGGTGGGTTGGGGTGAGTGATGTGAACCCCCAGCCTCTTTTTCTGGGGACTCTTCAGATCATGGGAGCCCAATAGGGCCTTTGGTCAGTTAGGCACCCAACTGGAGTGTGCAAGCAATGCACACTCACACACAAACGTGCCATAGACCCAATGCACACATGCAGAAATTGGTAGAATCATGACATTCCTCCTACCCTGTCCCCAACTGTATTGGTCTGCTCAGGATGTCATAACAAAATGCCATAGACTGCATGGCTTATACGATGGACAATTACTTCTCAGTTATGGGGGATGGGACGTTTGAAATCAGGGTGACAGCATGACTGAGTTCTGGTGAGGGTTGTCTTTCTGGCTTGCAGACAGCTGCCTTCTTGCTGTCTTCACATAGTGGGGGGTGGGGGGGAGGTAGCGAGAGAGAGTGCGCACAGCTCTGGGCTCTTCTTACAAGAGAATTGATCCCATCATGATGACACCCCTGCCTCCCCCAACCTCTTCCAAATTCAGTTACCTCCAAAGGTCTCGTCTCCAAATATTACATTATTACATTGGGGTTATGGCTTCAACGTATTATTTTTTTTGGGGGGGACACATAAATCATAACACTAAGTCTTCAAGATGAGGCCTGGAACCCCTGCTGCCACAGCTCCTGGGGCATTTGAGACTGCAGAATTCAGAGGAAATGACCTTGGCCTTCAGTTCAGAATATTTTGGTTAACGTCTCTGAATTGACTGCAAGCTGCTCTGTGACATGTGACAAGTCTGTCCTCTCTGCTTCCTGGCTTGCTGACAATGAAACAATGGACGGGCTGTGCCATCGCAGCCCACCGTGCTATGATGTCCGGGCTTTTGTCAGAGTTAACCAGCAGTGCTTGGCCCATCAGGCTGGGGCGGATACAGGCAGGTTTGGCCAACCAGAAACTAACTACACTTGCCTGTTCTCTCCCCAGCCTTCCCGCTGCTGTTTGTTGTGCCCTGGAGTATCGCCCGTGCGCAGCTGGAGAACACAGGGTAGGCAATTCATCTGTTTTCTCACGTCCATGAGCCAGTAATCCCCAAATATGCCCAAACACAAGGCTACACATCATTTTTCCCAGAGACCACCCACCCCCTTCCATTTTGGCCATCTAAAATATACCTAGTGGGGGACTGGGTGGGGGTGATGTTGGAGGGATTGAGCAAAAAGAAAAATAAAGGGAAAAAACTCATGCACATGGACAACAGTATGGTGATTGCCAGGGGGGAGGGGTAGGTAGAGGACAGTATAGAAGGGATAAATGGTGATGGATGGAGACTTGATTTGGGGTGGTGAATATACAGTACAGTGTACAGATGATGTGTTGTGTGCACCTAAAACCTGTATAATTTTGCTAACCAGTGTCACCCCAATAAATTCAATATAAAGGAAAAAATAAACATAAAATATGTCTAGGAATGTAGATAAAAATAATCAAAGATTTTCCTTAGAGTTTATTAGTTTATTAAGTTATGCCTGCAAATTAGCACAAAATTAGCTAGAACAAATTAGAAAATAACACAAAAATTTGCTGCATACCTTATCAGTGACCTGGGTATATAAGCATACATGTACAAGAATGGTTATTGCATCATAGTTCAAAGTGGGAGGAATAAAGCAAAGTGGAAAGAGTAAAAGTGGCCAAAAGATTCAAAATTCTGGTTATAAATGAAAAAGTGCTGGGGATGTAATGTACAGCATGGTGACTATAGTTAACATAACTTTATTGTGTATTTGAACTTTGCTAAGACAGTGAGTCTTAAAAGTTTTCATTATAAGAAAAAAAATTATAACTATGTGAGGTGATGGATGTTAACTAGACTTATTGTGGTGATCATCCTATATAATAAAAGCATAATATTCTAAGTGTTTGACCAATCTGTTGACTGTTCGGTCAACCTCTTGACCAGTCGCTATGACTCGCAAGAGGGCAGATGCTCTGACTGGTAGGTTAGCTTGCTGCTGGGGTCTGGCTGATCAGGGACTGGGTGAGAGGGCTAGACATGCCCTGTAGCCCTCCTGCTGTCCCTCCCTGCTGGTCAACCTCCCACAGCCCCTCCTCAACTGGCCAGCCCTCATTGGCCCTGATTGGGACTGGGTGAGATGGCCCCGATTGGCCCTGATTGCCGGCCAGGCCAAGGGACCCCACCCGTGCATGAATTTGTGCACCAGGCCTCTAGTTTCACTATATTTATATAGTAAATCATCATGTTGTACACATGAAACTAATATAATGTTAATATGGCAATTATATTTCAATTTAAAAAATAAAACAAAAAACACTAACCAAACAAAAAGACCCTGAACATCCATCAATACAGGAATTAATGAATAAATTGTGACCTACCTATATTGTGGAATATTATGAGACTACTGAGAAAACATGTTAATTCTATATCTTCTGACTTCTAGGGGCTGAATCTCAACAGCACATTGTTAAGGCTGTTGTTGAATAATGCTCATCATGTGATCCCATTTTTTTCTCCAAATAATCACCACCAAAAAGTCCTTTATGTAATTAAGAATTTACATTTCTATGAACACGTCACAGGTGTAGGAGGATATAGAAGTTTAGCATCGAGGAGCACTTTAGTGGTTAGAAAAGTTAACACTACTGTATTGGTAGGAAGGAATGTGAGTCCTCTCTTCTTCTCTTCCACCTCTCAGGAGAATGACGGCTTGAAGGTGAGTCTTGAGTATGAGCATTCTTTTTCCAGAGGTCATGCAGCTTTTGCATTCAACCTTACCTTGATTTAAAGTCTCCTTCTACTGTCTGCTCTTTGCTGTAGATGCTGGGTAACCAACAAAAATAAGGAAATCTGGTGGATCATCCGAGGACCCATGCTGCTTTGTGTAGCAGTAAGGACCATCCCATCTACCCTTTTTCCCCTCTGAGCTCAGTAGCTGTGGAGGACCATGCCCCCTCCCCACCACACCAAATTCTCTGGCTCAGAAAGAGCCAGGGCCAGATCCCTTGAGAAGGAGATGCTGAGCTGTGAGTAGGATCTGCTGGATGAAAAGGAACAAATTAGCAACTTCACTGTGTTCTGGTTCAGGACCTAAGTTCAGGGTTATATACAAGCCTCCTTCTCTCTGGGTCTTCAGACATGCGCTTGGTAAATAGTTGTGATGGGGATACAGGAGTATCAGCCATGGGCCAGTCCAGGGATAGCCTTGGGTTTTAACACCACTAGTAGGAGGGAGGGGACACCCAGGAAGCTTCTTTTAGGGAGGAGAACATAGAATCAATATTGACCCAAACTGTGATGGGTGTTAGAGTCAGGAGAGTCAGGAGATGCTGCTTCTGTGAGACCCTGAGGAGGAAGAGCCTTTATTCCATGTGGCCCAGGATATGGGGGCTGGGGGAGGAATGCTCGGCCCAGAGTCCTAAAGCTTTCTTAGGTAGGTAGGTAGGTAGGAAGAGAGAGAGAGAGAGAGAGAGAGAGAGAGAGAGAGAGAGAGAGAGAGAGAGAGAATATGTGGATAAATAGACAGACAGACAGATACCAGATGGAAGCCATCCTTTTGAGGACCTAGCCTTAGAAGACACACAGCGTCACTTCCACCACATTTTTTTTTTCTTTAGATGCAAATAACGAAATCTAGCTCACACTCCAGAGGAAAGGGGAACATTAGGCTCAGCCTCTTGGTGGGAGAGGCATCAACAATTTTATAAACATATTTTAAAATGTTTCTACCAAGGCTGATAATGAAGAGCTGACTTTTCCTAGTTCATGCAGTTGTGGAAAGTAATCTAGATAGTGGAGAACATGGACTTTCCAGTGAATTCTGTGGCAGCAACAGGATCTCAAAATCAGACACCACTAGTGCTGGGGTTCCTTACAGAAGGAGGCTGTGGCAGTTTTTGTTAAGTGCAGGGAGGTTTGCAATAGGAGAAATCTAGATTTAATTAGTCTCTTACTAGCTGTGGAACCTTGGAAATTGCACTTGTCTCCTCTGTGCCCCTGTTTTCTCGTTGTATCACGTCATTGCGTGGCTTCCTCAGAGGGTTATTGTGAGGATTAAATAAAATAACGTATGGACAGTTAGCCAATGCCTGGCATGGTAAGTGCTCAATAAACACTAGTTAATAATGATAATGTACATCTCCATCTGCCTTTCTTGGACGACTATAGTGGTGGGCATTCCTGAGGAAGAAGAATAAACTAAATGGCTTTTCAGGATCCTTCCCAGGCTTTCGGTGGAGGTGGCCTTAGGGAGGGTAGGGTTTACTGCAAGCTCTTTCTATCTGACCACTGACTGCCAAGTTGCCCCGAGTTTACCTGGACAGGGATCTGATTGGCCAGGCCTAGGGTGACCTCGATATTCATAGCCACATGGACTCCATCACTTACTCTTGTCTGCTTTTTTTTCAAGGTCAATTTCTTCATCTTCCTGAAAATTCTCAAGCTTCTCATTTCTAAGCTCAAAGCCCATCAAATGTGCTTCAAAGATTATAAATACAGGTGAGTAGCCTGAGGTCAGTATCCAGTAGTCTAAGACTGTTTTGACCTCTCTGGCTGTTCTGGCCAATGTCTGGGGGTGTGTGGGAGGGAATGAGTTATATTAGTATGTTTATCTCCTAAGGCAAGGGTATCCGGGGGAACCCCTCTGAGAAAGGAGTCATGGGATCCTATAGGGCTTTGCCAATGGTGAGGACTTTCTAGCCCCACGAAAATGAAGTTAAGTGGTGAGTTGTCAAGGACATACACATCCCCCTAGTAGGAAACTGTTGAAATGCTCCTAAGAATGGCTGGTTTAAGGGAAAGGAAAGAGTCACATGAAAGGAAGTTAGTCACCTATCTTTGGGAGGGATTTGAGGTCACAGAATAAAAGACATATTCATAACTCAGAAGAGAATAGTTGGATATTTTTGAAACCTTGGGATATAAGACCACAAATGTTTGAAGTCCAAGGAAATACATTCAGCACACAGTCACTCTTTCTTTGTGACTTGCCTTGGCTGTGTCCCATCTTCTGCTTTCCACCGTGACAGTAGTCCCACTTCACAGCAAGTCAGATCACAGGTACTGAGATCTGCATTGTTGGAGATACAAACGAATGAATAAATGAATGAATAAGTGGCATAACAAGATCTCTCTTTCCTTTTCCAGTTACTCTTTACTGTCTATGAGACTTGTCCACTTCAGCAGGGTTCTTGCGAAAGGACTGTTTTAACTCAAAAAAGTAGCTCTCAGAGTAGGGATTCTAGGCCGCATGGTAGAACAGAGGTGGGGGTGAGAGTCGGGATGGCTATAGCTCTGTTTCTCGCTCGCCTAAGGCCAAAACGGGGCCTGACTCAGGTGTGTGGGAAGGTAGTTTTTTACATTTATCTGACAAAACTTTAATGAATGCCTCCAATGTGTCTGAAACTGTGCTGGGAACAAAAGGTAAAGGCGATGTGGACCCTGACAGCAAGGAGCACACACCAACTGGCCAAGGACTGGGGCGTTGGTGTGGAACTCGAGTCAGGAGGGCTGATGATGGCCATGACCTCAGGCTCACCGACTGACCTTGGGCAAGTCACTTGGCCTTTCTGGGCCTGTTTTCTGGTGTGTAAAGTGAGAGTCCACACCAGATCCACCTCCTCCTCGTTATGAGGATAAAGGAGGCCATAGACACAGGTGTCCCAGTCCAATTAGATGTGGTGAGTGGTATTTGCCCAGGATTCAAACCCCGAATCCTACCTACCTCCAGGAGGTCAGAAGAATACATCACATGGTTCAGGACTGGGAAAATATACACTGTAGTTGGCCCAACTATTTTGCAAGCACCCCAGCCCTGGGCCACTTGGGCTGGCCTGGACCACACAGGGCCTCGCTGTCTTTCTTGGCGCCTCTGATCGAGCCTCCAAGTGGCTGACAGTTGCTTTGGCTCTTTTCCCAAGGCCCAGCCTCTCTTACCACTGTCTGAGCGGGGAGGCCCCAGGCCAAGAGCAGAGCTGCTCTAGTCTCCCCTGTGCGGGTCCATTCAGGGGGAGCAGTTCTCTCACAAACACCCTGGAAACCCCACAGAGGACAGCATTCCCGGAAGACTTTCCACAAAGGCTGATCGCCTAAACCCTGTCACTTTGTGCCCCCAAAGCCCACCATGTACCACTTGGTCTCCGTGCTCCAGGCCCAGAGCAGTCCTTCCAATAGCTTTCCATCTGGGCCGCTCCTAAGCATCTCCTGACACTTGGCCGGAAACAGGCAGCTGAGCCTCATCTGAGTTCTGACTCAGAGAGTGAGGGGTGGAGTCCCATCATTTGGGCTTTTCACAGTCGACTTCTCCAGGAGATTCTGATACACACCCAGAGGGGGAACCACCAGATCAGATACACACCCAGAGGGAGGACCACCAGATCAGATACACACCCAGAGGGGGAACCACCAGATCAGATACACACCCAGAGGGAGGACCACCAGATCAGATACACACCCAGAGGGGGAACCACCAGATCAGATACACACCCAGGGGGAGGACCACCAGATCAGATACACACCCAGAGGGGGAACCACCAGATCAGATACACACCCAGAGGGAGGACCACCAGATCAGATACACACCCAGAGGGGGAACCACCAGATCAGATACACACCCAGAGGGAGGACCACCAGAGGGAGGACCACCTGAACTGTCTGGTTAGGCTCTGGCAAATGTGTTTCTAAGCAGCCGTGATACCCCTTTCTAAGGTCTCCTTCAGAGTTATCCAAGATAGTGGTTTCCAAACTTTTCTGATCGCGCACTCTATTAGTACAGAAATTGTGAGCATGACCCTCATCATATATGCACCAGGCCTGTGGAACTGTTATCTACATTATAACATAAACCAAAAAATAGAAATTGATTAAGAATGGGTAAATATTAATATACATAGAATTTCTGCTAACTTCTTTAATTATATTTTCTTCTAACACCAAATGGACCACTTTGCACAGCACTGGAGTGTGTCACCCCATTGGGAGCCAAGGATTGAGGGAAGTCTAAGTAAAGATACTAGGGAGGTCCTGATGGCTGAGCAGTGATTTAGGACTGGCTATTTTGGGGAGAGAAAGAGTAACTGCCTGATGCACACTATGTGTCTTAAAACTTCTTTTTCCTTCCCCCACTCTTGTATGAGGAAAAAGCTTGAAAAGGGAAACGTGGGTTCGTGCCTACCTGGAGGCCTCCCAGGATGAGACACCTCATTTTGGCAAGTTTGCCACCACCTGGGACTGTACTGGGGACCTATGAGTGTGCCCGAATGGCTGAGACTGTGCAGGGCTTGACTGATGCCCCCTGAACTCACAAGAGACTAATATATAAACCAGACTATACAACTATTTATTCATAGAGACTGTGGAAGGTGGGGGTAGGGTGGAGGCTTCTTCTAGTGCCCCCAGTCTTTGCAAAGTTGACACCAGAAGATCCACAAACACAGTGCGGCCACCAGAACGTTATTGGTGATCATGTCATCCAAGTAGAGTAATTGGTGATGAAGGATCCTTGATGGTGGCCTGAGAACCCACCACTGTCCTGTGGCTCCACCTATCTGGTGAGAGGGAGGTTCACTCCTCAGTCTCCACAGAGAGAGCTGGATAAGTCCTGAGGACCTCCTGCTTTTCTGTAATATTTCCTGCCATTTGGGTTGGCCATCTGTTTTTTGTTTACTGACTTTCAATTGCAGAGTTCAACGAAATTGATCAGCTTGTGCTTAGTCATTAGCAAAATGTCAGGGCCCTATCTCTCAGGACACACCTAGGACACCTTAGTTTGCGCCCTGGGCTGGTGAATCCTACAGCACCGATGATCACGTTTGCCCACTTTTCTCTCCAAGCAGTGCTAACCCTCTCATTTCCAAGTTCTGAGAGGGCTGCTTCCGGTCTCCTCATGGGCCATCAGCACCCCAGCTCACACTGCCTCTTCCACGCTGGAATGTTCTCCCCTACACACCCCTCCATGTTTGTTTTCTATGAGAGCCCTCTGCTAGGGTAGGGAGAAGGGGGGCGACAGGGCCTCGTGCATTTTTGTACAAACTCTGGTAGGAACAGTCCTACCTCCAACTTTCCCAGATTTTGAGAACTTTCTGGAAGTCGCTCTCAAGAATTGATCCCCCTCCAGGAGTCTATTTTAGGAAAGTTTAAACTAAACACATTTAAACCTTGCCAAAGAGGCAAGCTGCTAGGACCTGGAGAACCTTCTGTAGGCCCCACCCTCATTTCTAGGCTTCTGCTCCTCAAGTGGAGGCAACTGTTACCAGCTCCTCAGACTGGGCTGGGAGGGACAGCTGAGCCCTGTCTCCGGGTGAGCAAGGCCCTGGGATGCCCACAGACACCCGCAGACCTCCGCGTGGTCGGCGATCTCTGTTCTTGGTAGTTCCAGCGTGGCGGTGGCTCACTTCCGCTAGATAAACCATCTTAACCATCCATGTGATGGGTGGGGCAGAGCGCTTAATGGATTCACAAAGGAGAATCATTTAACATGCTAAACCCCAGAGCCCTTTCTGAAAGGACTTTCTGGTGGGCAAAGATGAAAAATATCACAAATGGAAGTAAAATTGGTCAAAGGCATTGAGGTTGTAAACAACTTGAGGGCAGGGATGGCTTCATTAAATATAAGGATAGCTAAATTTTAGTGATCATTCATTATGTAGCAAATACCATTTATTCTGAGGGTTTACCATGTGTTAATCCTTATGATGACATTTCCAATTATTATTATTAGTAGTAATATTTTATTTCAATATTTTATATTGTATTATTATTTGTATAGTCCTCATTTTTACCAATAAAAAGGTTAAATCATTGGCTCAAGGCCACACTGCTAGCAATTGGTATCATTGGGATTTGAACCCAGGCCTTAGTTACTGTCCCTGCTGGGATTTGAACCCAGGCCTCAGATACTCTACTGCCTTTGACCCTACCTCCTCCTTCCTCACTGTAAATATTTATTAAATAGCTAAATGACTGCAATAAACTAAGCCATTTGGTGTGGTTGTTTTTAAAGATTTTAAATTGATTTTTAGAGAGGAAAGGAGAGGGAGAGAAAGAGACACATGGATGTGAGAGCAATTCATTGATCAGCTGCCTCTTCACTCTCCCTACCAGGGATCGAGCCTGCAACCTGGGCATGTGCCCTTACCAGAATCGAACCTGCAACCTTTCAGTGCACAGGACGATACCCAACCAACCGAGCCACACTGGCCAGGGCAAACTAAGTAATTTAAATAAACAAATGATTAAAGTTGGAAAATAAGCATAAACCCAGTTCATAAGAATAAACTTCTATAAATATTTATGGATTTTTACCTGAACAGGAATACAAATAGTACTTTGCTTAAAGAGAAGTTAGAATGAGGTGAGGTGAGGTGAGGTGACACCCATCCCAAGAAGTGGGGGTTACTAAAACACTCCAGAACTTTATAAAAGGTGGTCCTTCTTTAGAAACCATCCCATGCTAAATGTGGGGTCTCGGATTGGATCCTGGTTGTGAAAAGAACACTAGTAGAAAAACTGCTGAAATTCTAGTCAAGTTTGGACTATAGTTATTAGTCACATACCAATGTGGGTTTCTCAGTTTTGACAAATGTATGTGATTTCTGTAAGATTTGAACATTAGGGGACACAGAGTGAAGGGTATCTGGGAACTTTCTGCACTACCTTTGCTACTTTTCTACACATGCAAAATTATTCTGAAATAAAAAGTTTATTTCAAAATACAATGCTGGGGTGGGGACAGGGTGGAGGGGCTTAATGGGGAAAAAGAGGGGTACATCTGTAATACTTTCAACAATAAAGATACAAAAAAAAACCCATAATGCCCTAGCAAGCCCCTAAGAATAAGACATGGGTCCGAGGGTAATGTAACCCAGAGCGAGTGTCGCAAACTCAGACACTTGCGAGGGCCCAGCAGGCAGGTGAGGGTTGGTAAGCATGTTCCCTCTAAAGGGACAGCCACCACCAGGCCGTAGCTGACGATTGCCCTGCAGGCATTTGGGCCCGATCTCCCCATTTTTTTCAGAAGAAGCTGGAAATCTGGACATCATTGCTTAAAGCCTCCTTATCAATGAAAGGTGGCTTCAGTAACAAAAATCACTTCCTACAGCTTGCCACTGTGCAACCTCTGAGCTAAAGGGTTTTAAAGCACTCCTGGAAATTCAAAACAACAATAAGAAACTCTTGAAATGGTCTCTCTGTGGGAGACCTTCCTGTTGCCTAGCTAAGTGCGTGCTGCGTGGGCGGGCCTGAGGGTAGCAGAGCATGTGAGCCTGGCACAGGCCAACCATGTAACCAGGCCTGTGTCTCAGACTCCCACTCCTTGGCCGCTCCTTGATGGTCAAGCCCAAGGGACACGCAGTCCAGGCGCCTGGGTGGAGTCCCTCTTTCTGGGTGATTCCTGCTCCGCTCGTACTGGCTTTAGGTGCTTTTAGGGCACAAAGGAGAGCGGTTTTGTTTCCTTGATGACATTGCATTGGAACGGCCCTCACAGACACAGGATTCATGGTAAGCACTGTTCTCTTTTGGGCAGAGATACACCTTCTGGAAGACACTGTCCATTAGCTGCTGCTGACCCTCCATGGTCCTACCCCTTTAATTCCATGGGGTTTGGGGAAATCTCCTAGTGTAGACATTTAAGAAAGGGAGTTGGGCTAAAAAAAAAAATCATTACAATTGAGCTCTTTGCCCCCAGTTATGTATAAAAACAGTAGCTTTGTTTGTGCCCTGGATGTGAATCACGGTGCTAATGTAGTTAGCTTTACAACAAGCAGCGGCTCAGTGGTAAAGAGCAGTTGTTTCCAAAGGTGGCTCCTTAAAAATTCACATTCCCGGGACCCAGACTCCAGAGGTCTTGCTTCAGAGCCTTGTCCCTGGGACCAGGAAGATGTGTCTGTATAGACATAGCTCTGTAAGGAATTCTAACAGTCCAATAGCTGTGTTTGGGAAGCATCGGTATGTGAGATGGAGGGTTGGGCCCCAGCTGTGTACTTTGCACGTGGGTGGTACAAAGGAATGTTTGTCTTTTTTTTGTGTATGGTTTATACAACAGGGAGCTTCCACACAGCACTTTTTACGAGGAGGATCAGTTTCTCATTTCCTCCGCGTCCCGGGGGTTCAGGGGCAGCGTGGGGGCTGGGGTGGAGCTGGGTGGAGTGCGCAGGGCCTGAGTATGAGGTCAGAAGAAGCCCTGATTCCAGGCAGGTACTTGGCACTTAGTGGCTCTGTGACCCTGGGCAAGTGTTTTTTTTCCTTCTCAGGCTCAGGAAAGCACTGGCATCGGAAGTCCTGAATAGAGAAAGAGACAGAGGCACCAGCTAGCCAGGTAATAGGACATTTGTCAAAGCTAGTAGAGGTGTAGGGCCCAGGGTGATAGCTATGTGCATGGAAATCTATCCATCAGGCAAAATGTGGATATGTCTGTAGGTGTGTCATTCATTCATTCATTCATTCATTCAATTCATGTTTTCTGAGCATCTGCCATGAGCCAAGTGTTCAGATGCACCTAGGAACAAGACCACATTGGCCCTTAAGGCATTCCAGTGTAGCCAAGAAGACAAACTGGGAAATCAACTGTTTATTAATGGTAACAGCTACAATAAAGGCATGCTCAGAAGAGCAGGAAATGTCGCCTGTTCCCAATGTGGCCCTCATGATAGTTATTTGGTTGTCGTTGCAGATTGGCAAAATCAACGCTGGTTCTCATCCCTTTGTTGGGTGTTCACGAGATTCTCTTCTCTTTTGTCACTGATGATCAAGTTGAAGGATTTTCAAAACTTGTACGCCTCTTCATCCAGTTGACTCTGAGCTCCTTCCATGTAAGTAGGCGTCTGAACCAGGATGCCTTGGCTTTGTAGAAAACAAAACGCCCTTGATCCAAACAGACTCAAAATTGAGAAAGCCCACAGATGGAAATAAAAGTTCTGGAATCAGCAGGCTTTATCAGTGAGGGCCTTTGGCCATAGAAGGGTATGTAGATGGAGGTGTTGCCTTGATCCTGCCAGCGTGATGTGGTGACTAAGAAGGGAAAAGTGGCCTGTTTCCTGGGATGTAATAGTTGGTGTGACTCATGATCATACTAACTGTGAGTGTCAATGTGAAACCTTTTATTAAGTGGCTATTTTTGCTGGGTCCTCTGTAGAACATTGTACAAAATGATGGTTGTGTATACTTCAGGTGATGTACTCAGAACACAAAAAAATGTAGGTAGGGACCAATGCGTTGAGACCAGGAGGCTCTTGAACCTTGACAGATGTGTGGGGGGCTGAAACAAGAAACCGGAGGCCAGCTGTGGTTAATTTACCTGGGTATTTTAATCACTCATTGCTTGAATTGTTGTCCATTACTCAGCAGTTTGAAATGCCAATAATTATTATTCTCATGATTCTGGGGGTCTGAAATCCAGGTAGGACATAACAAGGATGGTTCATCTCTGATCCACTTGTTGCCTGCCGGGGTTGGAACTTCCAAGACGGCTTTTCCACTCAGATGTCTGGTGCCTTAGCTGGAAAGGCTCGAATGGCTAGGGCTGGCCAGAGCAGCTTTATTTGGGTGAAGTTTCTGGGGCTTCATTTCTCACTGCCAACTACATCCCTCAGTCCCCTACAGTCTTAAAGGCTTGCACTTGCTGCCTGTCCTCTCTCCGTGGTTTCACTAGCAGGGCAGCTGAACTTCTACATGCAGTTCAGGGCTCCCAAGGGCACAAAAGCAGGAGCTTTCAGGCCTTCTAAGTGCCTGGGTCTGGAAGTCACATAGTGATACTAGTAATGCATTCTACTATTTAAAGCAAGTCATAGACCCAACCTGGCCTGAAGGGGAGGAGACTGCACCTGCCATGAAACCTGGGAGGCATGGCTCATTAGCAAAGGCCACTAATGCAGAAGACTACCACAAAGAGTGTGGACACACAAAAGGTCCTGTACAGTAGTAATATTGGAATTAATAATCTCAAAATGCTTGCATAGGAGCAGGATTTTCAGAATGGATAAGAGAGGAGCTCAGCAAGTCCTATCTGCAAGAAGCAAATATAAAATTGGACAAAATTATCAACAACATCCATATCAGGACCCTGGAGATCAACAAAGGCATACAAAAGACTGAGAAGAGTTTATTCGAGAAGAATTACTGAACTCACTTGAGTAAGAGCAATGGGAATCTATATTGTTGTTTTCCTGAGACTGTTCTTGTCCTCCAACCCTTCCTCCACCAATGAGCAAATTCTAGTGAAAACTATCAGCTTCATTGAAGAAAGGGGCTGACTTAATATAGATCAGAGAACATAACAAGCCCATACCCGTGGGCATTGTCAGATACAGTAATGGTTTTAGTGGCAAAGGAACAAGGAAAAACAATATCACAGACTGAGGCTGTGGTACTAGGTAAGGCAGAGAGGCTCAGTATCAGATTAAGATGGTAGAAGAAAGCATCACTGAGTTTGAAGAAATTTCAGTTACAATTACCCAGTCTGAGAAGCAAACAAACAAAAAGAATGAAGAAAAATAATAGAGCTTCAGATATGCCATCAAGAAAATCAACATACACATAGAGGAGTCCCAGAAGGAGAAGGGAGAGAAGAAAAAGTAGAAAAATCATTTGGAGAAAAAAAATGGTTGAAAACTTCCCAAATCTGATGAAAAACATTAATCCAGGCATCCAGGAAACTCAATGAGCTCCAAATAGGATAAAGCAAAGAGATTCACATCTAGAAACATTATAGTTAAACTTTTGGAAGCCAAATACAAAGAGAAAATCCTGAAAGTAACGAGAGCCCTGGCCAGTGTTTCTAAGTGGTTGGAGCACCTGCCTGCACACCAAAGGGTTCTGGGCTTCATTGCCAGTCAAGGGCAGGTACCTGGGTTTCAGATTCGCTCCCCAGGGTGGGGGGCAAGTGGGAGGCAACCAGTTGATGTGTCTCTCTCACATCCATGTTCCTCTCTCTCTCTCTCTCTCTCTCTCCCCACCACCCCCTCTCTCTCATCTCCCTTCCACTCTCTCTGAAAAAGCAATAGAAAAAATATCCTCGGGTGAGAATTAACAAAACAAAAATGAAAGTAACAAGAGAAAAATGACTCATTGCATACGGAGACCAACAATATAATTAGAGCTGACTATGATCAGAAATAATGGAGGCCAGAAAGCAGTGATATGACATAATCAAAATGCTGCATGAAAAATAATTTAATCAAGGATTCTATATTTAGCAAAATTATGTTTCAAACTTAAGGTAAAATAAAGACATAAATAAAGACTAAGATAATTTATTGCCAGCAAACCCTCCTGAAGAGAAGTACCAAGGGAAGTCTGTCAGGCTGGAAGAAAATGACATTAGTCAATAACGCAAATCCACAAGAAGAAATAGGTACACACATAGGTAAATGTGAAAGATATATTTATTTTCTTTTTTATTTAGCTGATTTTAAAGGCATAAGATTGCAGAAAATAATTATAAACTCTATTATTGTTTTAAATTGTATACAGCAATGTATACAATTTAAAACAATAATAGAGTTTATAATTGTATACAGCAATGTATACAATTTAAAACAATAATAGAGTTTATAATTAAGATCTAATATATTACCACAATAGTAGCACAAAAGAACAAGGAGGAAATGTAGCTGTATGGGAGGAAAGTTTCTATATTTTGCCAGAATTGTTAGTATTAATATGAAATAGATTATGATAAGTTAAGATGCATGTTGTAATCTTTGGTACAAACACTAGGAAAATAATGCAAAGAATATAGTAAGAATGCCAGCAGAGGCATTAAAATGGCACACTTGAAAATATCTGTTTACTCCCAAACACTTTCAATCTTATTGGATCTTCACATTATCTTGTGAGGGAGAAATTATTATGCCATTTTCAAAACGAAGGAATTCAGACTCAGAGGAGAACTTGCAAATACTAATAAGTGGCAAATATGAGATTTGTATGCAGGGAGGTTAAGACCTCGCTTATAACTATTATGTCATCATGCTCCTCAGGTGCCCCTGAGGGTCAGAACCAGGAGACACCCAATTCCCTACATCAGAGTTTTAAAGATGTGCCAGTAGACAGGGTCAGGTGCTGTGATTCTGTGGACAGAGTGGAGATGTGTGCCTGTCCACTGCACTCTCATGAAAGGCCAAGGGGACAGAGCCTGAAGCGGGGTCAGAGCAGTTGGACAATGGCTCTTTTTCCTCCCATTAGAGCTGAATTTTATGTAGCTTTGAACTAAAAAATAATCAATAACTATTTTTCTTCATGAAACCATGATTCATTTATGTCAATCCTTTGGGAAATTTCAACAGCTAAGGTTTAGTAATTTGAGTTTCCTATGTTGTTTGGGCTTAATCTTCTTTAAAGGGTAATTCTAAATGAGAAAAAAACAACAAAGAGCTGCAGCTGTTATATAATTAGTATTTGGTGGCCATTTTTTCCCCTAAGGGACAGATTTCTGAGAAGGAATTCTAGCCTATCATACGCCCCTGGCAAGGGAGCATGTTTGGATCATCTATTGCTATGCAACGAACTCCTACAAAACTTCCTGGCTTAAAGCAGTAATCATGGTATTATCTTTAATGATTCCATGAGCTGGGCCATCTGGACTCGGCCGGATGGTCCTTTTAATACATGTAATATTTGGCTGGGGCTGCAAACATCTGAAGGCTCAGTTGGGCTGGAACATCCAAGATGGCTCATTCGCACGACTAGACATTGACCTGGGCTGTTGGCTGAGCTGAGCTGAGCTGAAGCTATCAATTAGAGAGTCGCAATTCTCTTCCGTGTGGCCTCTCCATGTAACTTGGGCATCTCCCACCATGGCAGCTGGACCCTTGGAGCATCCCAAGAACAAATGTTTTGAGAGAGAGAAATAAGAAACTTCCAAACTTCTTGAGGCAGGGGCTTGGACGCCCCAGAATATCACTTTTACCACATGGTATTGGCAGAAAAAGCCACAAGTTAATCCCAGATTCAAGGGAAAAATAAGGTCCACCTCCTGATGTGAGGATGAGCATATGCCTACTGAGAGAGGAGGAATCGTTGGGGCCACCTCTGGAGACCAGCTACCACCCTGGATCCTTTGGTTCTACAGCCACATAGAGCTCTGCTCAACACCATTCAACACTGAGGAATGTGAGCAATCAGAGTGGCTCTGCAGCCTGAGCCAGAAAACACACTTGGAGGGCTTGTGCATAGTCAGAGGCCTCCCACCTTCTGAATACCCCTGCACTGTTCCCCTCCATCCCACCAGGCAGAGGTGAGAATCTGGGTGGGCAGGTGCTTGGGTGCATACATACATACTAGTACATATTGTATTGAATCAGCAGGAATCAACATGGGATCTAACAGCTTCCTTTTCTTGCTGCTTTGAGGTCTTTCACTTTTCCAAGGCCTTAGTGCCTAGCAACTTTCACCAGCTTCCTCCCATCAAGGAATCTTTGGAGAGAGTGTCACATGATGGTGATGTATGTTCTGTGGGACCTCTCCATTCACATTTGCTTTATCTAGAATGAAGTTAACCAGACTCCAGGATGTTCCTGAAACAGTGAGTCAAGAACCTGAGGGAATGAAAGATGTGTTTGTGATGTGGAATCCTATTTTAGCTAACTTGTTTATGAGAATTCTGGCACACTCTAAGCCACCCTTCTAATATCATGTGCCCAGAGGCAAATACTACTGGCCCTGCCAACTATACAGGGCACCTGTGAACCTCCAAATGAGATTGCATGTGTGAAATAATTACTTGGTATCACCATGCTCCTGTTTAGGATCTATAGCCTTGGAATATCTAGCCACATAAGAGGGCAGAAATTCCACACTGGTGGGGAGAATCCGAGCATTTGATTGCTGTGACAGCCAGATTTTTGGCTTCCATGGGGAAAGGCATAAAAATCTTCCTCCCAGGCAACATTTTATAATTCCTTTTCAATTTCATTTTTAAAAAACCAGTACTGAATCTCCCTTATCAGCAGGGTTGAAAGAAATATTATTAAGAAAAGTGGGAGAGTCAGCCTGAACCATGACCTTCATGTTGGAATGTGTTTTTTTTCCTTGTGAGTTCTGGCATTTCATGAAATTCTTCCTGTAAACACTCAAAGTAATTGGGTCTTGTATGCATATCCAGCTTCATATGTCAGACACACAGCCCTGGTCCCACAGACCCTCACGTCGCAGAGAAAGCTATGGCATGTAGGTTATCACATGTGACTTGAACAAATCAGGAATTGCAGGAGTCTGGAAAAACAGTAGAAATAAACATTAACTCAAGTGTCTTTGATTGCAGACCACTGGCAATTAAGCAGTGAATCCAGAAAAATTTTCCAACGTCAAGAGATGATCCCTTTATTGAATCTTCCCCTACACAAATTCTTTATCATTGAAAATGTCTATTGCTTTCATTGGGATCCTGGTGTCCACAATTCTAAATAACTAGGAAGATGACAGAAAGAAATGGTCCTATCATAGTTTACAAGTGGTACAACAATGTACAGGGCAAGACTCTTAGTTGTAAGTTATAGAAACCCAACCCATTCATTCATTCACTCATTCAGTCATTCACTTATTCATTCAACACATATTGGTGAGCTCCTATTATGTGCCAGGCATTTGTTTCAAGTGCTGGGGATCTGGCAGTGAAAAGAATAGATAAGAATGC
Source organism: Eptesicus fuscus (assembly GCF_027574615.1). NCBI lineage: Eukaryota > Metazoa > Chordata > Mammalia > Chiroptera > Vespertilionidae > Eptesicus > Eptesicus fuscus. Next base: position 9,234,742 of record NC_072492.1, on the reverse strand, counting down.
TAGTCTTGTTTGGAGGGGCAGGGAATAAGGACATCTACATTAATAAAAGAGAAACATGTAAATGGACTGTCCCTCCACTACACCCACCAGCTAATCAGGAGCAAGTATGCAAATTAACCCAACAAAGATGGCAGTTAATTTGCATACAAATGCGTGGAGCGAAGAGTGAAGACAGCATAGAAGGAAGCCAAGTGCTGCAGAAGAGAGCGAAGCGGCAGAGAAGGGAGCGAGGCAGTGGAGACAGGAGGGAGCAAGGCAGCAGAGACAGCTTCGCTCCCTTCTCCGCTTCGCTCTGGCCGCAGGAAGCCCTATTCTTGCAGGAATAGGCCCGAGGAAGGCCTATTCTTGCAGGAATCTTCCTGCAACGGGCCTCTACTATAATAATAATAATAATCACATTGACAAATAAATAGTATAATTCTGGTGTTGTGAAAAATATAGAATGGCCACTGAAAACTGGGTGGTTAGGAAAGACCTCTCTTTTAGGTAATATTTGGGCTAAGACCTGAAGTTTGAGAAGTAAGCTAGGCAGAGATTTGAAAGAAGAATGGTTCTGAAAACAAAAAGTGTGAAGGGACCTGAGGAAGAACTCTGTGGTGGTAGCTGGTCTCCAATATGGCGCCCAAGGATCTTTATCTCCTGGTGTTGGAGGCTTTGTGTAGCCCTCCGGCACACTGAATGAGGTTTACATGTGTGACCGTTGAAGTAGTGTAGGCATGAAGGTATGTGGCTTCTGCCTTGCCATCCTGAATTGCACCTTCGGGGGAAGCCTGCTGCCATGTCATGAGGACAATCAAGCTGCTCTCTGGATAAGCGCTGAGGCCTCCTACCAACAATTTGCCAGGCATGTGAGCCATCATGGAAGCACGTCAAGCCTTCAGATGACTGAAGTTCCAACCAGTCTCTGCACGACAACCTGAAAAATGACCCTGAGCCAGACTACCCAGCTAAGCCACTGCCAGAGTCTTGGCCCATAGAAAGTATGTGAGCTGATACATCTTTATTGTTTTGATCCACTAAGTGAAGGGTGGGGAACCTTTTTTTCTGCCAAAGGCCCATTTGGATATTGATAACATCATTGGAGGGCCAGACAAAATTATCAATTATGTTGCTATGAAAAAAAGCTCCTAGATTTATTGAATTTCAAATCTTCCCTATGATTGCCTTGGCAGGGCCAGACCAAATGATACAGCCCTCGGCCTGGACTTTGCCTACCCCTGCACTAAGTTATACAGCAACAGATGATGAAACATGAGCTTGAGATGCTGGGGGAAGCCAGGAGGCCTTCGTGGCTGGAATAGAGTGGCTGAGGGGAAGCATGATCCAAGAAGTCAGTAACAGACACAGCCCAGATCACCTTCATCCCTTCTGTGGTTATATTTTATTATAATCTAAGTGTGATGAGAAACCACTGGTGTGACATTAGCTATCTCTTCAATAGAAATATTTTGACAAGAGAAAGGGCTATTTACTATCTCACATAAATAACAAGTGTCAGAATCAGGCATAGCTGATCCAGATACTCAGAAGACAATATCGGAATTCTGTCTTCCACCATCTCCAGCTTCTGCTTTTGTTCTCTGTTGGCATCATTCTCAGATGGGGTTTCACCATGTAGCTGGCAAGATGCCCAGAAATATAAAGCTATGACTATAAAGCTGGAAAATGTGGGAAGAGAGTACAACCCTCTCTTCTTTCCCAGTGAAAAGAACTCAGACTGACTTCCCTTGGGTCACATGACCATTTGGGCTGGTTATATTGTGGTGATGGTCATCCTAGAACATGGGGGTTCCATGATTGACCCTGACAGAAGCCTCAGAAGTAGGGGAGGGACAGTTTCCAAAAGGAAAGAATTCAAGTGAAGGGAAAAAAATTAGCTAATGCCTACTGTGGACAAATAGAAATGGGCAGTGGCCTGGCACAGTATTTGCATAGTTGAATGAATGATATAGGGTCTTTGGGACTTAATCATCATTGAACTACGAGCACCTAAGCAAACACATAGGCTGATACGCACGGTGGGTATCAAAGTAAGAAGAGACTTGATGGAAATCCAAGTTAACGGGTATGACTAACTCTAGTTAGTGTGAGCAGTGTAGTCGCCTGCCTCCCCTGGGGACTACTAGGACTAGGGCAGGCCTTTGGACTTTCCCAGTAACTCAGACACATCTTCTACCGAATCAGAGTTCACGCCACCTCTTCTTTTCACTCCAGGGACTACTCGTGGCCTTGCAGTATTGCTTTGTCAATGGAGAGGTATGTTTTCCATACTGCCATCCTAGCTTCCTGTGAGGCTGGGCTGGCATCCTCCTGCCCCCAGGGTTTCCTGTTTATGTGATGGTGCCATGGGAAGTGTGCAGTGACCATCAGGCAATGGGACTCATTTGTAACGTGAGTTCCAGGGGTGAGAGCAGGGGCAGCTTAGAGAAATGGGAAAAGGCGATGGGATGAGTGTAAGGAAGCTCAGAGCCCAACCTTGGCCCTGCTAGAAGTGTTAGTGTGATAGAGGAAACAAGCTTGAACTTGGGAGTCCAAAGATCTGGGCTCAAGCCATCACTCACCCACTTAGGAGCTTTGAGTTAGTTAAGTTACTGTGGCTCTTAGAGCCTCAGTTTCCTCATCTGTAAAGTGGGAATAATAACTGTCCCCTCTAATGTTGTCCTGGGCATGCCAAGCTCATGGGAAAGGCCCAATACCTGATAACTGTGATGGTTTTTATTATTAATACTAGAGGCCTGATGCACAAAATTCATGCAAGAGTAGGCCATCGCAGCCCCGGCTTCATCCGGACGGTCGTTCCGCTGTTCCGCTGTTGCACATTACACTTTTATCATTATAGATTATTGCATATCCCCAACCAGCTCTCTGCTCCTCTGGAAAGAGGCTTGAAAGGGGCAGGGGCAGAGGCCAGACCAGTTTCTCCTGAACAGTTCTCCAGTAGAACTGGTGTATTTCCAGTCCCCTTTTATCTCTCCAGGTTTAAATGTTCATTTCTGTCTCCTCCCAATGGAACATAAGCTTCTTGTTAGCAAACCCTCCTCCACCTTGCTCATGGCTGCTTCTTCTGTATCTTCTTCTATCAGGCAGGCCTCAAAGGCCACCTTGACACAGTCCTTTCCTTTTCATTTCTGTTCAAACTTATCCAAAATGTTTGTCTCCTCCCCCATGGTCCTGCTTAATGGACTCACAGTGTCACTGCCGTGTGTAGGCTCACGGGCATTTGTTTACTCCTCTTTGTTCACCTCCCCCAGTCTGATACGTTTCCCAAGGGTGGCACAGAGTTAGCCTCTCGTTAATATTTGGTGAGTGGACCCAAGACCCAATGACTCTGAGACAGTAACGCTGCCCTCTTCTCGCCCGGCAGGTGAAGGCCGAGCTGCGGAGGCACTGGGGCCGCTTCCTGCTGGCCCACCACTCGGGCTGCAGAGCCTGGGGCCTGGAGAAGAACTTCCGATTCCTGGGGAAGGGCTCCAAGAAGCTCTCCGAGGGAGACAGTGCCAGGGCGCTGCAGAAGTCACAGTCCTCGCCTGGCAGTGGGCAGCCCCTGCCACTGACCATGCAGGGCCTGGGGGAGCTGGGCACCAGGACCCACGGGGGCCACACAGCCTGGCGCTGGGCCCGCAGCCTGTCCGAGAGCAGCGAGGGGGACTTCACCCAGGCCCACACCATGGAGGAGATTCTGGAGGAGAGTGAGATGTAGGCGGGCTCCCGAGACAGGTGCTGTGGGTGCTCACCACTCTTCCCGGCACTAGGTCCACTTTGACATGAAGTCTATCTCGAGGCTCTTCATGCTCTGATGAGGTTGTGCAAACAATCACTGCTTGTGCCTGCCATTGTCATCTACTAACCTCCTCTGGCGAATTTTCCAGAATGGCCACCAGCTTCTGGGGTGGCCCTAAATTCAAGTGAATGGAGCCCCAAGATACAGAGAGATGTCTGCTGTGAAAGAGGGGACAGCCAGTCTCTCTTCCTTTTCCCTCACCGCAGAAGGTTTCCCTCTGAGGCTGTGTTTGGGGTATATAAGGACCACCTGGGAAGAGTTTTGCATTCAGAGTTGGGCTCCTGGCTGATTCTCAGAGAGTACATCTGGAGTGATGGCGAGGGTTGGGAGTTGTGTAACAAGCATCCCGGATGACTCTGATGCAAGCCCCGTGTACAGAAGCTAGCAGCCCCCTGAGTTGGTCAATGTGGGACAAAGCCAGTGGTGTCCTGGAATCAATCGCTCAGCTGTGACAGCTCACCACCCTCAGACAGTGTACAACCCCATGCCACCCAGAACCCCATTCCTTTCCTTGTCCAGTCTTTCCTTCCCCGCTGTCTCAGTTCTTCATCTGTGGTCGGCAGAAGTTCTGTTTGATTCTTAACAATATCCTCCTTCCTGTCGGCAGAAGTTCTGTTTGATTCTTAGCAATGTCCTCCTTCCAGTCCCTCTGAAAGTCCCCATTGGTCCTTTCCTCCCTTTTTGGCTCCACCCATCTTTGCCCTTCTGAGCGTGGCTTCTTCAAGCCTAGCTTGCCCTCCCACTCTCTGCCATTTTGGGGTTGTCACTGACACATTGGTGCTCAAGGCGTGCCCACTGCTCTCTCTGACCCTAGTCCCCGCTGATAAGAATCCCACTCCCCCTATGGGAATGGATGCTGACAGCTTGCTGGAGGTTATGGGACTGTGCTGATCTGACATGCCAGGAGGGCACAGTGGGACCCGGTCTGCCCTGGAGCAATGAGGTGTGCTCCAGACCCTGAGAAGAGGGTGCTTCTGGAGGCTGAGGGGGGCCCAGGTAATTCGGTTCTGGCTCAGTGGCTGAAACTATAAGGCAAGAAGCTGAAAGAAAATCAAAGGAGGGGCATCCCATGGAAATGGGGTGTTAATGTCTCTTTCATAGTGCGCAAAATGTATGTGTATGTGGGTGAGGTATGTTGCCATGGGACTAAACACGGCCTTGTGTTAGAGGGGGGGCTCTACATTACTTCTCAAGTAGGGTTGTCAAATTTAGCAAATAAAAATACATGATGCTTAATTAAATTTGAATTCCAGATAAATAACCTTCCTGTATAAGTATATCCTGAGGCACATACTGTATCTAAAATTCCATGCTAATTGTGCGTCCTGTATTTTACCTGGCAACCCTATTTTCAAGGACACTTTGTAGTGGGACTGGGACTAGAGTCAAGTGAGGGTGTCAAATTTAAGAGAGTATAAAAAACCTCAACTGTCAAGATCAGGAATATTTTAATGCAATATTTAAAAAAATGAAATCCGCAAACTACAGCCCACAGGCCATTATACGAATGTTAAATCCTGGCTTTAACATTTTAATATTGCTCATTGTGGACTTCTTAACATTCATTTTTATTTTTAAACTACTGCATTAAAATATTATTTATTTTGAGTACTGAATTTTTGCCCCCTTTCCCTTAAATTTTGCATCTGAGGCCCTGCTCATCTTCCCCTCACCCTACTCCTGGCTCTGCTTTGCAACAGGGGAAACTGAAGCAAAGGCATAGGCAAGTGCATAACCAAGGTTTGTTTTCCAGTGTCCAGATTATCCATAATTCAATCATCAAATCATATGTCCTTCTAATTTTTCCTTTCTGCAAATCCCTGCCTTTTCTCATGAGCCTACTAGCTCCTAGAAAGCTGGGGCCATGTCGTATTCCCAGCTTGCACCTAGCACATCTGGTTCCGGGTAGGTGCTGGGTACACATGCATTGAATGAGACAAGACAGAAATGTCTTGGAAAGTGGTAGATGCTGTCTGGGGTCAACTATCCAGGACCCCGTCAGTAATAGGAGAAGTAAGTGTTTTTTTTCCATAGCATTTGTAAATATGTCTTTGACCCCTCACTCCACAAATGGGATGTCACATACACATTACTTTCTAATAATCAAAATAACAAGTTTGTTTGATTTGTATTTTGTTGATTCTTTCACATTTGTTTCTCACTGGAGCTGAAGGGCACTGCACGAGAGGCTGGGATCCTGCGAGAGCAGGTGGCAACGGGGGGCAGGGCAGTTTGGCTTATTGTGATGAGACCCATTCTGCCCTGGGGTGCTCATGTACTTGAGGAAGCAGAAATTCAGAGGTGAGGTGACTTCCCACAGTATCCATAGTGGACATCTGTTTCTATAATTCATCCCTCTTGTACTAAAAGCACCCAAATTTTCCTCTTGGAAACCACACATCTCCCACTCCCAGTCCCTGAAGTTGAATTGTCCCAACTCCATCCTCAGCCCCCAGGATAGACATGAAAATATGCGTGGCCAATCTGAGCATGACTTTCTCCTGGCACCAGATATTGGATCAGGGATGGGCATATAACCAATCAGAGACAGTCCTGGGATTTTGACTAAGACTCACCATAGAAAGGCATTTTTCTCTTTTCGGCTGAAATTAGAACCATGAAGCCTGCTGGATGGCCATCTGGCCAGGCTGGGGTAAAGCCTGCCTGAGAATGGGACCACCACAGCAGAAAGCAGATGCAGGAGATGGAGAAGGAGCTCTGAAACATTGCGGAGTCCCTGGACTGAGCAAGACCCACAGCTAGTGCTCCTCCTGGCATTCCAGTTCCATGAGTCAGTAAATTCCAATTTGTGCCATAACAATGCACGTTGGGTCTTCTGTCCTTCGCATCTGGGGAGAATCTTGATGACATAGTTCATCACCACCTCTACCTCCTTCTCTTAAGTTGGACTTGCCACTGATTCTGGGTTCTCTGAGCATCTTCCCCACAGCGGCCCGAGTAGCCATGTCACCCAAGCTAACAGGAGATGTGCTAATTAGGTCACTAGTCGTGGGTTCTCCACTGGCCAGGAGGTGATCCAGTGGCCCCTTTATGTTTCTCATTGACCAACAAGGTCATTAGGCAGTGTCTATCATTTTAGACTCAGGTGACATGGATGCCCTGACCTCAGAGAGAAGGGAAAAGCCCCCAACTTCACATCCCAACCAACCAGATTCATTCATGGAGGGTGGTGTGTGCAGTGGGGTGAGGAAGGATCTCCGGAGTGAGGCATTGAGCCCTTTGGTGCTATCCCGAGACCACCCTGAGGTACACCTTTCTTCTCCTCCTGCATGGGCCCCAGGGTGGCCCCCTGTGTCTGTTACCAGAGGGGTGTCTTGGCAGATGATTCTAACAATAACTGTCCTCCTCCAACAACCGCTGGACCAGATGCTGTGTGGCCCCATCTGCCTTCCAGCTTCCACATTGTGGGATCAGAATTCTTGGTCCTATCATCTCCAGGTCAAAACTATTGAGGCAGCCTAGTGCAATAGAAAGGATTAAGTACCAAATCCTACTCTCGCTTTCTGCCTTCAGTGTCCCCATCTATACCCTGGGGATAACATCTCGAGTATCTAGCAGGGATGCCTGCCTGCAAACCAAAGTGTTAGGATTACTCTGAAGTTCACCCTCCACAAAAAAACAGCACTCTCTGCGGTGGTGACTGTGCCATCACTGGGCTAAAGCTGGGGGGGGGGGCAGGAGTCACCTCTAGCACCAGCAAGCGGGGACTCCCCTACTTTAGGGGGTTGCACACAGGTCGGTCAAGTGTCCAGGACCTCTATTTTCTGACCTCATCTTGGAACTTAAAGCTGGAGAACACATTTGCCTTCAAAACAATGACTCCAACGATCCAGAGAACCCATTGGTGGAGTGATTTCTGGGGTGTCCCAGTCCTTGGAGCTCTGAGGAGACCATGCGGGCCGGTGGCAGCCTCGGCCTGGCCTCCGCTTATTAGCTGGCTGATATCTGGGCTCCGCTCCCTTTCTTTAAAGTGAGGCACCTCCACCATATCAACACGGAATTTGTCATCATCCCCTGAGGCCAGTGACTCTCCCCACTTCCCATCTCAGCAGGTGGCATCCCTATTCACCCAGCACCCAAGCCACACACCTGACAGCCATCCTTGCTCCTCCCTCCTCCACCTGCAGCCAGTCAGGTGGATTCTACCTCCCAAATACCTCCAGAGCCATCCCATTCTCTCCATCCCACTGCTGTTCCCCAGCCCAGGCCACCTAGGCAACTTCCAAAGTGTCATCTCCAGCGCCCTGCCCCCAGCCTTGCCCCTCTGATTTAGTCCCACTCGGCCAGAGGGAGCCCTTACAAACATAGAACCCTCCTATTCCAAACCCCACAGTGGTACCCACTCTCCCCACAGTGAAGCTGAATGCCTCCATGGGCTGCAAAGAAGGCCAGCTATGGTCTGGCCCCGCCTACCTTTCAGCCTTAACTCCCCATTGGCTGTCCCTCCTCCCTCTGCTCTCAGCTACCCTGGCCTCCACAGGAAATGCTCATTCCTGCATCAGAGTCTCTGCTGAGACACAGTGCTTCCCCACCCCACCCTTTCCCCCATCAAGAACACCTTCTCTGATCCTCGGGAGGAGGAAGCCCATCCTGTTATAGCTCGCAGTGCTTTGTACGTCTCCATGGTAACATCCTACTTGTAATGGCTGCTTCCAGGTGTGCAATCCCCTCTGCACCCTGAGCCCTGAGAGAGCAGGGCCATGTTCACCTTCTTCACAACGGAGTCCACGCATCCTGGTAACCACTGCAATGGCAACGCATCCCTGCCTTGGCGGCCAAGCCCACAGAAGTCATTTTCCTTTCCAGTTCAAGAACAACCAGCGGCTGTGTGTCCAGCAACTCTTGCATTTATTGGAACCTGCTTACCCAGCAATCCACAAAGGAGCTTACACAGGGGTGATATTTAGGACTCTTGTGACCTAATCCTGGGATTATCATGGAAGGCCTGGGCTGGTGGGCAGGGGAGGGGAGGCGGCATAATGGGAGGGACTCTAAAGACAGGGAAGGAGGAACCAGTAGATGCTAAAGACACTTCTCTTTGGCAGGGAGCTGTGCTGTGGGTTTAATATGCTGTGGGTTTGGAGGCCTCTCTCTTGGCCGCTGGGGTGTGCTTGTGTGCATGCGTGCGTGTGTGTGTGTGCGCACGTGTGTGCATTCGTGTGCTTATGTGAGTGGTAAGTGGGGGCAGGAGAGTTGAGCAGTTGGCATCAGGGGTTCTTTTCCTTTTCCTTTAACCTTTCCTTCACTTTTTGAGGCTCAAATTGGATCAGTCGCAGAATTTCCTTATTGGCCAGGGTCCCCTCGATGAACTCTTCCTCTGTAAGTTTATCTGCGTATGGGAGACAAATACTACAGTCAGGACTGGCTGTTTTAAGCTGCCACAAGGCTGACACCGCCCAGCATGCCCTGCGCAGATGTATCTACCATGAAAACCTTGCGTCTTAGCGCCCCAGGGTACTCCCACCCCTGCCCCAGATACCCAACTTGGACCTCCCCATGAACCAGCAATGAGAGGGTTAATGGCTGGCACTACTGAGGGGTCCAGGGTGCATTTTAGTTACGCTTCTCTTCTGATTGGCAATGCCTCTGCCTTGCTGGTTATTAAGTATCTTGAGTATTACTCTAGGTCTGAGCCTCAAGCTCTGGAAGAACTTTTGGGGCATGAAGCAGAGTGAACAGTTTCAGTTGAGGAGGGAACGGCATCCACTCTAGAGAAGGGAGTGGAAGTTGAGGGGCGCAGGGGGGTGCCAGGGAGAGCCTGGCTTGTGAAGAGGTCTCTCTGACCCGCCACGCCAGCACACGGGCAGCCCCAGGATTCTCAGCTGACAGCTCCTCCACGATTCTTCCCTCTGCATCTCCCATCCACCTCCCATGTGGGACCAGGAGAGCGCCTCGCCCAGCCTCCGGATTCAGTTCTGTCCAGTTCAATGCTCTCCACTAGCTGTTCCTCTGAGCCAGAGCCACTGTGCTTGGGGCTGAGGTCACTTCAGAGGGTGGAGGGCAGGGTGTGGCATAGAAGGAAGTGACGTAAAGTCCCTGGCCCCAGGAAACTCTCGGTCTGCTGGGGAAGACAGTCACATGTAGAAATAAGTCTAAAATGAGACGGGTGCTCTTTCAGATCATGCTTATGCTCAGAGTTGCCTGCACGTAGTGGGTGTTGGAACCGAATTGCACGCCCATTAGCTTATGTTCCAGGCCTTTGGAACACCCTTATCTTAATCCTGGGTTAGGGCCCAGCTGGTTCCCTGCAGGTCGAGGTGGGGAAATGTAAAGTCCTAGCTGCCCTGTCAGCCTCCCAAAGAGCCTGGAACCCCAGCATCAGAGCTGAGTTCTGGAGCCAGGCCTTGTCCCATGTGGGCACGTGGAAGCACACACACACACACACACACACACACACACACACACCACCTGGCAGGAGGAATAAGGCAGCCCCCATACCACCACCCCCTGTGACGGTCACTTGGGTCAGCTTCCCCGGGACCCAAATTAACTTCCTAAGTGAAACCATGGAAATGAGACCCGGCTTACTTGGGACCCCATGCTAATTCCGATGCAGACTGGGCTAAAGTTTGCTCTAACTCTTAGAAAGCGTTTTGGAAAACAAGCGAAGCAAACCCCAGTGTCTAGGAACCGGCACCCCTCCTAAACAGAAAGTGCTTGGAACTCCTCTAAACTTGGCGTTGGCGTACAAACATCTAATGAGCTATTGCCTTTGCTTCTTCCTGTTGCTTCAATGTGGCTGTGTTAACCAAAGCTGTTTTCTCCAGAAGCCCTCCACCCCTCGGAGCTTCCTTCTCCCCGAGACTCTCCGGCAGCCGTGGGCCTTGTGAGCCAGGGACGGGGCGCCATCCCCAACGCAGTGGCAGCTCCACGGGGAGCAGGCCTGGACCTGTGGCCTCTGTCCACTCCCCGAGGCCGCAGCCAGCCCTGCAGTGCACGGCGGGGCGAGGTGTCCCCATCCCTCTGGGCACTGGCTCTGGGAAGGCTAAATGTTGGTGGGACCAGCAGGAAACAGCCGTGACTGTACAGCAGAGGCCACGAGGGAGAAGGCACTCACCATCATCTTTCTTTCCAAAGAAGCCCCAGATCTTCTCGGCTCGCTTCTCAGGGGTGTTCTCGTCGTCTGGCAGGTGCTTGGCGTCCTCGGGATTGATCATTTTGAATATCGCCTGCACCGAAGCAAGAGGAACGGCTGGTCAGAGGAGCCCTGGGTTAGAGCGCAGGTCCCAGGCCCAGCTGCCCTGTCAATCAGAGCTCCTGGGCGGGCACCTGTGTTTCTGAGACCTTCAGCTGGATGGGGAGCCTGGGGGCGGGGGGGAGGAAGGCTCTTGCTTCTTGTTTGTCCCTTTCTGTACTGTTGGCATTTCCTGACCATGCAGACGTATGACTTCCATTTTATTTAAAAACATGGAAAAAGCTTCCTGATGCCATCCCGTGGCAGCCCGAGGCTGCAGTTTGGGAACCGCTACCTTGAACCTACTGCCTAGAAATTTTAGAAAATCTAACAGCTTCTCCCAGGTCCATGTGGTGCCGGGTTGCGCAGCCGGGTTGCCTGGCAAGCGCTAACATGTGCCACTTTTCTGAGCATTTTACATGTAACCTTCCCAACCTTATGAGGCGTGCATTTATGGACCCCATTTTACAGATGAAGAAACCGAGCCAATTAACTTGCTGAGCGTCACGCAGCTGGAAGCAGATGAGCAGAGCTTCTGACCCAGGCACTTTGGGTTTAGTTTGCATCATGCCACTCGCCAGCTTATGCCTCAGAGCGTGCCAATGGCTGGGGAGGGTGCGGGGAGGCCTCAGCAGGCTTTCCAAAGGCCTCCCGGGCTCAGGAAGCCACTCAGTTACCCTTCCGCACAGGAAGGGACTCAGAGGAAGGTTTAGCTTTAGACTCAGGAGCCTTCTCACCTCCCTCCACGCTAACAAAGGAGCCTGATGTGCGCATGTGTGATGGGGGAAGGCAGGAAGTGCCTCTGCACCTGTGGTCAGGGAGAGGGACAGGTGGTCTCGAGGGGCCCATCCAGCTCTAGGTCACTAGGATCCCACCAGCTCAGTAACTCCAGGGCTGGCCAGGCCCAGAGAGGACACTCGAGGTCATGGCCCCGAGCCTGTCCCAGCCTGTGCCCTCAGCCTGGGGGCAGCCTCGGGTGCAGGCAATGTGTTGGGTGGCAGTAGGAAGGGCACCTTGGAGACCCAGGAGCACAGCCAGGGTAATGCCTATAAATTAGCCTGGAGGGGAGGTCAACACCCTGAGAAATGCCCTTACAGCCCGCCCCCACCACACCTGTCCTACTCCTCCCCTCCCCCCGCTACAGCAAGGAGCAAGGAATCAAACCAGCAGCTGGGGAAGCAGCCTCAGGTGCAGGCGCCCACAGCCGGAGTGGAGGTGACTCCGCTGACGCCTCTCTCTGTCCTGCGCCATGGGAACCACGTGCAGGCTTGGTGGCTAAACGCTGGGAGTAACTGGCTGCCTGCCCCATCCTGCTTCCGACACCAAGGACAGACTGTCTGTCAAGGCCTCAGTGAAAGAGCCGAGAAAGAACCATCGGCTGCTCACCCTGGGCCCTGGGAGGTTACATGGTTTTCCAAGGCCATGAAGCTATAGTTGGTGGCACAGCTGGGACAAGAACCTGTAATTCTGGCTTCACGGCTAGTGACCTGGTGGTCTGGTGAGTGGCAGAGCCTTGGCACCACCTTGCACAGCCTCAGCCATGGATTCCCCTCCCCACCCTTTCTCCCTCCCCTCCCCTTCCTTCCCCAACCCCTTCCTCCTCCTCTTTCTCAAGGAGCACCAACTTGTAGGCCTCTGCTGGGCCTGGCGTCCTTTAGGTGGTTCTGAGGATGTGGTCTCCATCCCATGCCACCTGCCACGCCAGGGAAGTCTGATCCGAAGGCCCTGCCCAGTGAGGTTCCCACACATGCCCGCCCGCCCTTGACCGGAGGCCCGAGCAGAGTCCCAGGCCACAGCTGCATGCTCAGCTGTTGTATTCATGGTGTCACCTAACGAGGGAGGAAGAGCTGTGCGAATGAAAGCAGGGTTACAAAGGCATCAAAAGTATATGAACCATGAAAACAGTCTCCCTCTTAACGGGAATGTCATTAGAAAAATATAGCAAGTGGCATGAGGTAGAGGGATAAAAAAGATCAGGTAAAAAGATACTAAATGAAGGTAAATATAAATACTATAATAGGAAAAATAGGAACATCTAAATTGTCCCAAATTTAAGAATGGTTACATAATTTTATGACATTTTTATAGATGAAATTCTAAGCAGCTATTAAACATGGCTTGGAAGGATGTATACTGATATGAAAAACATTCATCATAAAATAGTAACTGAAAGAGGTATAAAATCATATGTGAATATTTCATAGCTCTAAACTTAGTTTAAAATATACCGCTAAAAGAATGGAAATGTATATACTGATATGTTGACTGTTTTCTCTGGATGATGAAATTAAAGGTAATTTTAACTTTCTTTTGCATGTGTTTCTAAATTTCACGAATTGCTTTTACATTAAATAAGACTGTTTTCCAGACGCCTAAAATCTTCACAAGCGATGTGTTCCCGGGCTGGTTGGGACAGGGGAGGAGATGGGTGTGACAGGCACTGACCTCCCAGGGGCCTGAGCATCCCGGGATTGGTCAGAGCACGGGGATGAGAGAGCTGAGGCTCCGGTGAAGGGTCATGAAGACAAGCAGAACCGGAACCCAGGTCTCATATTCCGCCCCCCACCCCCACCTCCTCCTATTGTGCATCTGAAACATATCAGGGAATCTGACTATGCAGTTAAAGGTATTGAAGGATATTTTAATGAACAGAGGAAAGAAGGAAGGAGGGAGGAAGGAAGGAAAAAGGAAAAGAAAAAAAAAAAAAGGAAATCATAGGAAATACCCAGATTCTTCTTTAGGAGGAAAACGAAGCTGTGGGAAAATGCCCAGCCTTCTGTTAATCTCAGTATATGAGAGACCCCTCGCCACGCTCTCAGAGCCATTGGGTCACAAGGCCTGGGCCACCACGTCCCCCCAGGCCCTCCCCCAGCTGCGCCCTGACCTGGGTGACCCCAGCCCTGCACGGGGGAGGGGGGGTGGAGACTGACCATGACGATCTCCAGCACTTCGCTCTTGCTGATGGCCCCGTTGCCGTCCACGTCGTAGAGCGAGAAGGCCCACTCGAGCTTCTGGCTGGGCTGGCCGGCCGTGGTCATGTGCAGGGCCACCACGTACTCCTTGAAGTCCAGGGTGCCGTCGCTGTTGGCGTCGAAGCTGCGGAACACGTGCTCGGCGTAGGCCTTGGGGTCGGCGTCGGGGAAGAACTTGGCGTAGATGCCCTGGAACTGCTGCCGCGTGATGCGGCCGCCCGGGCACTCCTTGAGGAAGGACTGGTACCAGGCGCACAGCTCCTCCTGCGTGAACTTGGTGCTCAGCTGCAGCTCCTCCAGGAGCTCCCGGGACAGGGCCCCGCTCCTGCTGTTCCCCATGGGCGAGGCGGCTGGGCCGGCGGCGCTGCTGCGTGGGTGGGTGGGAGGGAGCGGCGTGGTCTCAGGCTGCTGCTGGCCACAGACCCACGGAGATGCTGGCGGATTAGGAGGATTTGCGGCAGGTTCACCCCAGTACTTGGAGGGAGGAGGGGCCCAGAACTGGGAGGGGAGGCAGGCGAGCTCCCAGAATCCCCTTGAGATTAAAGTAAAGAGCTGACCGCAGGTGCTCAGTCCATTCTGGCCTCTGGGGGGACAGGAGGGGAGGTCAGATCCTTCAGAGCCCAAGCCTTGGGCCAAGGTCTTCGCTGTGGCCCCTGGCTCCTCCCTCCCCACCCCCAACTCCAGCTCTCTCAGCGCAAGGATGTCCCAGCCTGTCCCCCGCCCTAACTCCGAGGGTCTCATCCTCACTGAGCCCTCCCATGCAGGGGCCAGGCTCAGAGACCGCCTGGGTTCAAATCCCAACTTTGCAATTTGTTAGCTGTGTGACCTCAGGCAACGTTTTGTAACCTTTCTCTGCCTGAATGCTCTTCTCCTAGTCCTTCCCCTCCTTCCTGGCTTTCCTGGACTGTGTCCTCAGCAAGGCCTGTACTGCCCACTCTATTTGCAATTGCACACCCCACCCCCACCCCTCAGCACCCCCAGACTATTTATCCTGCTTCATTTTGCTCCCTTCCCCGTACACCTTCTGACTTCCTCTTTTATCCCATGTGTTGTCTGTCCCCTTCCGGGAATGAAAGCCCCATGGATGGAGAATCTGTCTGTCTTGTTCCCAACTGCCTCTTCATTGCCAGAACGGTGCGTGCCCGGCAGGTGTAGGCCATCGCCGAGTACTCACTCCTTCAGTGAACAGGCATGATAATAGATAACAGCGTCTACGTCATGTTTTTGTGAGGCTGAAATGGGTGGATACGTGCAACATACTTAGAACAGAGCCTGGCACATGCTAAGTGCTAAATACATGCTAGTTTTTGTTATTATTCATCTACAACAGGGATCAAAAAAACTAAACTGCCTACAGGAGGCAGCAAGGGGAGGGAGGGAGTGAAACGACTGGACCAGGGAGACAGTAGGGAGTGGTGAGGCCTGTGTCGCACACGCGAGGCCTTGCCAGTGTTCCGCTCATTTGAATGAGGTCATATGGGATTATGGCCCCGTGGCTATCCAAGAGAAACCCAGAAATCAGATTTTTAGATGCAATTTCCAAACTTTTAAACTTGGAGAGTCAATTCAAAAATTTTAAAAACATGGTGTGGGCCAAATACAACATATCTGAGGTTCAGTTTCAGCTCGCAGGTTGCCGGTTTTCCCCCAGTCTGATGCCTGCGCTAGCAGACACCACGTGTTTGTGGGGTGAGAGGATGCATTCATGGGAGGTAGGGAGCTCTGCAAGGGAAGCCTTCACATCTCTGCGGTCAGCACAGCGATGAGCACAGGACAGAGGAGGAGCCCTAGCGAGTGTGTTTTGCACCTGACTTCTCATCACCCAAGGAGAGGTCGGCAGCGCCCTGGCTTGGCTGAGCATAATGCTGGAGGGGAGTGGGCCTGGAACCCCAAAATTGCCAAATTGGATGGGAGAGATGTCTCCTCTTTGCCCAGGGCTCATAACTACAAAGAATAAACCCAACAATCTCCAGGCAGTGAGTTAGGGTTTGCACCCTATCCTAACAGGCTAATGGCAGGGGCCAGCAGCTCCCTGCTGCTGGGGAAGCCATCTGCCAGGCCCACCGCATGCTGCTTAGGAAGGACCGAGGAGTTCAGGCACCGGCTGTGCTGACCATCCCTCCTGCCCACGCACCCCCTGTGGTTCCAGAGTGTTTCTCAGGAGGCCTTCATGTTAGGGGTGTGTGTGGTTGTGCGTGTGTGTACGCACTCCTTTTCTCCATTAGTGTGTGAGAGCACATTATCTCTTATAGGAGCCCTTTCTCTTGTTCTAGATTTCACTATCCGGTAGCAAGGCATTTGTTTCGAGAGCAGTTAGAAACAGGACAGTCACTGCACTAGAAAAAAAAACAAACAAAACCCAGGCCATGAATGAGGCGGAGGCTTCATCCCTGACCTCGGAACCAGGTGTGAGAGGCGATGAGAAGTGCCTCCTGGTCCCAGGCTGTGCACACCAAGCCTACCGGTGAGGCCAGGCCGGGGTTACAGGGAGAAACGGAGCTCCCAGGCGCACCCCGCCTGCCTGGGTCACAGGGCGGCTAAATGGCAACGCGGGAGGAAAGCCCAGGTCCGCAGGCTCCCATCCAGGGCTCTTCTCGAGCCATTACCACGGCCCGAGCCGAGGGGGCAAGAAGCTCCATTTCTTTAGGTGAGGAGCTGGGGTTGCCATGACAACAGAAGATGTGGACAAGGAAACAGGGCCCTGGGTTAACACAGAGGTAACTGGAGCCACTCTCCTTCTAGCCCCCGACCTCGCTGCCCTTTCCAAGGGCAAGGAGGAAGGATCTGGAACCGGGTCGGAGTCAGCCTGGCACTGGCCACATTCTTCAGGTTGCTGTGCCCGGAGGGGCCGGACCGCTGGAGGGGACCACAGGCAGCTGTGTTGATGCTGCTGAGAGAGGGGTCATGACCTGGAGGTTTGTTTGAAAACCTGCATAAACATCTTCTATCAGAGGGAGAGTTTATGCTCCTTAGTCAAACAAGTTGTTGGAGATGATGTATTGTGAATGGATTTGTTAAGTCTGAGCTGGGACCATAAACTCTCCCCGAACCCCAAAGACCACTGGGGAGAAGGCTCGTCTCCAGTCAGTCTCGGTGTGCCTCCCCCGGGCCTGACCTTGACTGCAAGAAGCAGGCTCTTCCCAGAGGCTGGCCCTGTTCGCACCCCAAACCAGGAGCTCTCTTAGCTGTTAGCCAGGGCCCTGCCCCCAGCCCCACCCCCCCCTCTTCCCCCATTCCCTCACCTTCCCCTGCTCTGAGCTCAAAGACAAGATGACCTTCCCCCTGGCTTGTTTCATGCACTGTGTTCCCAGACCTAGAACAGTGTAGTAGCTGCTCAATAATTATGGCACCAAGTGAGGAAGGGATGGATGGATGAGTCAAGAAACTATAGCCAGGAGCCCCTTGTGTCTGTAGGGATAAGTCACCAGGAGAGCGGCCTGGGCTGGGGGCCAGGTGTGTGGGTACGCCAGCATGGCACCTGTCTGGCGGGTCAATGCCCAGGTGCCTTTTGGCCCGCTGCTAAGTCATCAGGAGAAAACTTATCACCGATGCCGGGAGCCTGGAGGAATGCGAAGACCCTTTGTACAAAGGACAGCATGGCCGCGCTCCAGGAGGGAGGGTCACCCAGCGGGACCAGCGTCGCTGGACAGTTTATTTCCCATGGGGTGACTCTAAGCATCTCAAGTGTCCACACAGAGCCGAGAGAAAAAATGGGAGAGCATTTAACTTCCTTATAATAACGCAGAACAATTATATATAGCAAATGCCTTCAAAATTTAAACCCTTTAAACATTTAATTCTTCAGCATTAATACACACAAATGCTATTACAGGGGGCGGAAGGGCGCCCCCATAGGGATCGGAGTTTCAACAGTGTTACTTATAAATTATATTACATCGATTTTATTTACCGGTCTAGGCAGCCAGAGGGGAAGGATATACAATTCCAAGTAAACACATTCATACTGGGATGAGGAATGCTGGCAGGAGACACAGCTTTGCAACATTAAAAATGTATAAAGTATTTAGCAAAAGTTACAGAAAACAGACCAAACAAGCAAGTTTATTTTGTTAGAAAATTCCACCTTCGTAGGGTTTGTGATGTGCTCGTGTCTGTGGAAGGACCGCCATGCCCCTCCGCCCCCTCGCCTCCTTCCTGTGGGCAGGGCAGAGCTGCAGATTCGGGGCCCATCACCCAGGGTGGCTGGTGTCTCTTTGAACGTCTGTCCCCGGGTCCACACGGCTGCCCGGAGGCCCCGGCTCCCGAGAGCCAGGCTGCTGTAATGACGCTGGAAGAGAGAGTCTCCCTTGACAGATGGGTCCACAGAGGTCCCGGGAGGGGAAGTGACAACTTCAGGTCCCGGGACAAAAGAGACAGCAGAGCGGCCAGTCCCGTGCTCTTGCTCCTGGGACCTCTGTCCCAGGGTCACACTGTCCCAGTAGAGCACCCATGTGCCGCACCCTTTGCATTCACCCTTGCAATCCCATCGGGAATCTCCCTGAAACACAAAGGATCAATGTCTCCTGAACAGCGCCCCAGAGCGGTCAGAGGTGGTCACCGCCCCTCTGCCTCAGGGGCACCTCCCAGCAGAGGCTCCTGAGAGCCTGGCCCAGCGTCTAGATGGTGAGGGGGAGGGGAACATGCTTTGTCACTTGTCTTAGTCTCACCCCAACCTGCAGCCGTAGGAGTTGGGTCCCTCCCTTCAAGACAGGCCGGACAAAAATAAGACTGCTGGGGTGGGGGGTGGTGAGGCGTCCTCCCCAGCAAAATGCAGCCCAGGGCCTCCCAGCAGCGCAGACCGTGGCTCTAGCACGGGAGCCTGTGGGCCTGCGCGCCGGCCTGGGCTGGGCTCAGGGTTTTCAGTTAGCTTGGAGAGGTGCCTGGCTGCCTTCCAGGGCTCACCTGTCACTGAGCAGGCCATGATCAAGACATGGCTTGGAGGAGCTGTCACCTTGGGGGTCCTACGGAGGAACGGCCTCATTGTCAATAGCTCACAAAACTCTTAATTGTAGCTTCATTTGTATCTAAGTGGAGAAAAGCCAGGATGTCCCTCTCGTGAGGATTTTAGGGAACACCATGCACTACTGCGCCGATGGGACCCAGATTAGGTGTGGCCATGTGCACAGGGTACAGAATTGGGAATGGCTCGTAGGAAGATAGGCTGTAGTAACTGCAGAAGGCCTGAGACCTTCTAGAATCATACCCTCGGTTTGCAGATGAAGCAGATCCAGGAAAGGGTGGTGAGGAGCCCAAGGCCAGTTCCCTGCCTTCTCATCCATGCTACGCCCATTCACTCTCTCCCTCCTTTCCCCCCAATGCTCAATAAATGCCAAGGAAGGACTGTGCAAGCAGAGCAGACTTGAGGGTCCCCAGGAGAGAGGGACCTGCAAGCTTCAGGGCACAGCAGATGTGAAAGGCAGCCGAGACCCCGCCCACCCCTCCGCCCACTCCCTGGCAACCTTTGCATTGTCTAATCCTGACATGAACCAAAAAGGCAAGTGTGAGCCTCCAGAACTACCTGTGGGCACGGCTGGCCTTTGGAGAAGGAGCCTCGGGCTGGAAGTAGCCATGCAAACAGGCTGACTCAACAATACCAAGCTGAGTGAGAGAAGCCAGACTCAAAGGCTACACAGTGTGACTCCATTTATACAACCTTCTGGAAAAGGCAAACTGTAAGGTCAGAGAATTAATCAGTGGTTGCCAAGGGCTTGGAGTGGGAGGAGTGGCTTGACTCCGGGGCTCTGGGGGAATTTGAGTGATGGAAAGATTATGTTGATTTCAGAGGTGGTTACAAGGCTGTGTAAGTTTGTCAAAATTCACAGAACCAGTATACTTCAAAAGGGTGAATTTTCCTGTATGTCAGTAAACCCCCATACTGAATATCAAACACCTCAGCAAACCTGGAAAAAGAAAAGGCGGTGTGTCCTATGGGGTGGGAAGGACCCGGGGAATAGTTGGGGTGCTGGCTAAGTCAGCATGCCGCCATCTGCACCCCACGTAGCATTTGTAAAGTGCTCTCCCTGCCTACATAGTGACAGCAGGTCTGCGGAATCCCGTGTAAACGCCCCGCTCCGTGTCCAGGCCTCTCACAGCTGGAAGCAGAATCACTTAAACACGATGAGGTCTTTGACTCCTTTGAATTTTATGGCTTGTGTTTCCAAGAAGGAACTTGGGCTCAGCCAAGAGTTGTCTGCACCCATCCACTACTCTAGTAATTGATCGGTTTTCACACAGGGAATGGAGACAAATCCCTGGTTCATGAAATTGGCGGCTGCTGTGGCCTTCTGAGCAGAGAAGTCCTCCTGCTGTGGAACCCTCCGGCCCCACGGGCGCTGGGCAGAGGTAGAGAGGAGGCCCAGGCGCCCCGCGGCAGAACCTCAGGACAGCCACTCCTGTGGTTCAGTTGCCAGGGCTTTGTAATACTGATCAAAAACACTAGAAAAAAACGGAGAGGAACCAGTTCCTTTTCCTGGAGGTTGTCATGGCAACCAGCTCACGTTGAAGACCGTTTGTCATAGAGATTTTTTTTTTAAAATCAGGTTTTCACAGATAAAACTAAGTGCAGGCAGGTAGAAGGGGCTCACTTGTTTTCAGAAATGCACAATAGAGGCGCTCAAGAAAAAACCCAGACTCACTCACCCTTCTGAATAAACCCAGTGAAATCCTCTTACAACCTAAACACCAGGACATATGCGAAAAACAATGACCAGATAGAGGGTTTGCTACCCTGACGTGCAGTTTTAGATGCTCTGGACTTCATCCTTGACCTTGGCTTCACCCAGACTGCAGGCGTGGGGGCGGGGGTCAGGGGCTGTTGACAAGGACAGGGGGCTGGGACTGTCGACTCCAGCTCTGCTCTTAATTCAGTATTAATTTCACTGGCCATGCTGAGGCTTCATCCTCTTTGTAAAGTGAGGAGTTATTTAAAACAAAAAAGAAATCTCAGACCTAACCAGTTTCGCTCAGTGGTTAGCATGTAAGCCTGTGGACTGAAGTGTCCTGAGTTCGATTCCAGTCAAGGGCATGTACCTTGGTCGCAGGCTCCATCCCTGGGCCCGGTCGGGGCACGTGCGGGAGGCAACCAATCAATGTGTCTCTCTCACATCGATATTTCTCTCTCTCTGTCTCTCCCCATCCCTTCCACTCTCTCTAAAAATCAATGGAAAAAAATATCCTCGGGTGAAGATTAACAAAACAGAAAAAAAGAAAAAGAAAAAAGAAATCTCAGAAATTCAAGTTGGATATGGGCTGGGCGTCTAGTGTCTGGGGCACTGAGCCCTTGTTGCTGTCTATCTCCCACCACCTGGGTAAATGCCATATGACGGTAGTTTGTATTATAATGACAGGTTCCCAGTGGGTTAAATGTGGTAGGTTAAATGTGCTCATTCTCCAGAAAGGTCAAAATATCCCTGTCTACATGGGGAATAGAGGGACGGGCAAGAGTGCCTGGCTTGTCCCAAGGATCTGCTGAATAAACGAATGAATAAATGAATGCAGGTCAGCACAACAGACACAGTATCCCTGAAAACCCAAGGTCTACAGAGTACCTGTATGTGAATGCCAAGGTCACTGACCTGCAAGAACCCTGAAGAAAAGATGTCTATTCAAAATCACAGAAAATAAGCCCATATCTTGCCCTCAGATCTTAACACAGCACTTGTCTTCAGCTAAATGCTTGATGAATGAATAAAAGAGGGAAGAAAACGTATGTGAAAAAGCTACCGAGACTGAGGTGAAGGGATGAGGAGGAAATAATCACTTTATCAAACAGACCGGCCCACACTGGGCCAGCTCAGGCTAACCCAGAAGAGGCAGGAGAGAGAGCTCCCTCTGTCCCAGGGAGGAGCAGAAGGCTAGAATCCTCAGAGAGAAGGGAGAAGGCAAACTCAATGAGCATATCCACTCAAAATATGTGTTCATAACAAGGCTACTGGCTTTGAATATCTGAATATCATCCACAAATTAGTTTACTAAGCCACAAAGCAGTTACTACTTGCACCTGTTTTTAATAAAGAACCCAAGAACGGATACCCTGAAATTGGTGGCTGGTGTCACGGCCCCATCCCAGAGCCAGGAGTGGCTCTCCATGCAGTGGACGGATTCAGGTTGGAGAAGGCCTTCACACTGACCTTTTTTGGTTGGGATGCCTCAGTAAGAGAAGGGACACGGTTTGGTTTGCTTTAGTATATTCAGCATCTTTCTACCATCAGCTGCGAGAGAGCGGTCTGACTCAATGCAGGAGGTACCAAAAGATTCAAGGTTAATACATCATCAGATACGTAAGACTGAAAGACCAGTGAGTTGTGCTCTTAGAATTCTACACTCCTGGGAATATATGGATCCTGTAAGTCCCAAGGAACTGATGGGGAAGATGAAGTAAGAAAGATGGGTTGGTTCTCAGGGCGTGGGTTGCAGGCTACCACCTGCCCCTTGCTAGCTGCACTTCCTCCTTCAGGTCCCTTTTCTTCATCTGCGCCTTTTGAACTGATTTCTCAAGACTTAACATGATGGAGCACACGCTTGCTGTGGTCAGGAAGAGGAGCAAATGATGGGCAAGGACCCGACTGCCGCCCTGAAAGCTCCCTAAGTCACACTCAGACCAGGTTTTACCAGGAATTGGGAGCTGAAGAAAGGGAAGGTGGCCCCAGCACCAAGCAGGGCCTGATGTGGGGCTCTGGGCTGAGCAGTTACTGAGAGGCCATGGTGGCGAGACGCTGCCCAGTAGGCGACAACCTACTGTGGCCATGTTAGTCTCCGATGCCTGTACAGTGACCACCAATGACAGGAAGCCATACGAAGGACAGTGATCCCACTGCTGCCATATGCAAGCAGGGGGAGCCATCGGGGGATGACAAAGACTTGTCCCAGCCTGTCTCCCACATGGGACTGACCCAGCCCCGTTTAGAGTGTGGAAAGGGGCGGGGATTGGAGGAGGGAGCATCTGTAGGTCGGGGGGCTGGGGATTCTTGGAGAGACTTTGCAGAGGATGCCCGATCTACTGGGGAACCGGATTCAGCACTGTGACTGAGGGCTAATTTGCTGATGAGGTAGTTCCATCCTGACCTCTCCAGGCAGGGTCAGTCTGGGAAGACGGGAGCTAGGCCTTCTTCCCAAGACTCTTGATCATGAACGGTGACAGGGAAGAGCCAGGATGTGGACTCCCAGAATGCAACGGGGAAAATAAAGAAGGAAGGCTGCAAAGGATTCTGAGTGCGGGCTGTTGAACGCTGCCTTCTATCCACGACTGCGATCCTGACACTTGGCTTGGAGACAGAGACCTCCCTCCCCTGACCCTCCAAAGCCCTGGAGACCAGAGGGCCAGCCGGAGGAAGGACCTCGGGGCCTCCAGGGGCACGAGCATGTGACACAGCTGGCTCTGGGCGGGGCGGTGACCCTACGGTGCTCAGCAGGGACCACAAAGTTCCAGCTTCAGTTTGTTCCCCAAATGGCAAGCACAACGTGGGAGTTGGGGGTCTTCGGCCTCAGAGACAAGGGCGGGGCTGTGGATCCACCTTCTTGGCCTGGGAACACTGGGGACCTCCCAGCGAGGCCGCCAGGCTGCCCTTCTGGAATCGCTGGCTGCAGCCCTCACCCTTCCCTCTCCTCAGTGGGCAGGAGAGTGGGGGGGAGGGCAGCTCCACTTGGCAGCGGGACCCACCACCTCCTCTCCATGGCCCCCCCGGCCCCTCTCCTTGGCAGGACCCCGGGGGCCGCGTGTGCCCGCCTAGATCTCCATGTCCACAGGGCGGATGTTGCCCGTCTTGTGCTCTCGGACCCACAGCTCCCTGTCTTTGGCTGGGTCCACTTTTCGAAGCAGCTGGTCCACAGGCTCGACTGTCTGCAAGGGATGGAGAAGAGAGGACGCCATCAGGGGCAGCAGCGCCCGGGACACTGCCTCCGAGCCAGACTGCCCGCATCTCCGCTGTCACAGCGGCCTCTCCGAGGGTTGGGGGCCCCAGGGGAGGCCCGTTGAGGGGCAGACGTGCAGAGGCTGTGAGAGCGGGAGCCGGGACCTCTCCTCCCACCCTGTTTCTCACTCGAGCACTTGACCCTCCGGACCGCAGACTGGATGAAAGAGCAAAATGGCTCAATGGCTCCAGGTCAGGGACCAGTTCCACCCTTCGCTCCCACGGTTACTACCCCAGAACAGGACAAAGGACATTGTAGAGTTAGATATTCTGCATAGTTCTAGTTCTTTTATCTTTTTGGAAGAGATTCACCGGGGCAGGCAATACCGCCTTCAGCTTCTTAACTACCATGAGCTTTGTCCTGGGGAAACAGCTCACGCGCGCTGCATCCATTCCATGCGCTTGGGATGGGTTCCCATGGGTGCGGAGGACACCCTGCAGGTCCGTCCCCCGCCCATTCAGGTTCATTTGCCGTGGCCACTTCACCTGCCACGGAACAGTGGTGCCCCTGGGGTCCTGGGGCCTCCGCCTGGGGCGGGGAACTCACGCTTTGGTTGAACATGTCTGTCTCGTGCCGCAGCTGTGTGTACTGGCACAGGTGCTGCCGGATCATCTCCACCCTCTCCACCTCCAGCCGCTCCAGCTCCTGCACAGGAGGAAAAGCAGACACCTGGGACGTGTCCCTCCACCCGGACATGTGACATGTCCTTCCCACCACACGGTCCCAGGCCACCCTCTCACACACGTCGCCGCTGCTGAGGCCGGACCCCACCTGACCCTTTGGGGTCCGGTGAGGAACTCGTCCCACATCTAGCGGTGCAGGTGAGGATGCGGACACAGCAGCTACTGCTGCCTGGATCCTGCCCTGCCGGGCGGGTGGGTGCTGGAGTGTTACAGGCGTTACCTATTGTGCTCATAATAATCTGAAGAGACAGGCTCTGTTCTTGTCTGCATTTCCCAAACCAGGGAATGAACATCCAGGGAGGTAACATCCCCTTCCCATAGTGACATGGAATTATGGGAGGAGCGAGATTTGAACCCGGACTGCTGTGGTCTGACTCATGATTCTGCACCAGTGCAGGCCCAGCTCCGGTTCCCGGGGGGTGGAGAGATGGGACGCATGCGGGGTGCCCGTGCCTCCCTGGGCCTCTGTCCTCTGTCCACCCCGAGTGCTGAGGGACAGACCCGCGACCAGGCCACGGGAGGCAGGGGCAGGGGGTGGGGTGGCCCCTGTCAGAGTGGAAAGGGTTTGTCCTTTGGTTTCGAGGGGTACCGCATCTTTGGAATTGAGGGGATCAGGCTGTTATTCTTGCATAACTAGGTCACTGCCCCGGTGATTACCCAGGGAGCGGTAAAGCAGGGGGCTCAATTAGGAGATTAACCAGGAGGGAAAGCAGGTCACTGCCTGTGCTGGACAGGGGTGGCTTTGGCAATGGGGCAACATGATAAATGGCTGGCATGATGCTCCTTTCTCCTCTGGCCCAACGGCCCATGTGCCCACGTGCCCACCACATCTCACTGCGGCCAGTGCTGACTGAGGAGGAGATGCTGCCCCCTCACAGGAAATCTCGGGAAGGCAAGAGAAGGGCTCTGATGCCGATGCCTCACGCCCCTGATCGTGGGCCACCCCCGCTCCCCCTACCCAGCTCCCAACCTTGCAGGGGAGATCCTTGCAGGGGCAAAGGGTGAGGATTTCCCCTGTAGGAGCTGAAACTCCTCTGGGGGTGAAAGGGTCACGCTTCCTGCAGCTTGGCTATTTGTCCTAAAGGGGCCACTGTCAACTTGTTGGGGGTTCCTCAGTTGAGCCCGACCCCTCAGGGCACAGCCAACCCTCCCCCAGGTTTACACAGCTAGGAAGGGCCAGAGCAAGGGTACGAATGAGCTTGGACTCACCCAGAGGCGAGGTCTGGACCTCAATGTGAGCAGACATAATGACTCTCCACAGTCACCTCACTCTACCACCTACATGCCCGCCAGCACCCGCCCAGGGCGCCCTGAGTGCCAGTCATGGAACTGGCATGCTCACACGTCTCGGGGCACTCACCAGCGTGGTGGTCACCATCTCTTCAAACCACTTGGACTGGGCCTGGTTGTAGAGGTCCACACAGCGCATGAGGTCATCTCCTAGGAGAGGCCAAGGCCACGTCACACCCTGTCTTGTGCTTGCCGTGGCTGCCCTCTGCCGCCTGCGCCCCACAGCCATGCCTTCTCCTCTCCTTGGGGTCATGGAGGCCAGCGGAAAGTGGGGGCGGGAGTGGAAAGCAGAAGACAGCACCACAAGAGACCAGCTTCAGAGTGTCCAACTGAACTTAACCCCAGACACCAAGAGTTCAGGATGGAGGTTTCTCAGTGTGTGGGGTAAAGTGGGGAAGGGGTTACTCCTAGCACCTCCCAACCTATCATCAGCCAAAGGCATGCTTCCTCTCTAAAGATGGTAGTTTCATTTCACATTGGAGAGTCCTTTCTGGGTAAAAAATGTCACAAACAGCTTGGTACTAGTTAAGAGTTAAAGAAGAAAAATTTGCAAATTATGTCCGTTTGTGTGTATGTGTGTGTGCATGCACGTGTGTGTGTATGTGTGTGTGTGTATGTGTACATGCAGCAGGATGCCATTCTGAAACACAAAATAATGTGTCTGCCGGTGTATGGTTCATCCATGTGCAGTAATTGCATGGAAACACGCACCGAGTGCTACCCACCAACCCCAGGACAGCGCTGGCACGGGGACAGAAAGGCTGGGTGGGAGGAGAGGGGCTCTTTCCGTAGCATTTTATTTCACAAGAGATCAGAAACAGACATCACCATTCAATCTTGATGCTACTACTACACTGTTTTCTGCAATCAGAGGTACGTTTGAAACAGTTTGTAATTAGGAAGAAAACACACTATAAGGTAACTGCAAACATGACTAAGGTACCAGCACCCCAGAACCTTGCTACAAAACACGGCTCCTAGACCCGCTGCGTCATATCCCCCGGGAGCCTGCCAGAAGTGCAGCTCTCAGGACTAGCGGCACCTGGCGGATCAGGACTGCACTTTCACCAGGGGCTCAGGTGGTCCACGTGCACATCTCGGTTAGGGAAGCACCACTCGGGTCTAAGTGTAGTTTAGATCATCACAGGGTTCCAGAGAGGAAGGCATCACGGTCTTTGCTCATGAGGGGAAAACTCGAGCCAGTCAAAGCTAACTCATTTATTCTTGAAGTCCAGTCCTTGGCGTGGGTTAGAAGTTATTCCTGTAACGTCACCTTGTCATTCTGGTGTGAAAGTGAAGGCAAACCTGCACACGACCCAGGGCGGCCAGCAGCTCCCTTCCACCTGAGCCACACCACTAGCTGGGAGATGACCTTGAGCAACAGAACCAAATCAAGGGCGTTGTTCATGTGCTCCTGGTCCAAGGTCAAGGACGGGGCCCTTGAACCCAAGACAATCAGGAACTGGAAGGGAAAAGGTTGATACGTCACTGCAAGTGCGTGCCCACTGAGACCTGGGCCTAACCCGGGATGGAGGTAGTATGTCGCCCCGTAAAGGTACAATATAAAATTCCCAAAGCCCGATTTGTCAATCCTGATTTTGAGAACAGGCTTCGGTAAGTTCTGCAACATCAGGAAACAGAGTAGGTGAAGGAGGGTGTGTCTTATCTCTGTGCGGCCCGAGGGTCTGAAATGAAACCCTTCTGAACAGTATGGGTGAAGCAGGTGGATTCTGGAGCCAGGATATCTTGGCTGTCATACGAACGCCACGGTTTACTAGCCTAGCGTGCAACCTTGAGCAAGTCAATTAGCCTGCCTGCACCTCAGTTTCCTCATCTGTAAAACAGGGATAATCATGGCATCTTCAGAGTTACGGCGAAGGTTAAACACATCGATATACGTAAAGTGCTTGGATCTGACGTGGAGTCAGCAAATCCTATCAGGAGCTAGTGATGACGATGATGATGATGATGAGACAAAAGGAAGTCAAGCCCCAGGGATCAGCTGCCCTCCCTCCCAGTAGCCCGGGAAAGCACGAGGGAGGGGACGAAAGAAAAGATGGCATTTTCTGGGTGATCCAGCAAAAAGGCAACAAAGCCAAGCCATTGGAATAAAACAAGATGGAATTCTTATCTACACTTCCCATGACTTAGGCCTTGGGGAAGTTTCTCACTCTATCACCAGTTTCCTCATTTGTAAAAGGTATAAAAACACTCCCCTGTAGGAGGACTTGGACGGTGAAGAGAAAATGTTCTGGGGCATGAGGCCTGGTGGCTGGCACACAGAATTCTGGTGGTGTTTTCAAAGTCAGGTCCAAGGACCAGTGACTTTCATCACAAACAATTCCAAACTGTGGGGGTGAGAAACCGTGTTACCGGCTGACTGCAATACGAGGAACAAACAGCAAAACTGGAAAGCAGTAGTAAAAAAGCCTGAACCCATGAAAATGTAAAGATTTTATTTTAAGTCTGGCTCAAAGATGAAATCAAATCACCAATACAAAAATATCCAGACCATGAGAACGAAAACCCTGCAAACCAGAACTCTGGGAATATGGTTCGGTTAGGCAGTGGCGTGGCATGGAGAAAAATAAGTGTCTGGTGGCCTAAGTACGGGGGGGCGGGGGGGGGATAGTAGGTTTACAGTTGTCCGTATGGAAAATAATACAATAATTAATAAATAATAATACAAGAATAAACTCTGTGTTTTGCATACTTATAACTGTACACCTATGTATGTCCCACCTTGTATTTAATCTTTTTAACCTGAGACCAAAAAATAGTAATAAAAAAAGTGATTTTAAAATATCTTAAATGGGGAAGGTTTAAGTTAGTCACGAAACCTAGACTATGTTATAGAGAAAAGATCACTACACAAAAAAATAACAAGAAGCAAGCCACCCCTCCCCCCCAAAATACAAAGAACCAAATTAAAAGATGAACAACAACCTAGGAAAAATATCTGCAACTCAAAGGACTAAAGGATAATTTTCCTAACATATAAATAATCTCTACTAATCAATCAATCAGAACAAGACCAGCCACTGGCTAGAAAATGGGGAAAGGATATGCCTGATTCAGTTCACAGAAAAAAAAAAAGTTACAGATGATACGTCTGTTTTTAAAATGCTCAGCTTCACTCAAAAAGAAATGTAAATTAACAACAAGGTATTATTTTCCACCAGAGAGTATGATGTCACAACCGGATAACACACAGCGCTGACAAGAGTTTAGGGAACAGACGTCCATCGATGCTTTTGGTGGACACAACTCTCTGGAAAGCAATTTGGAAATATCCACCAAAATGAATACATCCCTTTGACCCAGAAAATTCACCTCTCTATTCTCGTTATGTATAGATTTAGACTCACACACAGACACATCTATACATATAAAAGGCTAATATGCAAATTGTCTGCTTGGGAGTTTGACCAGGAGTTCGATCGCTCGCTATGATGTACACTGACCACCAGGGGGCGGTGCAGAACGACCAGGGGCAGTGGCAGTGGGATGCTGAGGGAGTGAGGGAAGGAGGAGAGAGGGAGGTGGGGAGGCCAGGCCTAGGGACCCTACCCTGCATGAATTTCGTGCACCAGGCCTCTAGTTTATAATAACACAGTATTGCTGGCATTGCCAAACACTCTGAAGCAATTGAAAAGTCCTACCACATCAATCAGGGAAATGATGAAGTAAAGTTGGATACAACCATACACTTGGATACCATGTAACCATTAAAAAAGTCTGATAAAATAATAATAAAAAAGAGAGACATTGTCCATCCCCAGTGAAACTGAAGGAATCTGCATCTCTACCTGAAGAAGCATCAAATCAATTACATCCTCCAGACAAACGAGAATAAGAACTTGACTTTTCATTTGAGGAAGATGGAACACATATAAGGACTAAAAACACATTTACTGATTGGTCTGATAATGATTCAGATTATTAAATTGATGACCAGGATTTAAACAAGATTTTGATCAGAACTCAGGCACCGCCTTACATGAGAAAACACCCTGGGGGAGATGGAACAGACAACCACAGGTCTCAGGCACAAATGACATCTGAACTTGCGATACAGTGAATAGTGACAGCTGATATGACTATGAACAGGAGCTATGGATGGAAGAGGATGAGAACACACACACAGCTACACAGGGGATTGCTTCTGGCCAGCCTCTTGCTGTTGATACTATGGCTTGACTATGTGCTGCTGCTTGTATTTTCCTAAACTTTTTATTTTATTTTATGGGGCTTTAGTTTATAAAATTTTAAATATAAATAAGTTATACTTAATGGAAACATTTCCCAGAAATATATCTAATAGCCACAAAAGGAGAAATAATTTTATTAAAATGACAATGAAATAAATACTTAGATGACAAAGAAAATAGAAGTCTGATGTATATGAATGGCTGGATAAGGGTATGGGTAATGGAATAGAGCTATCTCTAAGGTATATGGGTTAAAATATAACTTTAGAACATAGAGTATATGACCTAATGTGTAGACATTTAAATATAAACATTATAAACATTTAAAGCATTAAAAATCTTTTAGGAAGTATTGATGGTGATTAATTTGGCAAATTAAGATTTTACATTCTTATGTGCTGATTAAATTTTTTTCCCAAGCAAAGATATTGATTTTATAATATAATTTTATTTAATAACTTAACTAATTACATGAATTTAAATATGCCTTTCCTCACCTTAGGTTTCCCTTCCCAATCACAGTAAGTATATAATGCCTTCTACTTCTGGGTATGCTTCTATTATTTGTTACTGACTTATTTTTCACCATCTTTTTTCAAAATGTCCATAGGTGGCTGCTTTGTTCCATATTCCATAATGAGTTGATTGTATGAGGTTTACCAGAAGCTAAGTAGAAGGGACCTAGACCATCTGATCGGAACCCTAATCCTACATCACACATTTCAGCCTCAGAAAGCAACACGCACTGTCCTTGCATGCAGTGAAACTTTTAAAGGAATATCTTTTAAGTTTTTACTGGTTCTATCTGGCTTTTCTCCCCCTTCCTTGGGCATTAGCTAATTGTTACCACTAGGTGGGAGCAGAGACCAATGCACTGGAAGCATCTTTCAGGGAGAATCTGGAATGTGGCTGCTGATGGGGCCAGGCACCCATCCAACGGTCTGAGGAACAGTGAACTGGCCCGCTGTTTAAAAAGTTTGAGGACCTCTGGAGCATCCCTCCCTGCTGGGGTGGAGTCTGTACTTCCAGGGGCTCCCCACAGTGACAGGACCCCACAGTTCGGGGGCATGGAGGAGTAACCACTTCCTGGTCAGAGAGCCAGGCCTGGAGGCAGCCTTACCTACTCCCACACCACAGCCCCCCCCCCCCCATCCCGTGGGATGCACCTTCCAGGCATCCCTCCCCCAGCTTCCCCTGCTGTGCCCCCCTGACAGGTGCAGAAGGTGGGCGTGGCCCCACTCACCGGCCTGCGTGGACTTCCTCCGGGCCTTCTTGATGTCCTCCTCCGTCTTGTTGCTCAGCTTGATCTCCAGCTGCTGGGTCTTCATCTCCAGGTCCCTCTGCCGCTCCGTGAGCGCTTTCCGGGCCTGGGGGCCGAGGACACGGAAGCGCTGCTCACGGGGCTCAGAGCCAGGAGGGGCCCGTGGTCACGTGGACGGCCTCCCCGTTTCTAGATAAGAGTCCTTTCTTTTCCCTGTCCTTGTGGATGATGCCATCATGGCCCGAGGACACTCAGCTAGACTAGCATCACTGGCCGCCCAGTCACTGTGCTGAGCCGGCAACCCTCTCTCTCATCCCGTCTCTCCCTGCACTTGGCCGACAGCAAGCCTCAGGCCAGGTGTGATGGAGCGTGTGCACATGCAGACAGCCCTAAAGTCACAGCCTGGGGGGCGGGGGCCGCGCACAAGGTCATCCACGTCACCTCCAGCGTGCTTAGTCTGGGTCAGGACGGGTCCTTCGGGGGCAGCAGCTGGCAGTCTAGGTGCCTGCAGCCGTGCGCTCCCCCTTCTCCCGCACCCTGTCACTGTGGTCAGGCCCAGGGAGAGCCCCCTTCCCTCCAGTGGCCGTCAGCAGCTGCCACCAGCTTAGCCCTCATAGGCTTTTGGGAGGGGGTGACTCGGTCAGGAGAGAACCCGCCAGGCGAGGCCCAGACGAAGGGGCACACATGGACCAGCAGCACATCCAGGCTCCGCGTCCCAGGAGAGCGTGGCTGCATGTCCCTCGTCTCAGGGGCCGGATGGAGCCCACTCCACTTCCCACTGCAGGTGCAGCCTCGCCTGCTTCCACTGGCCCTCTGGGCATGACTGAGTGCCATGGGGGAGAGCTCCCATCTGCTCTTTGCGGGGAGGCAGGTTCCTCAGGCGTGGGCCGGGAACTCCCTCCCCTACCCCCCTCACCTACCCTACTCAGCCCACCCTCTTCCAGGAGGCCCCCTCCCGCCGGCCCAGCACCCCGGGCCCCTCACCTTCTCCACTGCGGCGTAGCGGCTGGCAAGCTGCTTGCGGAGGTCGGCGATGTGGTGGTCACACTTTTTCATGTCTTTCTTGAAGTTCTCACGGAAGTTCATCAGGGGTTTCTCCACCTCGCTGTGAAGCTGTGGGGGAGAGAGGGGCACACTCAGGACCCCGGGCACCAGCTGCCAGCAAGCGCTGGGGGAGGGCATCTCCCACCCCCACAGGTGAGGGGGGCCTGGGCAGTGGCTGGCCCTCAGTACAACTGAGTGTCCACTTAGGAGGAGGAGGTTAGGAAGTCGCCTCAGCTGGCCAGGCCCCTGTTCACTGCTGGATGGGCAGGTTGGAGTCCGGAGCTTCCTGAGTCCCGTGGCGGTCACCTCCTCCTCCCTCTGAGCTCCCACAGCTCCTGGGAGGGCTCTGACCTTCCAAGCTGGAAGCTTTCTGGGGGCAAAACCACGCCACCGTGGTGTGCCAGGCACTCGTCACTGGCCTGGGTGCCATTTATCTCGGGTGCCGCAGGTCAGCTCTGTTCACCGAACACCTGCTCTGTGCCCGTGCGAGCCTGCGGAGGTGATCTGGACGTGGTGCAACGCTCCAAGAACCGACGGCGGGAGCCAGCCGAGGCCGGCGGGGGCTCACAGGGCCCCCTCGGCACTGTGCCTGGGGTGGGGGCTGCTCATCTCACTGGGCTGCATGGAGACGGGCGCGTCCCATCCCAGCACAGGGAACGGCCTCGCAGGCCCGAGGCCAGAGGAAGAGGTTTACGCTCTGAGAGGAGTGGGGGGTATTTTTCAAGCATTTTCCTTCTCTTTTATTCTTTCCCTCGATCCCACTCCTCTTTGAAGAACTTTTACTTACACCTCTTTTTGGTGTGAACGTGAGATGCATTGGATGAGAAAATAGGTTAATGTGGAGCCGCTGCCAAGCCAGGTGAGCAGCCTAGAGCAAGCATGTCAAACCCGCGGCCCGCGGGCCACATGCGGCCCAGCCAATGCA
Source organism: Eptesicus fuscus (assembly GCF_027574615.1). Taxonomy (NCBI): domain Eukaryota; kingdom Metazoa; phylum Chordata; class Mammalia; order Chiroptera; family Vespertilionidae; genus Eptesicus; species Eptesicus fuscus. The sequence goes on along the minus strand of NC_072492.1, from coordinate 9,201,471 downwards.
ACGGTGTGTCAGAAAGGTTTTGATAAAGATTTCCTAACTTAATTTTTACAATATCCTGTTATACATAATTATTAATAACGAACTACAACATTCACTAATGACTGATTACTATCATCGTGTTGCATTCATTTCCCTTACGTGCCTTACGCACAGGCACATCATTTCTCTCCACTAATACTAGCAGTGAATATTTTAGCAGCCGATGGCCACGTCATTAGTCTTGGACTGACTTGTTTGGCGTGCACAACAGGAAATATTTCACTTTCAGAGAACAATAAAAATAGGTTTATTTGCGTTACGCTTATTAATTTGTGCAATTATTCAGTGTCTGGTAAGTGAATGTTCAAGAAAAAATATTACTTTTTATTAAAATGTTCTATTATTTTATGTTAACAATGACTCATTTATTTCAGCCCTTTGTATTCAGCATGTCTCTATAGAAATAAACCTACGTTTCTATGAAAATTGAAGCTTTTGTTATTTTGCAGCCCACATAAACTTAAACCTTGTTTATTTGGCCCGTGTTAGCCTTTGAGTTTGACATGCTTGGCCTAGAGCCTTGCTGAGTCAGCTTCTCCGAGCCCCACCCGAGTCAGCCTCCTGTGCCCTCCTGGCCTGGCCTTCCAGGGCCCCGGGGCCTCCACCTGCCCCAGAAATGCCTTTGAAAGGTACAGCTGAGCCTCCTGTCAAAGGAACACACACACACACACACACACACACACACACACACACACACGCCACTCTGGGATTCCGGGATTTCTCTCTTCCTCCTCACCAGGCTCCTGGTACATGATCTTTTCCCCTGGCGACCTCAAGGGCTTACGTGCTCTTAGTTCTACACAACCGGTTACGCGTGACTGAGTCCAAGGGGCCAGGAGCCTGGCTGGCTGGAGCTGGTGCGGAGCGAGTGCCCTTTCAGAACGTGGGGAAGTGACAGAATCCTCAGCGCCCGGTGGCCTGCGTGACAGCAGCTCTGTTCTCGGATGACCTTCCGAGGCTAGCAGGGAGCGGGCAGCCAGCGCCCCTCCGCTCCTGATGTTAGTGGCCAGTGTCTGCTAGGATTCTTCTGAACCCCCGTTTCCTTGTGTAGGAAACACCCCACCTGGTGGCAGTTTGCGAGATGCTGCAGTGGGAAAGCTAGGGAGGAGGGCAGACGGCTTTCCCACACAGGTGAGGCCTTTGCTGAGGGGGAGCTCACACCTCAGCTGCCATGGCCACCTGCTCCGCACTGGGGCTGAGGGCTGCCTGGGCCTGCTGCCTCAGTGACTGGAGCTCCCTGAGTCCCTCAGGGGGTCTCTTCCTGAGGAGGTGGGGGGAGTTGATTTCCAGAGGTCAGGGCGCCCAAGAGTGACTTTTCAGCCCCAGGCTCTGCCAACACAGCACAGCGCTCTCCCCAAATTCCACATGGCACCTGGGAACACAATGCTATAGCGGCCAGAGGGACCCACTCCCACTGCGTTGCCCTCTGTGTTTTCAGTGCTTTTAAAGTACATCCTTTTTCTTTAAGAAAAAGAAAATTTGGCCGCGTGTCTTTCACGCTCATTTTTAACTTTAAGCGTCTTTGTAACTGGGAGTCGAGTCCTCAGGAGCGGGTCCTGGTGAAGTCGGGGCTGGCCCGTCTGGGATGGGACAGGCTGCCGATCCACTCGGGTTGCCTGCTGGGAACTCCTCACTCCAGCAGCCCTCCCCGCCCCCCCTCGCCCCACACACACACAGAAACCACGAGATGCAGAACACGGCAGAGACGGTCTGCCCAGCGTTTTCCGAACGGCGGGCAGCTGGGCGCCGTGAAATCAGTTAGTGGGTCAGGACCAGCTTCTGGTGGGAACGGGCCAGCCACGCGGGAGGTGTCAGAGAGCACGTCAGGCGGGAGGAGTGCGTTTCAGGAAGCGTGTGTGTTGGCGGTGCGCGTGTGCATCTGCACGTGGACACGGGGTGCGGATGCCGTGTGCTGTGGGGGCCAGGTAGCTGTATCCCAGTGGTTCCCCACCAAATAGGTTTCAAATGAAAAATGGGAGTCGGAGATGCCGAGTGCCCCGCGCAGGGTCAGAGGCCTGTGGCGGCAGCGCTGACGGACACTCCCGCCTCCGCCCCCACTCTGCCCCCAGCCTTCTGACGGACGCGCGGCGCCTCATCCGTGATTAGACGGTCTCCCATCACAAGGGACGTGTCTAGTCTCCTCCAGCAGAGCCAGGTGTAGCTTCCTGTGTACACAGCCATCAGGCCTCCTTAGCAGCCTGTTGCTAGTAGCAATGGCGGGAGCCAGCAGACAGAAAACCCTGGGAGATTGTATAACAAAACTGCATTTCTTAAAGGGCTCTTACGCTGACACAGAACAGTGGAATTTCAATGAGCCTCCTGGAGCAGAGGATAAATGAGTTTGGGGCATATGGAGCCCTATCATCCATGGCAAACAGTGAATCCTTGGCGCTCTCTTCTTTTTAGAGAATAGCTACACATCGCCGGCGGCTAACGCGACTGCATAAGGTAGTGGTCTGCAAACTGCAGCTTGCGAGCCACGTGCGGCTCTTTGGCCCCTTGAGTGTGGCTCTTCCACAAAATACCACGTGCGGGCACGCACGTACATTCAAACTTCGTGGCCCATGCGCAGAAGTCGGTTTTCGGCTCTCAAAAGAAATTTCAATCGTTGCACTGTTGATATTTGGCTCTGTTGACTAATGAGTTTGCCGACCACTGGCCTAAGGTCACCAACGCTGCCCGGCCTGCAGCAGCAGCGGTTCTCAGAGAAAACCCTCCATAAGCTTTCCATCGGTGACGTCCCGGGCATCAGGAGGGCCGGCCACCACCCAGGCAGCCCCCGAGAGAGGGCAGTGTGCTCCTCAGGGTGCCACTGGCCTCCGGAGAAAAGGTCTGGGGTCAGCCCCGCTCACCCCGTCCTCTCCATCCTGCTTCATCGCGGCCCCCTAGGCTGTGTGGAACCATCGGGAACACTATATGACTGTGATTCTGCGACATAATAACAAATATATACGGCGGTTCTCGTCCTCAGCTCCTGGCCGGTGCGCCTCCCTGTGTGATTTCCTCAGTGATGAGGGTGCTGGCAGCATCTTCTGTTTGAATAGCTGGTCGCTGAGCCTGGGCTGAGCCTGGTTCCCGTCTCAGAGCTCCCGAGTCCCTTGCCATTTCCTGGGTGACAGGAGCCTCTTTTGTCCTAAGGAGGGGACGCTGGGTGGGCTCCTGACTAGCTTTGGGAGGGGGCTGGTCACCAGAAAGACCAAGCCATGATTGCAGCCGCAGGCCCCAGCCCCTGGGGAGAGGAGAGAAGCTGGAGAGGAAATCGATCATGCCCACGTGATGAAGCCGCCATAAAACCTGTCAATTACAGCGTTCACAGAGCTTCGGGCTGGTGAGCACAGCGCGTGCCAAGAGGGTGACACTCCACAGGGACAGGAGCTCCTGGGCTCAGGGCCCCCCCAGACCTCACCCTAGGCACCTCTCCACATGGCTGTTCATCTGTATCACCCATCACACCCTTTAACATATAGTAACCTGGGAAACCTAGGCAAGTGTGTCCTGCGTTCTGTGAGCCACTCTAGCAAATTATCACACCTGCGGAGGGGCCGTGAGAACCCCCAATTTGTAGCCTAGTCAACGGACGTGTGGATTACCCAGGGACCCACTGCTTGCAACTGCCATCTGAAGTGGGGGCAGTGTTGTGGGGCTGAGCCCTGAACCTGTGGGACCCATGATATCTCCACAGATAGTGTCCGGACTGAGTGACATTGTAGGACACCCCGCTGGTGAAGGAACGGGCCGGCGAGGGGAAAAGCATTTGGTGGCGGAAGTGGTGGTGTGAGCAGCAGTGGGAAAAGGAAGTAGCAGAGGAAAACAGAGCACTGGGAGTGTTTGGTCTAGGAGCATTCCAGAACCGGGGTTCTGCCGATGGGAAGTAAGCGCCACGGGTCCCGGGATCCAGCAGGAGCCCTTTCAGAAGCTCGGGCGATCGGCTCCCAGCCCGCCCAGCCCATTGGCAGCTTCCCACCCACCTCCCCAGCCAATGGCGGTTTCTACGTGCGGTTTTCTACGTGCTGGGGCCAGGACAGCGGGGAGACCTGGAGGGAGCACCTCCAGGCTGGAGGGAGCACCTCCCATTACCTGCAGCTTAGAAAGAACTCGCTGCCTTGTCTGCACGGTAGGAAAGAGCCTAATTCGCTGAGCTCCCTCCTCGCCCAGCTGGAGGGGCGACTTCCCGTGCAGGGGCTGGTGCCTGGGTTGGCGAGCTATTGTTAGCCGGGCATTCTCACATCTGGGTGGCAGCTCACTCCTGGGCACTCCTACCCGGCACAGCAGGAGCTGGAAATAGCACTGATTTTCCCTTCCGCTCAGCTCAGCTCTGTACGCAGCTCCTCCCCGTGGCTCATCTCTGAGTCATTCATTCTGCCCTGTGTGCGGGGCACCACCACGGAGGGGGTGGGGAGGCCTGGCACAGAGCCAGACTCCCGCCTCATACTGCTGTGGGGGCCGCACTCCACAAGAGACAGGGCCCGTGAGCACTGAGTGTGGGAGCCCGGGAAGAAGCAGCCATCTTTGCAGGGAAGCACCTTCAAGTAGGAAAGGAGGCGGTGTGCCCCCCGATGTAAAACCGCGGCTCAGAGAGGTTAAGCGCTCTGTCCGCGTGCCCGCTCAGGCTGTCGCGTGGCTGGTGGGGGGCAGGGGGAGAGTGAGGACCCAGGAGGCTAAGGGTCTCCCTTCCTTTAAAAGGCGAGCATGCTGCTGGGTAGCCGCCAGCCAGGCACACTGCAGTGTGACTTATGTCACTCAGACACGTGGCTTTTTCCCCCCTGAAAAGTAGCCAACAGCCCGAGAGGGAGTTTGGAGACATGCGCCAGGGAGCGGGCAGAGAGGGCCGCTGGAAACAGGGAGGAAGCTGGGAGGAAGCTGGGAGGAAGCTGGGAGGAAGTGGGCCTGAAAGAGCCGGCCTCCTCCTGGGCCCCATTCACTCATCACTGCAGACACTGTTAGCTGAGCAGCTCCCGTGCGCCAGGCACAGCCCGAGGACCGAGGGCAGAGCACGCGGAACAGAGACGGCGCGGCCCTCCGGTCAGGTGCTCGGGTCTTCAGAACCGATGAAAGAGGGGTCAGTGTTCCAGCCTGACCGCAGGCTCCGCTTTAACCTCTCGGCCCCTTCTCACGTGTGAGGTGGAGATGCCGTCCTGCCGGTGGCTGGTAAGACTGAGATGAGTTCTGCCCCTCACAGAACCATCGAGAACACTAGAAGACTGTGATTCTGCGACATAATAAAAATTATCTATGGCGGTTCTCGTCCTTGGCTCCTGGCCGGAGTGCCTCCCTTTGTGATTTCCTCAGTGGTGAGGGTGCTGGCAGCATCTTCTGTTTGAATAGCTGGTCGCTGAGCCTGGGCTGAGCCTGGTTCCCGTCTCAGAGCTCCCGAGTCCCTTGCCACTCTCTCTTTGGCGTAGCGCAGTCTCTCCCGACACCAAGAAGGAGGAGGAAATGCCAGCACATTCCTCTGAGAGCCCAGCGACATGAAGGCGGGGTGTCGTCCTTCACAGGTGCACCTGAGGCGCTCAGGGGACACCCCCCTCCCCCCCCCCCGCCAAGGACGCCGGGGCGGCCTGTACTGGCGCCAAGTGCTGCATGTGTAGGAATTTTATGAGCTGGTTGCTCAAGACAGCAGTATTAAAAACTGTGATCTAAATTCAAAATTAATCAACTATATTAAAAATAAGGGTACGAAATAGTCAGCATATATTACTTCCTAACGACATTCACTGTCCCCCACGGTCTCATGGCTAGCTCTGATGCCTCACTATTGCACTGGCATGGCGGGAACATCGTCCTGGGCCGTGCCACTGCCCATCTCCCCAGCCCTGGACGTGTGCATCCCAGACCCTGGTCCCGGGCTGTGCTACTGCGGTCTCTTCTGAACCCCTGGCAGTTACAGCATAGAAACTGGCAACAGCGCACACAGGAGAGGCGGCTGTCCACAGCCCGGCAGCACACCACGGAGTAAGACCAGCCCAGAGAGGCCGCGGGGGGGTGGGGGGGTGGGGAGGGGGAGGGGTACCTTGGCGGAGAACTTGAGGTGGACTTCTGCCTCGTCGGCCAGGCTCTTCTTCACCTGCGCCCACGCCTCTCCCAGGGACCTGCATCAGGAAGCAGACGGTCAGACTCGGAGGGAGACCCCGGACGCTGGGCTTGGGTGAGGCAGAGGCCAGGCAGGCACAAAACAAACTTGAGCACTGCTTCAACCTGAGCCCCCAAACCGAGCCCAGGAGCGGAGAGCGCAGGCTGTAGCAGACTGGGGAAATATCCAGAAACCCAGAGAACTGGGGAGATGCACAAAAGTGGGGTGCAGCAGCAGGGAGGGCCTCCATCGCTGGCCGACGGCTCTCCCCATCACCCTGCCCTGGTTTGTTGAGGCACAGGCACCTGCTGGGGAGTCACAGGGGGAGGACAGGTGCCTCTCAGGGAACAGTCCTGCTCAGATGGAAGGTACCACACAGCCCTTCCTGCGTGCAGGCAAACCCCCAATGGCTGGCTCCAGGGGGGCAGAGGAGGACCCTCTGGGTCTTAGGGAGCTCCTAGGGACGCCCACAGGCAGACAGGATCTCCATCGGCAGCACAGGAGTGTGGCCCTGGCCGGTCCCGGGTCTGCACGGTGAGGCCTGGGGCTGCACACAGCTTCACTGGGGAACGCAGAGGCCTTCAGCGTTCCCACCCACGCCAAGATGCTCCAGTGAAAGCAACCTCCCGAAGCCCCCAAGACCTTGGGATGCAGGCCCCAGGCTACACTCTGGTAATCTGCAACTCTTTAACCCTGGGGCCTCTGCACCCAGCCTGTAACCCAGCCCTTAACTCAGGCTGGCTTCACTCCATCAAAAGGCCACTTCCCCGGAGAATTCCTTAAACTCCAGCGGCAAGAGCTGATTAACAGACATCGTGCTGCGTGGCTTCTGGGTTTGCAGTGGAGAAGCCAGCAGCTGAGAGCTACCCAGCAGATCAGAATGGGCCCCTCTGGTTCAGCCCAGGCCTGTCTGGTTGTGGTGCTGCCTCAGCTGAGGTGGGTGTTTATGGGAAATGACTGAGTTTATCCAGGAGCCTGGCCGCAAAGAAAGGTCCCCTTGGGTGACCCCGGCTAGGGAGCCCACCGGAGAAGAGATGGAGAAATGGGCAACCCACACTGCAGACATTTCTCCCTGCCTCACGGTCTGAGCTCCAGGGAGCTGTGGGGGCAGCTCTGTTTGGCGGCTCCTCATCTGACCCGGGAGGCGGGTAGGGAGTCCTGGGCAGGGGTCACCTGACCCGGGAGGCGGGTAGGGAGTCCTGGGCAGGGGTCACCTGACCCGGGAGGCGGGTAGGGAGTCCTGGGTAGGGGTCACCTGACCCGGGAGGCGGGTAGGGAGTCCTGGCCAGGGGATAGAGGGGGTGGAAGCAGACGTGGTGGTTATACAGATATGGGAATAGACTACCAGGTCCAGAAACAGACTCAGATTCGGGGGACTGATGTGCCACAAGAATGCCCAATTGTTTATTTCAATGGAGGAGGGACAGCCTTTTAACAAATGCAGAGATGACTGTATAACCATAGGGGAAACAAGGCACCTTGACCCTGACCTCACGCCACACAGATGGATTATCTCAGGGTGCATCCCAGACCTAGGGTGAACATCAGCACTACACCCAGCTACGGAAGCAGCCCCCGGACAAGTGGGAACTGGCTTCAAGGCTGACGGGAGGGGTTCGGCCCTCAGCTGAGCTACACGTGAACCTGCGGAAGGTGAAACCGGAGCCCACAAGCCGAAAGGCGTGGGCAGTCCTGAGAACGTCCACATCTACCACCAGCAGGGCACACGGTCAGTCACTGGCGCAGCGGCAGCTGCGTGGCCTGAGCGTGTCATCTGAGGCCACTGGGAGGGCAGGAGGAAGCACAGTTTCCAGATCAGGCCCAGGCCGTGTGGCTCAGTGGTTGCGCAATGACCCATGAACTAAGAGGTCGCTTGTTCAATTCCGGGTCAGACTGTCCCCACCTCCAGGCTGGGCATTCCCAGGTGGGAAGATGTCACTCTAAACATCAATTGGTCTGTCTGAGCTAATACATGCCCCATGCACCGCCCCCCCAACAATATTCCAGCCCCCCTGGGGTCATGTCATCATTTCGAATAAAGCAATTAGAAATTTTCTCATTTGAAGAGAAATTTTTCATCTGATAAGTGGTTAATGAAAAAACTGAATTCTGAGGTATACGTCCGTTCCAATATGCTACTGAGGCATGCCACGTCAAAAGCACGATGCTATCCCAACCATCAAGATGAAAAGACCCCAACCCCATTTCCTCTCCACGCAGGAGAGAAAGGCCGCAGGCAGGACGAATAACCGGCTCTGGGTACTTACCAGTGGGCACATATGCGGGGGCATCTAATTTGGACACAGCGCTCGAGTGGCAAAGGCAGCTCGAGTCTCCCCAGGGGCAGGCACCTTCCCGGGCTGCCTGTCTCTAGGCTCCAGCACTGCGCTTTGGGAGTTTCTAAGGGAACTGGGCTCATGTCCAAAGCTGCGTGTGAGTGCAAAACAGCATCGCTGCACGGAGAGCAGGGCCCATGGGCTCATCCCCCCGCAGCGCCTGCTGGGAGGAGTGTGTGCAGGGTTAGCCTGTGTGCAAAGGCAGTGCTCATGGCCACGCTGGAGGTGAGCAACGCCGATGTACGTATGTGAGCGTGTGCCCAGTTCCCCGTCTGTAGGTGCATGTGTGCACAGCATGCCGGTGCAGGCCTGACGCCTTCAGCTGGGAGCATATGCGAGTTGGCAGGACTGAGTGTCCTCGGCAGCAGCCCAGGCCGAGGAGGGGGAGGCGGGAAGACTCGGGGCAGCACTGCAGTCACAGGGTATGGAGATGCCTGGAAAGGCCCCTGCCCCGGCCGGTGGGGCGGCTCCTCCACGCTGCTCCTTTCTGCCCTCATCTCAGGCCCAGCGCACGGAGCAGAGGGGCCGGAGGGAACCTCATTTCTGTCAGTGGGAGAGACACCAGCCTGGCAGGGCCGCCCTGTGGCCTGTGGCTGGCGGGTCAGTGAAAACGATCCGGAGGCGGCCTGCTGGCTGCACAGTGGGCCCATGCAGAGGCCTTGATCAAAGCCACATGTGGCTGGCAAAGCCCTGCCGCTGAGGGGTTTTAAGCCATGCAGGCAGGGCTGGACTCGTTTAACGTTGCAGCTTGCGGACAACCGCTGCATCCGCTGCCTTCGCTGGGGCTCAGTTCCTCTCTCAGGAGGGAGTCAGACACTGCCCTGGAGGGAGGTCCGACCAGACAGAAGACTCCTGGACCTGCAACGCTAACTTCCTGAGCCTTTGTTTTTTATTGTTGGGATGAAATTCATTCAGAACGATCGCACTTAGCCCAGTCACCCTGTTGTGCAACCACCACGTCTAGCTAGTTTCGAACCATCACCCTGCTATGGACTGAATGCTGGTGTCCCCTAGGTTACGATGTTGAAGCCCTAACCCCTGGTGTGACTGTGAGTTGGGGATGAGTCCTCTATAACAGAAACGGGTTACATGAGGTCATATGGGTGGGGCCCTGATCAGATGGGATTAGTGTCCTTATAAGAAGAGACACTGAGAACTCTCTCTCTCTCCTCACTGGGAAAGGCCACAGTAAAACGGCGGCCACCTGCAAAGAGGAGAGCTCTCACCAGACACCAGCCTGCTGGCACCTTGATGCTGCACTCCCAGCCTCCAGAGCTGTGGTAAGTTAAATTTCTGCTGTTTAGGCCCGTCTATTGTTACTGTTACAGCAACCCACGAAGATGAATACACACCCTCACCAGAAGAAACCCGTGCTCATTAAGCGTTTACTCCCCATTCCCCTTTACCCCCCCGAACTTAGACAACCACCATTCTGTCTTACGAATTTGTCTGTTCTGGACATTTCACATAAATGGAATCATATAATATGCAACCTCTGTGTCTTGCTTCTTTCCCTTCATCCACATAGTAGTATGGATCAGTACTTCATTCATTTTTATGGCTGAATAATATATCCATATATCCAATGTGGACACACCATAATTTGTCCATTCATCCCTTGATGGACATTTGGGTTGTTTCTAACTTTTGGCTACTGTGAATTGGGTGCTGTGAGCATTCATGTACATGTATCTGTTTGAGTATCTGCTTCCAATTCTTTTGGGTCTAAGCCTGTGAGCGGAACTGCGGGGTCACAGTAATTCTAGGCTTAGTTTTTTAGGCACTGCCAAGCTGTGTTTCTACAGTGGCTGCACCATGTACATTCCCACCAGCAGGCCCAAACGCTCTGCTAACAAGCCAGAGCAGAGAAGGCGCAGTCTTCCTTCCACCAGGGATCCTCCTGTGGCCGGGAGTGTGGGCTGAGCCTCCCCAGCCCAGGTCCCACCCAAGGAGGTCTGGGCTGTCGCAGCTGGAAGGGGAGGGGGGCCTGGGCCTCAGGCCCACGGGAGAATTCTAAACAAGCGGCCAGGTGCGGAATCCTCTCACACCCAGGTTCCTACCAGCCTGCCCTCAGAGAAAGGGAAGCAGGTGCGGCATCTGGGGGCTGATGCCCAGCTACCAGGGCCCAGGGCAGAGGGGGTCCAGCATATGGCAGGAGGCCCTTGGCCACGAGAGAGAAAACAATGTGGAAGTGCTAACCTTGAGCGTGGATGCCCACACCTGGGTCACGGGTGCTAACCTTGAGCGTGGATGCCCACACCTGGGTCACGGGAGCCCACCTTGAACCTTGCGAGCCAGGCCTATGGAGACTTCCCCTCCAATGGGCCCATGGCAATCATCAGTGATCAGTGAAAAGGGACCGCCCCCCCCCAAGTGTCTCCTCTTCCTCCCACTCCCCACTCACCCTTCCTCCTGTGCGGCCAAGGAGTTCTGAGAGAGCTTAGCTAAGTTCTTCGCATATTCTTCTTCAATCTTTATCCTGCAAGCAGAGAAAACCCAACAGGTCAGCTCCCCAGTGCTAGTTGGTGGGTCCAACCTACAGCCCTGCTGCTTAATAACCGTGTAAAGGAACCCACTAGACCATATGCTCTGAGAGTACGTGGCTCTTGTCTGCCTAGCACGTAGTAGGTGTTTAGTAAATTATCTGCTGCATGAATGAATGAATGAATGCACAAAATGGTCCGAACCTCCCTGTCTGCTCATCTGCAAAATGGGCTATTCCCAGCTGTCTGCCCAGGTTGTGAAGGTGAAAAGCTGTCATTTGCACAGCTCCTGACACGGAGTTGGACACACGGGAGACCCTTAAATGGATGAATGTAACTCATGGTGGGATGCCCAGTGCTGTCCTTCCCCTTCCAGCCCCAGCGTTCTGGGTTTAGACCCTCCACGGTGGCATCGGCCCCTCAGAAGCAGAAATAGAACTGCTCCCTATCGTCTCCCAGCCCCCAATGCCTCTAACGGTCAGGCCTGCAGGGCACACGTATTTCCATGGAGACCAGGCAGTGTCCAGAGCTGGCTGATTCCATTTCCCTGGAGAGGGAAGTCGCCTTGGACTTTGCTTCCAGCAGGCAGGCCCTTGACACTTTCAAGGCAACTCTCCCGGGAGCCTCCTGTATCGTCTGGCGCCCCCATGTTCCATGTGCTGTTGGAGGTTTTGGGCCCCTGGTCCCTCCCTCGGCAAATGGGAAAGCCGAGACGCTGGGGCGGCTGCGAGGGTGTCCACAGGGCGGCCTACCACGTCCCAGGGCAGCATTTGAGGGACAGTGATTTCATGGCTTGGCGCTGAGACCCACAGCCTGCTCCTTCTCGCACTGCTTTGCTTCCAGTGCCACCTCTGGCTGGTCTCTGGGTCTCATCGCTCCCTCCCGTTCACTCTGCCTGAGCCCCCGGCTCCCAGGATGGCCGGCTGGCCAGCCCGCGGCCTCCAGCCTGTGACCAAGAGATCCCTCTAGAAAGCAGATCAAACCACGTCACACTCTAGATGCAAATCTCCCCGGGCTCCCCACGACATCCAGGCGCGAGGCCCGTCTGCTTCAGCACGCCACAGCCAGGGCCAGCGCCTGCCTCAGCCCCACGCCTGCCGGCTTCCTACGCCGAGGCCACAGCAAAGCCCGGCCCTCGGCCCCTGGCCCGCACGCCCCCGCCTGTGCCTCGGCGGCCCCTCTCCTGGCTCTGAAAGGCTCCCAACGTGACCCCAAGGTGGACCGAGAGAAACTCCGTGCCTCGGGAAAGACCAGCGCTCTGACTACAGGCTCAATTTATTTGCCAACACGACACCTTTATGAGAGTATAAACCATAAGTGTGTTCAAGCTTCGGCTTTTACAACCATTTTCCTATTCGCCTGTTTTATGCTGTTGTTTTTTTTGCACCTGAGCTATGCAACCTCTCGGTTCTCTGCCAGTTTAATGGGTCATAAAATAAAGATTTCATTATGCAAACAGAAAACGGGGCTCCGAAGGAAAAGAGGTGCTTTAAGATGCTGAAGAATTATTACTCAATTATTGTTACAATTAAAAAATAAAGAGTGTAAATATATTGCCATTTACTAAATATTTCCAGTGTGTCCAGGAAACTCCAGACAGAAAGCTGTGTGTATGTGTGTGAACATACGTGTGTATGCAAGCACATGTCCATGTTTGAGCACACATGTCTATGTCTGCAGGCACACGTGTGTGTGAGCACATGCAAACACGTGTGTGTGTGTGTGTGTGGGGTAATGTGCATGGGGTGTGTGAGGTGTGCTTAATGGGGTTTCTGAACTTGGAGAGAGGGGGTAGAAAAGGAACTTTGTCTTTTTATAGCTTTTCCTATTCCCATCCGGGCCAATTCACTGCCTCCTCCCCTGTGTTCATCTGAACCACTATTATAACCCCTGCACTTCCTTTCCAAAAGCCCCTCACCTGACTCCCCCAGTACCCTGAGCTCCTGAGGAAGGAGGGCGTGGGGAGGGCCGGTGGGTTCTGTATGCCCAGGTCCAGGACACAGATTCGGTTCGAAGATTAACTGAAAGGCAACACTCTTTTTTCTCATGCTAGGGGACGGTGCTTCAAACGAGGGCCATGTAGGTAAAGGAGCCACGCAGTCTGTGTGGGACAGTAGGGAGTGTGGAGACGATGGCAAACTGGGATCACATGCTCCCCCTGCAGAGGCCGCGGCCACTCAGCTCCGGCCAAACGCCACACGAGGGACGCCGCGCCACTGTTGCCAGACTTCCTGCTTTCTCCAGAGACGCTAGATTTTAGTGTAAAAACCGACCAACTTAAAAAATGTTGGTTCACATCTTTAAAAACATGACGTAGGCCAAAACCACCCATTTGCCAGCCAGGTCTGTCCCGAGGGCCCTGAGTTGTGGCTCCAGTCTCATGCTCCGCTTGGTGCTAACCAGGCCCAGCGCTGCGGGGTGCAGGCTCCCTCCTGCCACTCACTCCCCTCAGGCTCAGGGGCCACACAGGCAGGCACTGTCACCAGTGCCCCGAGCTGGGCGGGCCGGGCCTACCTCTCCCGAATGAATTCCGACATTTCCTTCTGCATCTGCTTGCCCTTCAGTTGTTTCTGAAGCAGCAATTCAAACCCAGCCACGTTGCCGTTGCCTTGGGGGTCCTTCTTATCAGCCTAGGAAGGAAGCAGAAGCAGGAGCCTCAGTGATGGCGGGAGCACAGGGAAGACAGACCCAGGGGACCGGGACACCTGGGAGCCGTCCTCAGCCCGAGAGGGAGGACAGGCGCGGCCGTGGCTGCCTGTCCCGTGCGTGTCTCCTGGTGCCCCGCTCCGCCGGGCCCTCTGAGCGTCAGCCACCCCACGCCCATGCCCCTCAACCGCCCAACCCGGAAAGAAGAGGAAGGGCAAGCGGCCAAGAGCACAGGTTCTGACCCCCAAGGGCCCATCCCTTCCAACCAGGGGCTGCTGAGGCTGCGGACCCTCTGGGGAGTCCTGGCATCCTGACGCTAAGCTGCGACCGTGTGTGACCTTGGCGTCCTATGTCCCTAATCTTACCAGTGGTTCTCAACCTTCCTAATGCCGCGACCCTTTAATACAGTTCCTCATGTTGTGGTGACCCCCAACCATAAAATCATTTTCGTTGCTACTTCATAACTGTAATTTTGCTACTGTTAATGAATCATAATGTAAATATCTGAATTTTCTGATGGTCTTAGGCGACCCTGCTAGCGGTTCTCAACCTGTGGGTCGCTGCTGTAGAGCCTAAGACCATCGGAAAACACAGATATTTACATTACGATTCATTAACAGTAGCAGAATTACAGTTATGAAGTAGCAACGAAAATAATTTTATGGTTGGGGGGTCACCACAACATGAGGAACTGTATTAAAGGGTCGCGGCATTAGGAAGGTTGAGAACCACTGCCCTACACCATCCCATCTCCTGTCAGCTTCTTGCCCTGGCCGGGCAGCGACACCTTCCAGTGCACATTCACCAAGGATCAGAGAGGCTTCTGAGAGACGCGGGATCGGAGGAGGCCAGAGTGGAAGAGGGCGGGCGCCCGGGCTGACATCCAGCGCGGGGATCTCAGGAGCAAGTCTCCACGCACTCGGGCCTGAGCTGCTTCGCCTGGGAAACTGGAGAAGCAACGGCCCGGCCGCCTAGGGTCCCCTCAGGATCAACCACACGTGGAAATGGCTGAGCCCAGTGCTCAGCAGATACTAAGGCCTCAGTGAACAGTAGCTACTAGGAGCTCCTTTTAAGTAAAAGTCAGGACTCAGAAACGATGGCCAAGTCAATGAAATGGAAAGTTAGTATCCAATTCATTTTGCAAGCAAATTCTCTTAAAATTTCAAAATTAAACGGTTTAGCTCTGTTTGGCCCGCACTTCCTCACGGACGCCTGGGCATCTCTTTCCTGCCGCCCCGGCTCACCTCCTGCCTGCTGCCCGCAGCATGGCCTTCCCTGCGGGACATTCATCTGGCATCTGCCCTCACAGCTCTCGGAGCCGCCCAGGTCCTGGGTGTGCCTCCTCCATCACAGCCTTTACCCCCAGGGATCAGGGTCAAATGCTTTGGTGTTGAATGGGAGGAGTTAAAAGTATGTCCTCGACCTCACAGAGAGGTGCAGGGTCAGCTCAGCCACTGCGTGACCCGGTCAGGTCTTCCCAATCCTGGCCGTGTCCTCGGGCCCCGCCCCTTGGAATGGGAGTGGGTTGCTTCTCTAAGATCCCAGAATGGACACGTTAGGAGAGGGCAATGGGAAGGGGTGGCGATGCCCCGCCGGCGTGGCTCAGTGGTTGAGGTGAGTGTCGACCTATGAACCAGGAGGTCACGGTTCGATTCCTGGTCAGGGCACATGCCTGGGTTGCAGACTCGATCCCCAGTGTAAGGGCATGCAGGAGGCAGCTGACTGATGACTCTCTCTCATCATTGATGTTTCTATCTCTCTCTCCCTCTCCCTTCCTCTCTGAAATCAGTAAAAATACTATATAATAAAAGTGTAGTATGCAAATTGTCCCCTCGGCCAGGAGTTCACCCGGAGTTCGACCAGGGGGTGGGGCTGGCTGGGGGAAGGGAGGGAGTACCCAGCTGACAGCCGGCAGCCACTAGGGACCCTGCCAGTGCACGAATTTCGTGCACTAGGCCTCTAGTATAAAATAAAATAAAATAAAATAAAATAAAATAAAATAAAATAAAATAAAATAAAATGTCCAAGACTTCTACCAGTTTCTGAGGAGCTGGGCTGTGCATTTGTCAAGAGATACTGACTTGTGGAAAAATACCCATAACATAAAGTTTACCATCTTGACCATTTTTAAGAGTGTAGTTCAGTGGCATTAAGTATTCACATTGTTGTACAACCATCACCACCATCGTCTCCAGAACTTTTCTTTGTCTTGGGAAATGGAAACTTTGTACCCATTGAACAATACGCAAAGGCTCTGGAACCCCAGAATCTGGAGCTCTCTACAGATCCTCGAGCCCAACCTCCTGACTTCGTCGGAAACAGGGAGGCCCCGGGCGGAGGCATTGTCCCAGGTCACCTACAAGTGACAGAGCAGGTCTGGAGCCCAGATTCCTTCGCTGAAGTGGACTCTAGTCTCCAGCAGAGAAAGGGACTGCCCAGCTTACCTGCTTTCTGCCCGGGTTTCCGTGTTGCCCCGAATGAAAACCCTATCAATTCTCTGAGATTTATGGAACATTCTGGAGTCCAGAGGGTCTTAACTTCCCACCTCAGGTGCTAAATCTCCCACCAGTCCTTTAGGTTTCAACAGGAGAGGCCCTCTGCTTTGAGCTCAAGGCCCTTTGTGCCCCCACAGGGGGTTCATTCTTGGTCCTTGGGGCCACAGCGTGGGGGAAACTGAGGCACCACTTACCCAGAAATAGTCACAGTAGCTCCACTCAGTTGGCTTCAGCAGCTGCTGCTCCGGCATCGTGTCCGGGTGGGGGAACGTCACACAGTTGACCTGCAGGCACAGGACAGGGGAGAAAGGACTCGGCTGAGGGCTGGGCGGCTGGGAAGGCTCTGCTCCCGGACACAGCGCTGCAGAGGCACCAGGAGGTCAGCGTGCAAGAATGCACACGGGGATCTCGAGATGCTCCAGGGGCCGGCACATCAAATGGGGGCACCAGGACTCACACCCACCCTACAGGGGCTGCTGCCCTTGGTACAAACTCTCTGGAGGGCGGACTGACAGTGTCTACCAAAACTGCAAACATCAGAGCCTTCGACCCAGCGAGTGCACTCGAAGAGTCTATCCTACAGGTACATCTCACAGGTGTGCACGACACACGGGCAGGGTGCCGCCCCCCAGCGCTCTCTGTAACAGCAAAAGGCTGGACACAAGTCCTCTGTCCACCAGCAGGGGAACGGTAAGCAAAGCACGAGCCAGGCGGGCATCTAGGGAAGTGGCGTATAAGCAGGTGTGTCAGGACAGACTGAGTGGGGAGGGGAGGCAGCAGGTGGAGAATATGGCTATATGCCAACATTTATGTAAAACAGGGGTTAGATCCACCTTTGGTTATTTACATACGGAATACTTCTGTGGCTGGTAACACCGTTTGCTCCCAGGGAAAGGAATGCTGCGGCCGAAGGTCAGGGGTGCAAAGTCACCTTGTGAATGTGATCTCATACAATGTGTTCTACCAACAGTGAGAGGCTGCAGTGCTAACCCTGCTGGAGAGTGCAGTGCAGATGCTGGGATGGGCTCAGATCCCCGCCTGAGCTGGTCCCGGAGCCCTGCTCTCCCTGCCGGGAGGAGTGGCTTTCTACTGCTCCTGCTATGTCGCTTCAAGCCGGGTCCCCTCCATGGAGCCGGCTGATGTGTGTTCCTTGTGGGAGCCGCAGAGTCCCACCAGGCCTGAGCCCTGTCCTGTCCGTCTTTAACCCTCACGGCAGCCCCAGCTGCTGAAGTGGCGCCGCACGCGGTCAAGCTGGGAGCAGTGCAGAAAAGCCCCGGCTGCGAACAGAGGCACCAACTCCGAGGCCAGGCAGCTCACACCACGAGTGAGGGGCCCTGGGTCAGAGACTGCAGCTCAGGTCGGGGCGGGAAAGGACAGCCTCTGCTTCGGGAAGGCGCGGGGGTCTACAGAGATCCCGCTAAGCCCGAGGGGCAGCCTGCTCTCACCTCCACCAACTGTTATCAAGACAGAATGAGGAGCCCGACGTTGTCAGGCTAGGCGATGACCCGAGGAGCTTCAAGTCGGGAATTGGATGTGAAGTGTCTCAGTTTTGAAATGAATGAATCCAAGGCTAATAGTAATGATGTCAACAATAATGTAAGCGAACCAGCCCCTCTGCCAGCTGGGTCAGGCCCATGGGCGCCCCCCCTCCCCCGCCATGGCCTGTTCCAGGGGCGGGAGGGGGGCTGGAAGTAAATTCACACCCCCACCCCCGCCCCGCTGGCTGCCGGGGCCAGGCCTCGCTTAGGGTCCTGCAAGGAGCGCGTGGGAGAGTCCAGCCAAGAGAAGGCCCCTCCCCCCAGAAATGGGGCTGAAGTCTGGGCGCGATTCCCACTCTGAAGGAAGCAGGACAGGTAGGAAGGACCAGGGGCAGGAATGGCCCAAACATCCCTGGGGACGAGCGGCGCTAAATTCCACCACGGCCGGTGGAGGCCCGAGGCACCCCCCGGGGTGGGGCGTTTCTTCCAGTCCTGCACCCACAGAGACCCACAGTGTCAGTGGCCTGCGGGGCCTGCCTGGGGGAGGGCCAGCCCCCCCACGCCCAGGAGCAGGCAACCGTCTCCAGGCCCCCTTTCCGGGCTTATACCCCAAGGTGTGCTCATGGCTCCGGCGACCCCTGTGGCAGGGTCTCTCTCGTCATGGGGAGGAAGGATGGATCCTGGAGTTTCCCACAGTCCTCATTTCATGGTCCAGCTACTCTGCTTTCAACAAATCACGGTGATCACAGCCCACCTTTATTTAACGTATTAATGCTGTCCCTGAAAAATCTCACCCAGATTTAACGACACATTAGCTGACATTGGATTGAGGATTAAGAATCCCGGAACTAAGAGGCTGAAGGCGCTGGGGGTGGGGCAAGCATCTTCTCTAGTGTCCGGTCGGGATCTGGAAGGCAAGGGGTTGGCCTGTGGCCCTGGAGCAACCCCTGAAGGAGAGCTAGCTGGGTTGAGGGGGAGATCAGGGAGGGTAAGGCCTCACCCCTCGGTGGCTTCTGCCACTCTGTGGGGACACTGGTCCCTGGATGGACTGGCGGGGGCCCCAGGGTGGCTGTTCCTGCCTCTGTCAACGCCCAGCTCTCCCAGGGGGGTTTCTCTGCATCCTCAGAGCCCTGCGCCCCCTGGTGGGCGTCTCCGGAACTGCACCGGCTGCCCCCCAGGAGGCAGTGGTAATGAATGACTCCTGCAATTCCTGGGGAGCCCTCACCCAGGCGCCCTGCCAAGAGCTTCGCAGGGATCTCACGTCATCCTCCCGGGAGCCCCACGGGCTGAGTAACACTGGCCTCGTTGGATAGCGGACGCGGAGGGTCGCCCAGGTACAGTGTTTGAATGCAGAGGATGACAGCAGAGCTCACGCCCTCAACCTCCCTGCTGGCTGCTCAGTGGACACCTGCTCGTCCCCGTGCCACGTGGATGGTACGCGGGGGGCGCATTCGGCTAGACCTTCCCAGCACGCTGTACATGTGCATTTGTAATTGTGCTTCTCCTGACTGTTCATTTCCCATCTCTCTCCTGCTCTTTCCCGAGTGCCTGGCACAGCGCGGGCACCGGGCGGGGGCTCAGGGTTTCCCGGTGTGATGACTGGAGGCTGGAAACAGCAGGTGCAGTCTCTGCCCTCAGCGCTTTACAGCCTCGTGGGGAAGGACTGCAAGAAATAAGTAACTGCAGTACTTCGGCAGGAATCTACCACGGGGCGAGCCTGGGTGCTGGGGCTACGTGAAGGGGAGAATCTCGGAGGGAGTGGGGTCAAGGCGGCGGGGGCGGGGGGGGGGGGGGTTGAGAGTGTGGCAGGGAGGGAAAGGGCTCGGGGTCTGAGGGTGCAGTGCCCGGCCAGCTGGGGAAGGTGCTGCTCTGTGGCCGGGATCACAGTCAGGGAGCAGACAGCACTGAGGCCAGAGGGGACCTGTTGGCATGGGGGTGGGGGGGGAGGGGGCACGGAAGCGTCTGGCTGGGGACTCTCAGGGTGAGCCATCCACTGCAGCACGGAGGACACACAGGAGGGAGCACGCAGCCGACCTCAGCCACTAGGGACGCCCCGCAGTGACCAGGGGCGTGGCGGTGGCTCAGAGCAGCGCAGTCAAGTGGAGAAGCAGAGAAATGCGGGACAGGCTTCGCAGACAGACTTCACACTACCGTGAAGTTAGCTCAGCGACTGTCCGCTGGGGTGGCTGCCCCTCCCCTGCCCCGGACACCTGGCGAGCTGGAGGCAGTTTTGGTGGTCACACCTGGGGGGGGGGGGGTTGCTGCTGGCACCTCGCGGGGAGAGGCCAGGGATGCTGGTAAACACCCGACAATACACAGGGCGACTCTGCACCCTGCCAGCCCACCTCCGGCCTGAGGATGTGTGGGGCCACCTGGGTGAACAGAGCCAGCAGACTCTGGTCAAGTCCGGGGCTCCGCCAGTCCCCCACCCTCCGTTTCCCCAGCAATTATCCCCCAGGGTTGAGTGTTTACCTAAAACCCTGGGGGTGTTGGTTACACACAAACCTTCCAGCTGAGAGCTGGGCTGCAGGTCTCAGGCCCCACGGAGGGACCCTGCATGGTAACACGAATCGCAGGGCCCCAGGTGCCGGCCTCACTTCGCAGCCTGGCTCCCGAGAAGCGGGAAGCGCTGAGTTCGGTGGGCAGGAAGCGGGAGGGAAGGCCCCGGCAGAGATGGGCAAGGTGTGCTGGCCAGGAGATCCCGGCCCCGCCCCGCCCATGCGGCCGGAGCCCGAGGCCCGGCTCCAAGCAACACCGCAGGGAACGGGCCATCTGCTGGCCTGGGCACGGCCACCAAAGGCCCGTCAGGCAATGCGGGGAGGCCTCATTCTGCTTTCCGCTCTTCATGTCTCCTTCTCACTCACCTTCTACAGTTCCAACACCCCTCACATTCTTCTCCCTCTCTCCCCCATTTCTGGAAACTTTTGGGAGCTCCTGCTTTGCTCCAGCACTCTAGGCATTTTGTGGCAATTCGAAGATTTGCCCTTGACGTCTGCCCCTGCCCTGCCCTGCCCCATCGGCTCCAGCAACAAGGAAGCTGCTGCTGACCGGTCCATTCGGGCTGAGCCACCCTGCCCGCCCAGGAGGCAATGTCCACGGCGGGGGGCGGGGGAGGGGTTGTGTGTGTGGCGGATTCGGGGGAGGTGACAGCACAGGTCTGGAATCCTAAAGGCTCCCAGCTGTGTGGCCTTGGGCGGGGTGTGGCTCTGTTCCTCGTTTCCTCATCTGTAAACAGGGTGGTGAGAATATGAACGTGCACTGAGCACTTACCATGTGCCAGGCATGTTTTAAGTGCTTTCCGCGTGCGGACTCAGTCCTCACACCATCCCTGTGGCACAGCTCCCCACCCCCTCCCCGCTGCGCAGACGTGGGCACAGACGCGAAGACACAGGGGACCCTGCCCCGGGCCGCTGCACAGCAGTCAGGCCTGCACCGCACACTCCGGCTTCAGAGCCCAGGTTCACGGTCACCACACGACACTGGTCCCAGCACCCCCGCCTCACAGTGCGTGGACGCGGAGTGAGCCGCCCCGAACACCGCCTATGCATTAGAAACTAACAAGAGTGGCAGCAATGATTGCCGTTATTGTTTGCCTAACCGTTTTTCCTTCCAAGCAGGACTGTCAGCATGCGTGAGCCAGGGCGTGCACCCACTCTCGGCTTCACCTCGGCGGGGGTGGCCAGAATGCTCAGACGTGCGCGTGACGGAGCCCGAGGGCGAGTCCCCGGTCCCAGCTCTGCTGTGCTTGTGTCAGAACAGCACAGCGAGGACCACACTTCTCAGGCCTCCCAGGCCTTGGCTGTTTGAGCACCTGGGCACCTCACCTGCCCACCTGCAGGGGGCACTGCTGGCCAGCGCCCCCTTTCCCAGGCCCAGGGCTGACATGTGGGGCGTGGGGCTGCAGGAAGGGCCCTGGGAGGCGGTGTGGCCACTCCAGGGGGAAGCCGCTTGCTTCCTGCCAGGAACTCCCGGGAACTCTATTCTTAGGGATCTTTCCCTTGCTTTTAACTCCGACATCTTCCAGAAGTTACCCGGCACAAACGCAACCCTGCCACGGCTATAATTTGCACGTCACGCCGCTTGCACAGAGCGCGGCCCACCCCCTCACCCCCTCCCACCCACCCTGCAGAAATGGCTCCCGCCTCATTCCAGCCTCCATCCTTCCCCTCGCTCCCCCAGAGAGAAAAGTGAGGTGTGACATCCACGGAAGGGGGGACCCACGGGGAACTCTGGCTGCATCCAAGCTTTGGAACTTCCCAGTTCCAGGCTGGGCATCACTTCCACTCTCTGTCCACGTTGTCATGGCAACAGCCCATCTGTGGCCGAAAGCCCCAGTTTGCCGCGCAGCCGGTGAGCGCTTGGAGGGAGCCACTTACCGTGATGGTGTTCTCCTTGCTCTGCTTTCTGCCTGGTGACGAGGACCCCAGGTTCTGGAGGGAGAGGCAAGAAGCATCGTCAGAGCTGTCCTCCATCCTGGACTCGCTCTCACTCGGGCCCCCTGACGGCGGTGGGGTGGTGACAAGCCGCGTGCTGGGAAGTTCGGGATGTTCAACCTGCCACTAACCCTAGGTCACCATAGTCTGGGAGAGGCAGGCGGGAGCACCCCTGACCCCACTCTGCTCCTGTCTCCTGTGCCCAGGAGGCTGGAGTGCTGGGGGAACCGCTCCAAACCAGGCGGCCTCCTCTTCTCCTCTGCGATTTGGGAGTTAACCCTCAGCTGCCCTCTGCTGGTGAGCGGCTCCGTGTGCGCTTGCTGCCTGCACCTGCAGAAGCCACTGGGGAGCAGAGGGTTAAGGCAGAAGGCAGGCTGCAGGCTGCAGGCCACCACCTCCGGCACTGGCACCCAGGATGCAGAGCAACAGCTTCATCTGAACCTGGGTCCGACACGTGAAGCCCTATATCCATCCGTGCCACGTGCCCTGGGCTCAGCCACCTCCCTGCCGCTCTCCAGCCCCGGGCAGCCCGGATCTCAGCTGAAAGCCGCAGGTCAGCCTTCATTCAGGCTTTGAATTGCCTGTTCTGTCTTCCCGCTGCCGGCAACAAAAACACTATCCCAGTGCCTCCGAGCCCACGGTCCTCGGCAGCGCCCGCCGAGGACGGTTCAGGTCGGAACATGAAAACGCCACGCTGGCGGCAAGAGCCGAGGAACCTACCGGGAGGGGCAGCTCTGGGTCTCGCTGTCGCACTCGCGGCAGTGACATCAGGGTCGGGAGGGTCTCCAGGCAGGAAGGTGGCGCCCACTCCCGTCCCGAGCCATGCCCGTCCTGGCACAGGCTCACCCCTGAGGCACGCGTGTGGCTGTCGTGTGAGAGTCCCTATCCTTTCTCTAGTGGAGCGTGAGGAAGTGGCTGTCAGATTTCACAGATCAAGTCCCACAGAGGACCTGGAGGGGCTTCTCCAGCAAGAGGGCGCAGGAATGACTTCTGCAGGGGACGACAGACCCCCACCCCCGGGGCGGAAATGACTTCTGGGGGGACGGAGAGGGTCCAGCCCCCCTCAGGGACTTCTCTGCTAACCCGGCAACACAGGGAGCTGCCTCGTCCCTGCCGACGGTCTCCTCAGCTCCTCCCTCCCTCCCTCCCAGACCTACTCTGGCTGGTAACTCAAGTCAGCTAATAAAGTCAATCCACTAAGACGGTCCAGATAAAAAGGGCCTCACGGATCATCCCTCTCACAGACGAGAAAAGGAACTCACTCGCCTTCACGTCCTGCCAGTCCTGTGACTTCTCTGAGCCTCAGCTTCACCATTTGTTACGACGGTCCTCAGGCTTCGGGTGCATCAGAGTTAACTGAGGATGTGCCCCAATTCGAGCCCTAGCCTGTCTCCCAGGGCTCCCGGCCCGCAGGCCCGGGTGGGCTCCCAGGGCTCCGGGCCCGCAGGCCCGGGTGGGCTCCCAGGGCTCCGGACCCGCAGGCCCGGGTGGGCTCCCAGGGCTCCCGACCCGCAGGCCCGGGTGGGCTCCCAGGGCTCCCAGGGCTCCCGGCCCGCAGGCCCGGGTGGGCTCCCAGGGCTCAGGACCCGCAGGCCCGGGTGGGCTCCCAGGGCTCGGGACCCGCAGGCCCGGATGGGCTCCCAGGGCTCGGGACCCGCAGGCCCGGATGGGCTCCCAGGGCTCGGGACCCGCAGGCCCGGGTGGGCTCCCAGGGCTCCCGGCCCACAGGCCCGGGTGGGCTCCCAGGGCTCCTGACCCGCAGGCCCGGGTGGGCTCCCAGGGCTCCTGACCCGCAGGCCCGGATGGGCTCCCAGGGCTCCCGGCCCGCAGGCCCGGGTGGGCTCCCAGGGCTCCCGGCCCGCAGGCCTGGGTGGGCTCCCAGGGCTCCCGGCCCGCAGGCCCGGATGGGCTCCCAGGGCTCGGGACCCGCAGGCCCGGATGGGCTCCCAGGGCTCCCGACCCGCAGGCCCGGGTGGGCTCCCAGGGCTCCCGACCCGCAGGCCCGGATGGGCTCCCAGGGCTCCCGACCCGCAGGCCCGGGTGGGCTCCCAGGGCTCGGGACCCGCAGGCCCGGGTGGGCTCCCAGGGCTCCCAGGGCTCGGGACCCGCAGGCCCGGGTGGGCTCCCAGGGCTCCCAGGGCTCCGGGCCCGCAGGCCCGGGTGGGCTCCCAGGGCTCCCGACCCGCAGGCCCGGGTGGGCTCCCAGGGCTCCCGGCCCACAGGCCCGGGTGGGCTCCCAGGGCTCGGGACCCGCAGGCCCGGGTGGGCTCCCAGGGCTCGGGACCCGCAGGCCCGGGTGGGCTCCCAGGGCTCGGGACCCGCAGGCCCGGGTGGGCTCCCAGGGCTCGGGACCCGCAGGCCCGGGTGGGCTCCCAGGGCTCCCGACCCGCAGGCCTGGGTGGGCTCCCAGGGCTCCCGACCCGCAGGCCCGGGTGGGCTCCCAGGGCTCGGGGACCCGCAGGCCCGGGTGGGCTCCCAGGGCTCCCGGCCCGCAGGCCCGGGTGGGCTCCCAGGGCTCCTGACCCGCAGGCCCGGGTGGGCTCCCAGGGCTCCCGACCCGCAGGCCCGGGTGGGCTCCCAGGGCTCCGACCCGCAGGCCCGGGTG
The DNA here is from genome assembly GCF_027574615.1 of Eptesicus fuscus. Taxonomy (NCBI): domain Eukaryota; kingdom Metazoa; phylum Chordata; class Mammalia; order Chiroptera; family Vespertilionidae; genus Eptesicus; species Eptesicus fuscus. The sequence continues at coordinate 9,176,886 of NC_072492.1, read as the reverse complement.
GGCTCCCAGGGCTCCCAGGGCTCCCGGCCCGCAGGCCCGGGTGGGCTCCCAGGGCTCCCGGCCCGCAGGCCCGGGTGGGCTCCCAGGGCTCCCGACCCGCAGGCCTGGGGGGGCTCCCAGGGCTCCCGGCCCGCAGGCCCGGGTGGGCTCCCAGGGCTCCCGACCCGCAGGCCCGGGTGGGCTCCCAGGGCTCCCAGGGCTCCCGACCCGCAGGCCCGGGTGGGCTCCCAGGGCTCCCGACCCGCAGGCCTGGGTGGGCTCCCAGGGCTCCCGGCCCGCAGGCCCGGGTGGGCTCCCAGGGCTCGGGACCCGCAGGCCCGGGTGGGCTCCCAGGGCTCCCGGCCCGCAGGCCCGGGTGGGCTAGCGCCTCCCTGGTCTACGTTCTGTCCCTCCACTTCTATGTTCAGGCGCCCCACTTCTGGCAGCTCCTCCAGCAGCCCTCCCAGGACCTGGGGCAACAGCGTGCTGGGGACCAATCAGCTTCTGCCCATGTTTTTAATGCCTCCACTCATCCAGCTCACCCACCCTGACCCTCCCAAGTTATCAGTTCTGCCCCCGGGCACGTGCCCAAATGGGGCTGCCCAGGAGGAAGGCATGGCGGGCACCCAGGTGCCATTCTCCAAGGAGAGGAGACAGGTGCAGGGCCCTCTCGAGGGCTCATTCAGGCGAGGCACGGGCCAGGCAAACACAGCCGACCCTTGACCAACACGGATTTGCCTGCACGGGTCCGCCTGTACATAGATGCTGTTTTTCAGTAAATATACGGTCTGCCCTCCTTATCCCAGGCCTCACGTCCTCAGATCAAGCAGTATTTCTCCTCTGTGGCTGGGAGCCCACAATACAAATGCGGGTGAGCTGTGTGCACCTGCGGCCACGGCTTTGCGCCCCTTCACAGAAGGGACTTGCATATGCGAGGATTCTGGTAACCACTGGGCTCCTGGATCCAATCCCCGCGGACACCGAGCGGCTGTAGTTAAGTCTGTGGGGAGTCCACAGTTACATGTGAATTTTCGACTGTGCAGAGATTCAGCACCCGGACCCTCCCCCGCCCCCACCCCCCTCCGCATTGTTCAGGGTGAACTGTCCCCGAGGGAGAAGGCGGGAGGGGTCTCTGGGACGCGCCCTGCAGCTTGCAGGGTCTCTGTCGTGGGCACTCCGCGCTCTCACTCCAGCCACCAGGAGGGCAGCAGAGCAGGCGCTGGCAGCCCCGGCACAGCCTGCAGTCGGTCTCGATGCTGATGGGATGGCGATGAGGAGAGGACGAGGGAGGAAGCTCTGCCACCCGGGCTTGCTTACAAAGCGGGCACCAGGCTAAGCATGGGACACCAGCAAGTTCAAGGCATCACCTGCGCTTTATAAATGGTGAAACGGAGGCTGGCAGAAACCAACTACTTGTCCGAGGCCCCAAGGCAAGTAAGTAGAGGACATCGGAAGCCAAGCCTGACTAACGTTTCTGTCTCCCGCCGTCTCTCCCCCTGAGTCTGGGGGCCATCTCTTGTTTTCCAGGTGTCTGCAGGGGTCAGGAAAGATCTCCATCGTCGTGTCCAACAGAGCCTTGGAATCACTGTGTCCAAGGCTCTGTGGACTGAGGCTGGACACAGAGGTCACGTCCTCCCATGACGTGGGCCAGGACGGGAGGGCAAGTACTGGCACGGGGGGTGGCGCTCTAAGTGTGGGCGTCAGCACCTTCCCATCTCTGTCCTGAGCTGTGCATCTCAGCCAGTGCTGAGCGGGGTCTCGGGCTCTCTGGGGTGGTCTCTGGCTCTGCGTTTGCGGCTGATTGTTCCAATGTCATATACGTATACATAGAAACATGTCATATACATGCATCATATACATATACATGTAAAATACACACACACACACACACACACACAGTCCCTGCAGCACCCCCCTGAAAGGGCCCAGAAGTCACAGTGAGAACCCCTATTAGCGAGGGGCTGGTTTCTAAATGCTATTCCCACTAAAGGAACTCGGGCTCCTTGGGAAGTGGCCGATTCCAAAGGTCTGGGCCAACCGGGGACACCTTATTCAGAAAATGATGTGCTACAACAAAGGACATGGAAGTCAGCTCACAGGGGCTCAGCAAGCCAGATTTGGGACAATCTGAACATGAATAGGAACAACGACCACAAATGATGAACCCCAAAAGTGGTGGTGGGTGAGGGGAGGGCAGCAGTCTTCACAGAAAAATGTATCAAGAATGAGCAAATCGCCAATTTGCAAACCCCGATGTCAAAACAGGGGACGCCCAAAGCACTCGGTGACTGCCGTCAGGGACCGGGAGACCCACACAGTCTCAGCCCAGCACCCCGCAGACGGCGACAGGTTACCAAGTAGAAGGGGCCCCTGGAAGGAGAAGCATGGTCATCGCCACGCTAAAGCGAGCGCTCACACTCAGCACCCCCGCGGGTGTGGCCTGGGAGTGTGCGCTCCAGACGTACACGGTGAGGAGCACGCAGCACGCCCCAGGTGGCATTCTTGGCCACGCGGCCGAGCCCGCGCCGAAGCATAAGAAAACAATTAGACCAAGAATGCAGGTCCTTCTGCGAGACAACCGACTTGGACCCCTTCCCCAAAAAGGCAACGTGAGGAAAGACGAAAGAACAAACGTGTGGGACGTATAAGAGAGACTGAAGTGATAATTTACAGAACAGTCCCTCCATGCAATGGAAGACGATTGGGCTATAAAAAAAAGAACGAAGGGCTGACACATGCTACAACATTAATGGGCCGTGAAACACTATGAAAGCAGCCAGGCATAGAAGACCATATGGTATGATTCCAGGCAAACCTGGGGAGACAGGAAGTAGCAGAGTGGTTGCCTAAGGCTTAGGGGGGATTCTTTTTGGGGTGAGGAAATATTCTAAAATTCATCATGATGATGATGGTGCAACTTTGTGACTATTGCACACTAAAACCCAGTGCGTTGTACACTTAAAATGGGTGAATTATGTGATATGTAAATTATATCTCAATAAAGATGTCTTAGAAAGAGAAACTAAAGAGCTAGAGCAACCAACATATCCAGGCGTGAGACCTGAATGGAGCCTAGATTGCGGAGAAAAGCAGGGATAAAAGTCATTTTGAGGACAATGGTGAATCTGAATGTGGATTATATGCATCAGATGACATGACTGAATTAGTGTGCCCCTAAGTGTGTTATTGGTATTGTGGCTATGTCTTCCCCTTTGGACACATTACAGAACATTTACAGTTAAAACAATATGTCAGGAATTTGCTTTACAATAACCCCCGTGGGGCCAGGGGGAAGGCCTGGGAAAATAAGTGAAACATGATTGGCTGAATAACTGTCGAAGGTGAATGGCTGGCCTGTGGCCCTTTCTTGTAGCAATCCTTCTGCTTCTATAAATGTTGGCAAATGTCCGTAACAAAGTGCGTTTTTTTGCTCTTTAGTTTCCTTTGCCTATGATTCTGGAAAGTTTTTCTCCTTCCCTTTTTAACAGCCCTCCCCAGGTGGGTTTCCCAACCTCGCCTGAGCCGCTAGCTGTCACTGTGCCGTGAGGACCGACTGACGACAGTGGTGGGTACACTGCAGCGGGGGATGGAGGGGTCCCTCACAACTGACTCATAAGACACCCCCCCTGCCCCCTGCGTGCCTCCTTGCCCTGTCTCCTTGTCCTGTGAATAGTCTGGGTCCCACCCCTCGGAGGTAGGACCCAGTAGGAAGCCTCTCAATGGCTCCCAGCAGGATTAGGACCAAATCCAAGCTCCTCACCACAGGCCTGGTCAGGTGCTCCAGCCTCCCCTCCCCCCCCCCGCCGCTCCTCCCCCACACCTGCTAGTTAGTGAACCGCAGCCCACGGCCTCTATGGGTCCTCCCAAATTCTGCCTCCAGGCCCCCACAGGTCCTGTTCCCTTCACACGTGCTGTTCCCTTCACCTGGACTGCTGTTTCCCCACCTGCTTGCTCATCTTTCGTCTTAGCTTAAGAGCCTTTTCTGAAGGAGTCTTTCTTTCCCTGACATTCCCACTATGACCCACCACCACCCGCCAGGCCCCGTGGCACCCACTCCCCCCAGCTCCATCACTGTGAAGTGAAACCATCACTTCTCTCCGTCTTCCTCCAGCCCCAGCTGTGACCCTGCCTCAGGGCGGGGGCTACTCCTGCCGTGACCCGCTGCCTGGCAAAGAAGGGTGTGCGCAATGGAACAAGTGTCACTGAGGGGGGCAGGAGTAAGCAAATGAACGCTCAGTATTTCACCTCTTTTCTACCCCAGACACTATTCTCCAGTAGGTCCTTTAGTCCATCCCCTTTCTCCTCGCCTGTGCCTTCCTGAGGGCAGGTTCCAGGAAAGCCAGAACCATGCAAAGCGGGGTCAGAAAAGGCCTGGGCACTGGGGGCAGATCCCTTGCCCTCCTCATACCTGCTAAGGGGTCTGACAGGGTCCCACCACCACAGCCCCAGGTAGCCAGGCAGGCAGGGGACAGGCTAGGATGTGCTCTACAAAGGCCAGCAAGACTATCGGCCTTGGATACTTGGCCTGTGCAATCAGCTGGGCCCCAGTACCCAGTACCCAGGCAGCCTGCCCAGGGCTGCAGACCTGAAAACTTCCACTGGGTGGCGCCCGATCACCACCACCCGTGCCCAGCCATGAAGGTCTCCCAGGGCTGGGAGGAGAGGCAGGCATCCTGGGGCAGCTAGATACCCAGCCACCAGTCCTGCCCACAACAGGGCAGAGTGGGGACACACTGCTGGTTTCCATGAAGACTGGGTCTGCCCCTCCCGCCCCGCCCCCCCCAACATTCTAATCTTCCTGATGAGCTTGTTTGAAGAGAGGCAGCTACCAAATAGCAGAAAAAGAACACAAGTGTGGGGGGGGGGGCAGGGGGCTTGAACAAGCTACTTGGTGCACCCCCACCCTGCATTGCAAACAGCCACGTGTTCACTTGCCCATTCATTCATCAAATATTAAGTCGTAACTGTTATTAATGATAACTGACAGCCTGGAGTGGGGAGTCACTACCATGCAGGCTGAGGAGAGCTGGATGTACTCGGTAGCACCCTCTGTCAACGCCAAGCCTTCGTGTCCTATTCCCAGGCCTGGCCTCTAGCCCCCTGTATCCACGGGGACGCCAGCCCGCAGCTCACGAAGCCTTTCCCAGACTCAGGGGACAATGCTGTCTCACAGCCTGGGAACCTGGGCACAGATGCGTGCTTGCCCCCTCCATGCACTGCGTGACTTCTCCTCGTCACCTGGCTGATACTTCCACTGTCAACGTCACCATCCCGAAGAACACACGCTACGCCACGTGTCTGAACAGACGCAGCCTGCCCAGGCTGGGTCCCCGGGACTCACCTTCCCTGCATCCCCAACACCGGTACCCTAACCTCTTCTTAAAAAAATAATGCTCATTCTATCTGCCTCCCATAAAAGTAAAATGTGTTCATTTCAGGAAATTTGAAAAATAATGGAAAGTATAAAGGAAATAAAAATCACAAAGACCAAGGCTTCCCCACCTCAGCGCCATTCATCCTTTCAAACCGGAATCATCTTTTCGTGACGAGGACTGTCCGTGCACTGCGGGATGGTCAGTAATACCACTGACCCCTCCTAACTAGAAGCCAGCAGCACCGCCGCCCCAGCTGTGACAACCACAATGTTCCCAAACATTGCCAAACGTCCCCCTTTGAGATCCACAGTCTCAGAGGCAGTCGAACCGCGATCTATGTCTGGTTTGTTTTTCCTCCAGTCATTTCTCTCTCACACACAGATTTCCTCCCCGAACGAGACCGGCTGTACATGCAGTTTGTGCTCTGCTTTCCCCACTCAATATTACGTTCCCAGCATTTTCCTAAGTCATTGTTTCCTTCGGTAGAATGTGCTTTACCGACGGCAGGACGGCACTGGCAGGCGGGATGCCTGGTGCCACAATCCCTCCCTCCTGGGCCCTGGAGCTGGACGGTGATAGGGCCCAACGTTGCAGTGCTGTGCATACTGCTGGACTGAACGCCCGCACATCAACCAGAACCCTGAGTCCATCCCAACAGCAGACGCGGAAAGGGAGGCTCCTGGGTCAGAGGCCTGACGCTCACGCAGCCAGACGGCTTCTGAGAAGGCTGTCATCAGGACGCATTTTGTGTTAAGTGGCTGAGCAACCACTCTGTATTTCGGGGTGAGAGAGCCATGTCCTAGGAGGGAGGGAAGAATGATGGGGCTTGTTTCCAATGTTCTTCCTGAAGATGCCCAGGGAAGCCCCAGCTTTTCCAGCAGCTGAGAAGCCCCAGCAGGATTTAGGCTGCCGTCTCCAGAACACACGCCTCAGGCAGGTGGTAAATGAGCTTCATTTCAAACAGACAGACAGAGGCTGCTCGAGGAAGGCTGCCTGGGGCTCAGCAGGAAGCAACATGACGTGTGCCATGAGCAGGGGAGTGGGGGGACACACACACGTGCGTGTGCACCATCGCCGGTGCCTAGATCCTCGCTGCCCGAGGTGTGTCCCGACCCGCAGTAGCATCTAGGTACCGGCTGAAAATGCAGAACCTCAGCCCCCTTCCTGGACCTCCTGAGCCATAATATGCATTCTAACAACAAGCTCAGGTATTTCTTGAGTCCATCCTATATAACAAAAGCCTAATATGCTAAGTGTCCAGTCATCCAGTCATCTGTTCAACCAATCAAAGCGTAATATGCTAATGATATGCTAAGGTCGCTCAACCACTCGCTATGACATGCACTGACCACCAAGGGGCAGACAGTTGACCAGTTGATCAGTCACTATGACGTGCACTGACCACCAGGGAGCAGATGCTTTGACCAGTAGGTTAGCTTGCTGCTGGGGTCTGGCTGATCGGGACTGAGCGAGACAGGCTAGAGATGCCCTGGAGCCATCCCACGGTCCCTCCCCGGCTGGCCAACCTCCCTGGCCCTCCCTGGCCCTGATTGTGCACCAGTGGGGTTCCTCAGCCTGGCCTGCGCCCTCTTGCAATCCAGGACCCCTCGGGAGATGTCAGAGAGCCAGTTTTGGCCCAATCCCGCAGGCCAGGCTGAGGGACCCCATTGGTGCACAAATTTGTGCACCAGCCTCTAGTCTATATATATAAAAAGCCAGCGACCGGAACGCCGTGACGACCAGAATGACCGGTCGCTATGATGCCCACTGTGGCCAGCAAACTGGCTGATCAGGGGGCGGGGCCAGCCGGCCAACTTCCTGCAGCCCCTCCCCCTGGCTGGCCCCGCTCCTTATGGGCCCCCACCACCCTGATCCACCTGCAGTCCCTCCCCCCAGCTGGCCCTGCCCTGGATCGCCCCCCCAATAGGGGGCAGGCAGGCCGGCCAATCTCCTGGAGCCCCTCCCCCCGACCCGGCCACACCCCAGATTGGCCCCCCACCCCGATCAGGGGCAGGGCTGGCCAGCCAACTACCTACAGCCCCTCCCCATGGCTGGCCCTGCTCCTGATGGGCCCCCACCACCCTGATTGCTCTGCAGCCCCTCCCCCCAGTCAGCTCCACCCCTGATTGGGCCCCCCCACACTGATTTGGGGCGGGGCCGGCTGGCCCACCACCCATAGCCCCTCCCCACGGCTGGCCTTACCCCTGATCAGCCCCCACCACCCTGATAGGGGGCAGGGCCCACCAGCCAATCACCCGTGGCCCCTCCCCTCAGCTGGCCTGGCCCTGATCTGGCCCCAATTGGGGCTGGGCTGGCCAGACCCCACCTGTGTATGAATTCGTGCACTGGGCCTCTAGTCCTAATATAAGAAGCCTGGGTCCATGGGAATGCCCAGATTCATTCCCGGAGTTTTCACTGAACTGAACCTGAGCCCAGCACTCCACCTCCTAGGACAACAATTGAGTTACGTTTCTGGAAATGAGCACTCTTGCCTGCATTAAAGCTAAATGCCACATCTTAGCTGGCCGCAGTTACCCCCCCCCCAACCCCCATCTTTCTTTCCATGATTGGCAGGTACTACCCACTCTTGTTGATAACAAGCAGCTGTTGTCATCATCATCATCATTATCACCACCACCCTCAGGGCCTGGCACTATAATTCCTGGAAAGGGCGGATGAGCTTGGAGGCTTCGTCGAGGACATCTAGATAATTTCTGAACAGACCAGATAAATAAGACAAGTCCCCAGTTCCTTCAACGCAGCCTCATGCGACCGGGAGCCAGGGGGCTTGGCACCGAGGTCCGGTCTGACCACTAGTGACCATGGCCACTCGCAGGTGTCACTCAGCCATCTGTGACCTCCCTGTGACATGGGAACCGTGCTGCCACCGCCCTCGAGCGGTCGCACACGTGACAACCGAGAGGACGAATGCAAAGGCAGCCTGGGAATCTAAAACACACTCCCATTCCTTCCACCCCGTGCTGTCTCTGGGCTAGATTGTAAGTGTCTACAACATCTTACAGAATTCCATGTGGGGACGTCTGGGGGAGGAAAGGGATGTTGAAAAGGACAACAGCCCGGCCCTCTCCAAATCCTTAAAGTCGTGGAAAATCTTCACTCGCTATCAGGAACCCAGACAGCAGGACAGAACCACTGCCCTCGCAACTGTTACAATCCCACCACCAAACCACCAGAACACCCAGAACCAACTGCCCACGGCTGCCCACTCCCCCCAAGCGTGGTGACTGGGGTGACCAGATGGACCAACGACTTTCTCTTCAGGGCGGAAGTGGGCCGTGTGCAGCCACCTTCACCCCCTGATGCACCCCTCTTACTGACACCTCCCTGGCCCTGCATCAGCACCTGCCCCTACCTCCCATAACAGGACCCCTTACCTGGGGATCAGCGGCGGACTTTCGGACACTCATGTGGGCAGTCTCGGGAGGGTGTGCTGGGGTCCCTGATGCGTGGTATCCATTCACTGCGGGGACAGAAACACGGCTCAGATGTGGTGCTGGCCACAGACTTCCTGCCATTGCCGCCCCTTCTCCCGCCTCAGGGCCGGGCGCTGGGAGGGCTCGTCTCAGGACCTCACCCGTATTCACAGAGCTGGAAAAGGGGTGCGAGCATCTCTCTAACCCCCAGCACCCAATGACTGAACTCGCGGGGGAACACGTTTCTTTCTGAAGGAATGTGCTTGGAAGAGCTGAGGCCACACTCAACCAATGGGCATCTCCGGAAACGCCATCGGCTGAGGTCACTGGTGCTGGGCAAGGGCCCACTCTCTCTCTCTCTCCGGGGTCAGGAGGCCCCCAGCACCATCCTGTAGTTGCTCTCTGACAAACTTCGCTCTGAGAACCCTTCCATCCTTGCGGCCACAGTGCATGTGAGGAGTGTGTTTACTGGTTTCCATGACAACTGCTGTGCCAATTAATTGCCAGGTGATCTTGACATCCTTCTTAAGTTGCTTTTCCCCAAATAAAAAACAACAACAACACACACAAAAATTCAAGTCTCTAAAACTCTACCCCTATGACATTCACTCGCGCTCCCAATGTGAGCTAACAGACCTGCCCTTGTGTGTGTATGTGTGTGTGTGTATGTATGTGTGTGTATGTGTGTATGTGTGTGTGTATGTGTGTGTGTGGTGGGGGGGGGGGCTCATTCCCAGCATTTACCAGTTTCTGTCGCATAAATACCCCCATCACGGGGATTGGCAGCCCCAGCACCACTGTGCGGCCCATGTCACCCCAGTTCCCACGGGTGGCGCTGCTCTCACGGGCACAGTCCTGTGGCTCCTGCTCAGTGAGCCTCGGCTTCTGAAGCTATAAAATGGGGACAATGCTACGCAGTCCCCAAACCTACTTTGTTGGTATGAATGAGACAATACCTGCAAAACGGACCTGTGAGTTATAAAGGACTTCATGAAAAGAGAGGGGGTGGAGAGAGGGATTAGCTCCTGAATCTAGTCGCCTTGCACCCCAAGACTGCACGATCACTGGGGGCCAAGGAAGCCTGCGTCCCCCGCCCCAGGCTTGGAGGGATTGCCACAGCAACGACTGCGCAGGTCGGGCTGGAGGGACGCACAGACCCCTGTCCAGACCCTTGTCCGAACCAGTTTGTTAAGAGCTCTGCAGTGTGGCGGGAAGCAAAACGGAGAATGGCTGAAAGTCGGAACCCCTGCTCATGTGCAGTGGCCGGGGCGGGAGGCCAGCCAGGGGGGTGAAGGCGACCCCACGAGAACTTTCTGTGCTGGGGTGCTCCCTCCTCCACGGCTTGCAGTGAAACAGAGCCACACTGAGCAGATTCCCGGGGCTACTCCCCATCTGCAAGGTGGGTCCGACACTGCAGGAGAAGGGGGGGGCACAGACACCCCGGGACAATGGGAAACTGGGCCCAGAGCTGGCTCCCCACCCCCTCGCAGTGGCTCAGGAAGCAAGGAGAAATAAATTAACCCCATGTGGGCAGCGCACTCCCCTCAGGCAGCTGGTCAACTGCTGGCACAACTCAGGAGTCCCCAGATAAGGGGGGGCAGGATTCCATGAGCTTCAGAGAATGTCGGGGGAGGTGGTGCGAGGACCACCTACTCATATAGGCATAAGCTGTGCCCCAAGGGCATTAGACTGATGTTAAATACAAGGAAACGGAAGGCATGACCTTTGGGAAGGTTTACTGATCAGGCAACACAGCACTGAAATGGAAAAACACAAATGCTGGGGAACCAGACAACAGCAGGAACCCAGCACCCGCTCTCACCCATGACCCAGCGGGCAGAGCGCGGATGTGGAAAATCTCGGTAACTTAATTTAAAAGGCTGATTGAACTGGATGTATGAAACATAATACCCTACAAACAAAGATAATATCTCTGCCAAGAAGCCATGGAACATTAAAAAAAAAAAAAGGTTGCGCATATTTAAGCCACAAATAAAGTATCAATAAATTGCAAGAGGCGTAAATAACTCAAGCCACACTCTTTGAGCAGAAAGTAATAAAAGTAGATGCTAATAACAAAAGAGCAAATATACAAGTTCCCGTCCCCCCAACTCCCAAAAGCTTAGAAATGTAAGAAAATGCCCTGTTAAATAGTCTGAGGGCAAAGAGGAATTTAAAACAATAAGCTCACAATATTTAGGAGATAATGAGGAAGAGCATATCGGAAACAAATGGGACCAGGCCTGAATTCTATCTGGAGGGAAATCTATAGCCTTCCTTATTTCATTACCAAAGCCAAGGACAAATAAAAATAAATGAACTGAACATTCGATTTAAAAATTCAGAAAAGATTCAAAAGCCAAGGAAATAAAGCAAAGGAAAGCACGAGAAAGAGGTAGCAACAGGGCAACAGGAATTCCTGAGCTCGGAGGCAGGATGGCACTAAGGACCCGCTGGCCCTCTCTGTGTGTTGGGGGGAGGGGCAGGGTCACAACAATGAAAAACGCAGACCAGCGTGTGTAATTGAGAGGGAAAGAGAATGAATGGAGAATTAGAAAGAAAACAAGCACAACCAACATAGCAGAGATACGCTCTTTAATGCAACAGCATTTGATTTATAATTCCGTGTAATGAACACGAAGCCTCCCCTAAGGTTCACATGAGCCACATGGTTTCAGAGGGCACCAGGCATGCCAAAATGCGTAAAATCTTTGAAAAGGGGCCTCCCTCCCAAAGGCACTGGGCCCGGATGGTTGTATGGGCAAACTCGTTCAAACTCTCCGGCACCACAATATCCTGTAGAAACATGCGGTCTGTTTCCCAGTTTATTACACAATGCCAACATCACCCGATCCCAAAATCTAGCAACGGCAACAACAAACAGAACCACACTCAGTCTGACTATGACGACAGAGTCTGGAAGATCTCACCTGAGCAGGCCTTGGTTTCCAGTCAGCCATGACCTATGAGGGTGTGGGATCCCTGTAAGCGAAGGTTGTCCCCAAGTTCTTGAGGGCAGAGGCTGCCCCCTTGACCTCTATGGACTCCCTTCACAGCACCCTCACCCACCGCTCTCTCTCCCTGCTTCCAGGCCCCCAGGCTCCCAGCCCGCTGCTCACGGCACCCAGGAGTTGTCTGACGCAGGGCATTCTGCCTCTAATCCAGTCTCTTGTTCTCACTTCAGTTCTGGTCTGTCAGCTGTTGGCTAATTACTGCTCATGTCAAAACAATTACTGGGAAAGAAAACATAATTTCCATTCAACCACTTGTCTGCATACAGCAGCTCTCCTCGGACACCCTGTCCCACTGCGCTGCGCTCTCCGTCCCCGGCACACGAGGAGAGTGACAGCGGAGATCTGAGCCGCATGGCCCACCCGCAGCACCCTGCAGTGGGGTTCCCCGTCCTCCAGGCTCCCCACTTACCAAGGGCTTACATACCAAACCCTTGAGCCCAGAGGTGGGTGCCTTTGAGGCCTCCAGCTTCAGGGGGAGGGAGGGGCTTAAATAAAATTGACCAAGGACCACGATCACTCATAACCATAAGGAACATAATTTAGTTTGGGGATGCAAGTAAAACATAACATGCCAAATTAGCTGTTTTTCAGAGAAGAAGAGGGAACAGAAAGCTCTATCTAGTAACTTCAGATACAAATAGAAACACTCGCAAGCACGCATTCATCCCTCTCTGTGGGCAGTTGCACAGGCAGGCAGGGAGGGGGCCTGGGAGACGCAGGAGGCGGACCGATACTTGGTAGAAAGGAGAAGGAGGCATTCGGGCTGGGGGAGGAGGGAAGTGGTTAAAAACGGAAAAGGAACACAGAAAGGGTTGTGAAGAGACCCACAGCAACAGAAGGGCCTGCAACTTCTGCTGCCCGGAATCCACCGCACAACAGCTCCTCCTGAGCCCCACCGTCCAGGTCCCTGCTCCCTAAAGAACCCCAAAGAGTAGATGCCCTTTTCCAAACAAGGTGTCATCCCCGGACACCCCCTCTTCCCTTTAGGTCTGGCCCCATCTCCCTTCTCTCTGGAATAAAGGCAGGCACCTCTTTCCTCAAGGCTATGACCCCTGGGTGCCCAGGGCCTTGTTCCTGAATCTGTCCCTCCACCCTCCCTCCATCCCACATTCAACCCGGTGGAATACCACGTTCCCCGGCGGTGCCACACGGCACCAGCTCTGCAGGGTGCGTATTATGACAAGCGGTGAAGGGAAAGGTCCATAGAGTTTGGACAAGTGCCTCCACTATTCAGATTTAAATTGGTTTGTTCACAGCAGGCCTTTAAAAATCCACAGATGTACTCTGTGAATCTCAAACAAGGCAACAGCTAGCAGTATTCCTACACTTACAGGGACGCAGCCCCTGTGTTGGGGCAGAATGCCGTGGAACCCACTTTGGGAACCACAGCGGTGGCTGTCGAAGGCAGGCTCTGAAGCCAGGCAAACACTGTGGCCAGTGTTGTGCTCAGCATCCCTGAAGGCACGGTCCCTGCCCCCCACTCTCCAACCGCCGCCGCCGCCACACCCAGTAAGGCCCTGGAAGCTGCCCTTCCAGCGTCACGCGCACCTCCTCAGGTGCGTGCAGCGTCTGCCCCGGTCTGTTTAGGGGAGCAGCTTTACAATCGTGGCCTCTGGTCTGGAAATACCTGTCTGGCCGCCTGGTCCTCACAGTCGCCCCGGTTGTCTGAGATGTAAACGGTATTCCCCACTCCAGAACTCACAATACTGTGTCCAGTGGTTGTGAATGGTGGAAGCCTGGGGCTTCCTGCAGGCCATCGAAGATGAAGCAGGCCTTGGGAAGTCCCCTGGGGCCCTGGTGACGGGGACACTGTTGCTAAAGGGACATGCAAGCCCCTTCCAATGGGGGGTGGGGTGGGGGCGGGGGAAGGTGCCATGGCCTCCCCTGAAGTCAGTGGTGCGGTCTGGCCGAGGGCCTGGAGAGGGCTAATTCTGCAATGAGTGAAGGTCGGCTTGGCTCCCTGCGGAGAGACGCGCCTTCAGGCTTCCTCAGCTAGAGAAGCAAGTGTGTCGTGGGTGGGGAGGAAGGGGAGGGCGGGACTGGACTCTGAAGCCCCCTTCCCAGGGGCCTCTGCTCAGGAGAAGCACCCCCTCCTGGTGGTTCCACAAGTTCCGAGGCAGGCCTCCCTGGTCCTCAGTGGAACCCCGCTTTGACCTGGCTTCCGGGGATGCAGCAGGAGGCTGTTTGCCCAGGACAGTGGTCGGCAAACTGCGGCTTGCGAGCCACACGCGGCTCTTTGGCCCCTTGAGTGTGGCTCTTCCACAAAATACCACGTGCGGGCGCGCATGTACAGTGCAATTGAAACTTCGTGGCCCATGCACAGAAGTCGGTTTTCGGCTCTCAAAAGAAATTTCAGTTGTTGTACTGTTGGTATTTGGCTCTGTTGACTAATGAGTTTGCCGACCACTGCCCCAGGACGATCCCTCAGTGGGCTCAAGCCTGAATCCAGGTTTCCTGAAAACCCCTCCCCACAAGGGAAACTCGGTGAAAGACAGATTTCCTCCATCTCAAAAAACAACCACACACAGATTCAAGTTCAATGCACATCCCAGGCTCAGAAGCTCAGAAGAGAATTCACGCTCCATACCTGCCCGGTCTGATGAGGCAGCCACCGGCTACAGGTGGCTAATTTAAATTCTAAATCATTAAAAAAACACACAAAACTAAATGCAATGTGGTATCCAGAACTGGATCCTAGCCCAGAAAAAGGACAATACTGGGAAACGTGGGGAAATCAAATAAAAATCTAGTTTCGTTAACAGTGATGTACAATGTTTGTTTCTTAGTTTTGACGAACGTGCCATGGTTATGTAGGATGTCAACGTTAGGGGAAAGTGAGTAAAGGGTACACAGAATTCTCTGTACTGTCTTACAATGTTCCTGTACATTTAAAATGATTCCAAAATGAGAAAGGCATTCAATGAAGTTACATGACATTGAAAATGCGGCCACATTTCCAGCACCCACTGACCGCCATGACTGCGGCTACCACAGCGTACAGCGCAGACGCCAACGTTTCCATCATCGTGAGGGCCCGGCTGGACGGACCGCTCCATTCCGACCCCGTGACTCACACACGGAACTCCCACAGCCTCACTCCACTCACATGTCCATTCCCTCGGCCGGCTGCTGTTTCTCTCTCTGTAAATCCCTGCTTCCACGCTGCGTATTAAACCAGCCCAAGATGACTTAGTGCTCGCAGTGGCTGCCTAATCGTGCCGTGGGTTTTCCATTTGGATTTCAACTTGACTTCTGTGGATTTCCCAGAGGGCCTGGCATCAACTGTCCCCACCAAGGTCCCGAACATGCAACTCTGTGAAGAAGGAAGCCAGTGGGGAAGTCCCCGGCCCAGCAGCCCAGCACTGACCCTACCAGCACCCACATCCAAAGCGCGGAATCCAACTGGTGGGGGCTGGGCCAGTGCTCAGCCCTCTCCCCAGCTGGCCACCCCACAAACCTGCACTGAGAGGAAAACAGCCCTGTCTGGAGGTGGCCCTCTCCGGAGGCTCACGGAGCTACAACTCAAAAGTAAAACCGAGCCCACAGCCTGCTTCAGCCCCTGGCAGATGTCACCTGTGCTTGCTGGTCCCGCGCCCCTGCTGGCTGTAGGTTCGTGGGAGCAGGGACCACACAGGTCTGGCTCGCCTGTGGCTATATCCCCCGCACAGAGAACAGCATCTGGCATATATTTTGAATGAAAAGGTTTGAAACGCCATCGCTGTTGCTTTGCAGAAGCGTGAGCCGAACCAAAGGGGCTGAGATCCAGGGCCCCGCGGGGTCTCAGGAGGGGAGTCAGCTGCCATGGGAAATGAGGATGCGGATGGGTCAGTGGTGAAACGACCTCTTGACCTCACTGAGTCTATTTCTCTCCCCACAATAAAGATCAGTCTCCGGAAGCTGCTTATAAAACGGGATGAGGGAAGGGCTGGGAGATACCCCGTGCTGCCCCGCAGAGAGAAACCCGATGCGGCTATTATTTTATTCTCCAGTTACGAGGTTCAGGTTAAAAAAAAAAAAAATGAGGAAAGATGTCAAAACATCCCGGATCCTGCTCTAAGCTCTAG
Source organism: Eptesicus fuscus (assembly GCF_027574615.1). Taxonomy (NCBI): domain Eukaryota; kingdom Metazoa; phylum Chordata; class Mammalia; order Chiroptera; family Vespertilionidae; genus Eptesicus; species Eptesicus fuscus. Next base: position 9,161,020 of record NC_072492.1, on the reverse strand, counting down.
CCTCACGGGTGGGCTCTCTTCCCTTCCACCCCAGATGGGATGGCGGGCTGGGTGTGTTCACACCCTGGGGAGAGAGCACCACAGACCACACCCTGGAGGCCTGGACGGACCCAGTCCTGCTCTTCCCCTGGGCCCTCTACTTATGCATGGGCACGGCAAAGCCTGGCAAGGAGACGCGAGGCGCCCGAGGCCCCGGTCTAACGAGGCGTCACTTCCCAAGTCTAAGCGGGCACTGCCTGGCAGAGGCACCCTCGTGTTAAGTGCACTAAGAAAGGAGAACGATGCTTCCAATGAAACCGGATCCACCACCGACTGCAGGACGCACCTGACCTCCAACATGCAGGACGGGGCAAAAGGAGTTGTACAGCTGTTCATATGGAAAGTCCTATACAATAAAAGCCTAATATGCTAAGTGTCCAGTAGTCCAGTCGGCCATTCAACCAATCAAAGTGTAATATGCTGATGATATGCTAAGGCCACTCAACCGCTCACTATGACGTGCACTGACCACCAGGGGGCAGACGCTCCAACCGGTAGGTTAACTTGCTGCTGGGATCCGTCTAATCCAGTGGTCGGCAAACTCATTAGTCAACAGAGCCAAATATCAACAGTACAACGATTGAAATTTCTTTTGAGAGCCGAAAACTGACTTCTGCGCATGGGCCACCAAGTTTCAATCGCACTGTACGTGCGCGCCCGCACTTGGTATTTTGTGGAAGAGCCACACTCAAGGGGCCAAAGAGCCGCATGTGGCTCGCGAGCCGCAGTTTGCCTACCACTGGTCTAATCGATCAGGACTGAGTTAGACGGGCAGCCGGACATGCCCTGGAGCTCTCCCGTGGTCCCTCCCTGGCTGGCCAACCTCCTGCATCCCTCCCTGGCCCCAGTTGTGCACTGGTGGGGTCCCTTGGCCTGGCCTGCGCCCTCTGGCAATCCGGGACCCCTCAGGGGATGTTGGAGAGGCAGTTTCAGCCCGATCCCGCAGGCCAGGTCGAGGGACGCCACTAGGGCACGAATTCGTGCACCGGGCCTTTAGTAGTACAATAATTATAAATAATAATGCAAGAATAAACTCTGTTTCATATGCTCACAACCATGAGCCTACTTTTATCCGACCCTGTATTGAAATGTGGGGGCGAGGCAAAACGTGGGTCTCAGATCAAGGGACTGGGGTTCAGCGGGTTTTGTGCTGCTTCTCACAGCAATAGTTGTGGTCTGTCGCCCAGTGACCCTGAGCGGCGCTGACCCAATGTTCTGGGTGACCCTGGACCAGAACTCCCAACCTGGCACTACTAACATTCGGGGTGGATATGCTTTGTGCTGGAGCTGTGCAGCCTGTGCATTGTGGGTGTAGCAGCATCCCTGGCCTCAGCCCACCGGTGCCTGTAGCACCTCCCTGAATGGTGACTGCCAAAGTGACGGACATCGCCCATGTCCCCTGGTCGGCAGAAACTCCCCGAGCTGAGAGCCACTGCAGTAGAGCCCGAGAAGTCTAACAGGCAAGGACAGTGTCCCCCTCATCGTGGTTCCAATGCTCCAATAATGTTAGGTGGAAAGTTCCAGAAAGAAACAATGCCTAGTTTTAAATTGCTTGCCATGCTGAGTAGCTTGATGAAATCTTGCACCGTCCTGCTCCGTGACCATCCCGTTGTGCAGAGTCTCCACGTGGTATGTGCTCCCGCGTTAGTCACTTAGCGCTCGGTTCTCAGATGGGCTGTCACGGGCCGCAGTGCTGTGTTCCAGTCCCCCTTATCTGACTGACAACGCCAAATTCATGCAACTTTTATAACAGTCCACTTTCATAAGTGTTCTGTTGTTTTTAGTTTTTGTTGTTAATCTCTTACTGTGCCTAATTTACATATTAAACTTCATCACAGGTATGGAGGTATGTACGTGTAGAAAAAACAGTACATACAGGGTTTGGTACTATATGCAACTTCAGGCATCCACGAGGGGTCGGGAGGCACACCCCTCACAGACGGAGGGAACTGCCGTGTGCATTGCGAACAAGCAAAGGACAGAAGCCCGTTAGAGGGGCGTCTCCTCTCAAGTCTTCTGAGCCCTCAGGACGCTGCTGGGCACGTAAGTTTCCAAAGGGGAGGGAAGAGGTTACCAGCTGTCTGACGGCAAAGCCCTTTGGGCAGAGAACCTGCTAGACTGAGGCTGCCCCGACTTCCCCTTCGGAAACCCTGCCCGGGCCCCTGGAGGCAAAGTCGGCATCTGCACACGCAGTCTAACACCTTGGCCACCTGGCCAGTTCTCCTCCCTGAGTCCGACCCTCTCCACCCTCTCCACCGTCCCGGCCACACTCGGAGCCACAGCACCCAGCCCAGGGCTGGGCAGGCTGGGCTCTCGCTGTGTTTGTCGGGTGAAGGCAGGAATCTGTCACGCCCAGCCCTCGGGCCAGGGGGTCTGAGCCAACCCCTCTCCCCCTCCACCCCCATCCTCCTTCTGGGGAACGAAGCCACGAACAGTGGGAAAGGGACAGCATCAGGACAGCAGGCTTTGGAGAGGCGACCCCACTGACTCAGAGGACAAGTTCCCTGACCAGCTCCGCCAGCACAGCAGGCCTGGCAGTACTCGCCTGGCACCTCTATGCACCCAGGCTCCTCAGCCCGTGTCCCCGTCCTGCCTGCGTGGACCACTCTGGGTTCCCTTCTCGTGTCTGGCTGGCCTGGAGCCCGCCAGGATCGAGGGCCGACGCCCCTCCCTGCGCACCTCAGTGGGAGTGAGGTGAGCTATCAGGTTGCTGCTGGTGCCGCCAGGGCAAAACCATCTGGTGAAGCACCGGGCCCCCTTTCCCTCCAGGCCGCTCCCTGGGTTTGGTTCTTAAGATCACCCGTCAGGTTTCAGACCCCCGGATCCAGAGTCTTGACCTTCCCAATCTTGACCCCAAAACAGTAAGTGCACACAGTACCTGTCGGAGGCAGAGGGCTCCTGTGAGTGCCAGGGCTGGCCGGAATCCCAGAACTGCTGGGGCGCTCCCAGGTGGTCTCTGGTGGGAGAAAGAAACAAAATCGCTCTCAGGATTTCATAAGGCAGAACCTGCGAGGGTGACAGAGCAGAACTGGGTGATCGGAGCTGAAAAAAATAGTCCTGGCCAGTCACCTTCCTCCCTGAACCCAGGGACGAGGAGCCTGCTTTGGGCGGCCACACCCTTCCCACCTCCCATGACGACAGAATTCTCTTGCTGGGGACCCTTCTCCACAGCTGGGACCCTTCTCTACACCTGGGATTCGTGCAGTCCCCTCCTCTTTGCCTCTTTTTAGACCCCTCTTTCTGGGTTTCTCACCTTCTCTGCTCCCCCACCTCTTGTTTCTTCCTCTCCCTTGTTTGGTGTTGGCCCCAACTGTGGCTTCTCTTCTGCCCCCTGTTTTCCTAGACTGACGATAGCCCCACTGTCTCCTTCTCCAGAAGGAGGTGGCTTTCCAGCTGGGATCCTCTGAAAGGTTCTCCCAGGCCACCCCCCCCTCTCTCTTATCCCAAGAAGCTGCCAACTCATGGGCCTCCTGGAACCCTTCTGTTTCTGGTCTTGGAACCCTAGCTGCCAAATGGGCATTCCCCCCAAATGCCATTGTCACGTGAAACCCCAAAGCACAGAGGAAAGAGCCCTGGCCTGGGGGGTCTGCATGGGACACGGTCCTCTGTCAAAGGGGGTGATTCCCGCCCTACGTCTTGTTTGCATTATAACTGCTGGCCGGGCTAGCCTCCCTTCCGGTGGCCAGCTGCTCGGTCCAGCCAGGAGCAAAGCCATGGCTGCATCTATATTATTGTCCCCCGAACACTACTTTGCCCATTTCACCGCTATGAACAGGCTTCTGATAAAGTTATCTAGTGATGGAAAATAAAACGTTCTTACCATGTGACATTGGGTGCAATAGAAAACCACCAAGAAGAAATATCACCCATCACCCTACAACGTGGAGGTCAGCACAACACTTTGGTATCTATATGTCAATTTGTTCCTTTGAAACAGAACCAAAGCATACTGCACGCTCTTTTCATGAATAGGCTTTTGTGAGTATCTTTCCAAAGTCACTTCAGGTGCCAGGTGGTCCAGAGGTCAGGACCTACTCACAGTAGGGGGTCTAACCTCCTCACCTCCACACTGCTGAGTGTGAATCCCAGCTCTGCCTCTTACCACCAGTGTAACCCTGGCCAAGCTAACTGTCCTGTCAGAGCCTCAGTTTGCTCCTCTGTAAATGAGGTCAATAATGGTCTCTACCCAAGACAGGCCACATGCCCATATACAAGTGCGCAGTATCCAGTTGTTTGTAAAGTTAGCCCAATGGCCTTGGCTGGATTGCTCCATTGGTTGGAGCATTGTCCAATACACCAAAAGGTTACAGGTTCATTCCCTGGTTGGGGTGTGTACAGGAGGCAACCGATAGATGTTCCTCTCTCCCTCTCTCCCTTCCTCTTTCTCTAAATATCCTATAAAATAAAAGCCTAATACGCTAAGTGTCCAGTCGTCCATTCAACCAATCAAAGCATAATATGCTGATGATATGCTAAGGCCGCTCAACCACTGGCTATGATGTGCACTGACCACCAGGGGGAAGCTGCTGGGTTCCAGGCCATCTGGGCTGAGCACGATGGCAGGACATACCCTGGAGCCCTCCTGCGGTCCCTCCCCGGCTGGCCAACGTCCCTGTCCCTCCCCGGCGCAGGCTGTGCACCGTTGGGGTCCCCTGGCCTGGCTTACACCCTCTCGCAATCTGGGCTGAGGGACCGCCCCCACCCGAGTGCATGAATTTCGTGCACCAGGCCTCTAACATATTGATATTAAGAAATATGATAGTATCATGACCATTAGAATGTAACTGAAGAAGGAGGAGGGAGTTTGCCCCGTAAAAGGCCCTGCAGTGTCTCCGGTGCCAAGAACAGTGCCAGATACAGAGTAGGCCCTCAAATATACTAATAATATATCCATATGTAAAATCATCTATAATAACAAAAGTGTAATATGCCAATTAGACCAGACGACCTCCCGACGAAGCCAGGGCTGCGAGGGAAGCCCGGTTCCCAGGTGCCTGCTGGCGGCCAGAGGGAAGCCTGGGTCCCAGGTGCCAGAAGGAAGCCGGTGCTGGCAGCTGGGGAAAGGAAGGCCTACTCTTGCATGAATTTCGTGCACCGGGCCTCTAGTCAATCAATAAAAACATATCCTTGGGTGAGGATTTAAAAAGATAAAAATAAAAAAATAAAGTGAGTCCAATGTATGAATATAAGATTAGTTAATCAAAAAATCCTAATCCTGAAAATGCAATTGTCTCAAATATTAAAAATAAAAATAAGCAAAACTCTTTCAATGACTTCTCTCCATCAGGATTCAAAAGAACTGGGTTTTTGCCTCAGCTCTGCCTCTATGTCTGCTGTGCTGCCCAAGGCAACACACTCTGCCTCTCTGTTCCTCCAATTCTTAACCCAGAAAGAAGGGGCTGGGCTACCTGGTCTTTTAGGCCTCAGTCCTCCTGCCCTGTAGCTTTGATTGGTGATCTTAAAATCTTAAGACCCATGTGCTCACTGGCTTTCAGACACCAAGACTTGGAGACCACCCCCCGCCGCCCCAGGGGTCCCGCAGAGACAATGCAGATGCCTGCAGGATCTGTCCCTGCCCATCCTAGTCTTGGCCAGCTCTGACCAAACACAAAGTCACGGTGAGCCTGGGGCAGGAGTGGGGCCGGGCCAAGTGGACATCTGGAGAGACCACCAGGGCTCTGGCTGCGTGACCTCAGCAGTAGCATGAAAAGTCACCCCAGATGACCATACCACCCACAGGGAGGGAGCCATTTCCAGGTCTTTTGCAATAAAAGACTCGCTAATCCATTTACAGCACGCCAGGCCCCTTGACCAAGCCAAAGCAAAGCTGCGTGGCAGCTCAGGCCCATGTTACTCTGAACTGAATCCCATTTGCATTCTCTGGGGTCCCATTCCTGGGGTTCCAGATGACCATCCAGACTCCTAACAGAGTTACTGCCATGCAGGTCCCGGAGGCTCTGGGACACGGTACAGTCAGAGTGGAAGAAGTGAGACTTTCTCTCAGAGTCCCGTCCAACCCAATTCACGAGAACACATTTTTTCCTAAAGGCAACTCCAACTCAATGCAGGCCTCTCCCACGGACACCAGGGAGCCCAGCACACACACACACACACACACACACACACACACACACACACACACGCGCGCGCGCGCGCGCGCACTGACTGCAGATCAGACCAGCCCCAGGGAGGCTGCCACTCCAGCCCTCGAGGCCACCAGCCAGAAAGGGTCATTTCCCCCTCAGTGGGATGTCGTTTTCCGCTCAGTGGCTGCCCAGTGTAGAATAGAACTTTTAAAGAGAAAGTACACCTGAAAGGTGGACAGTGATGTAAATTTCAGACCACAGATGTGCCCTCCTCAAGATAAAACAATAGTAACACTAACAATGAACAGTGCATGAGGTAGAAGTTACTCATTTTCCACAGTCACTTCTGGTCTTCGTTTCCCCTCGTCAAGACTGAGTCCTGCTTACACTAGAGGCATTGGCTTCCAGTGGGAAAGCCACCACCAGACCCTGGGCCTAGGACACTGGTCATGGTGATCTGCCTTAGGCCCACCTGTGAGCCACCCCTGACTCCCCTAATCCCCCCACCCACAGGCCAGTGGACTCCTGCTCCTGATTGGCCCATTTCCTTGGCTGTGGGGTGGCTCTCTGCTGCCCCCAGTGGCTATCAGGTGAAATAACCCTAGGTACCAACCCAGGGGGAATTCAGCTTTCTGGTACTGGCTGGAACCTGGGATTTGGGTAGTCCCCTCCTCTTTGCCTCTTTTTAGACTCCTCTTTCTGGATTTCTCACCTTCTCTGCTCCCCCACCTCTTGTTTCTTCCTCTCCCTTGTTTGGTGGTGGCCCCAACCGTGGCTTCTCTTCTGCCCCCTGTTTTCCTCACCAGGAGGGTCTGCTGGACTCAGGTTTTCCTAGATTGACGGTAGCCCCACTGCCCCCTTCTCCAGCCCTTGTCCCTCCTCATCTGGAAGCTCAATTTCTATGAGGCTGCTCTGCCATGTCCTCTACCCCAACTGGAAAGGCGAGTCCCAGGAGAACGACAGGAGCCCTGTGCCCCGGTCTAGGGGGCCCAGCCCTCTGAGAATGCTGGCTGCAGGGAGCCGTCGGTGCCCTGAGCACCCGGAGGGCCTGCACAGCTGGGTGAGCACCCGGAGGTCCTGTGCAGCTGGGTGAGCACCCGGAGGGCCTGCACAGCTGTCCCAGGACCCTCAGCGGCACAGCCTCCAGTCCCCTCCCAGCACCAGAGCTTCCTTGGCCCTGGCTTTGTAATCACCTTACCATTAGGGGGCTCTGGCTGCAGGATATTCCTAACCCCTTCCTAAAGTTAAATGAGAAACTACTACTCCCTGAGCCTCCATCTGTGCCGGGTCCACTTCAAGTCCCGCCACACTGAGTGCCTCCTTCAGAGGTCACAAAACACTATGAAATGGGTGCTACTGTTTCTATTTTTTGTGGAAGAAACTGAGGCCTCAGGAGAAAGAGCAGAGCCGGGACTCAGTCTGACAGCAAAGCCGCCATGTGAGCCACACCAACACCTCTGAGCTCTGAGCTGGGCTCTGAGCTGGGCTCTGGGAGCTGCAGCCAAACTGGGCTGTTTGAGTCTATACACCACTCTCCATTGGAGAACCACCGCAAAATTAGTATTATTATGTTAATTCAATATAATATGATATTTACTATAAACATTAGAAATACTTACAATCTAAATATGATACATATTTAATATGTTATATTATTGATTATAATATTATTAATATACTAGAGGCCTGATGCACAAAATTTGTGCAAGAGTAGGCCTTCTTTCTCCCAGCTGCCAGCACCTGCTTCCCTCTGGCACCTGGGACCCAGGCTTCCCTCACAGCCCCGGCTTCGTCCAGAAGGTCGTCTGGTCTAATTAGCATATTACGCTTTTATTATTATAGATGATTTTACATATGAATGTATTATTAGTATATTTGAGGGCCTACTCTGTATCTGGCACTGTTCTTGGCACCAGAGACACTACAGGGCCTTTGAAAGGGCAAACTTCCTCCTCCTTCTTCAGTTATTCTAATGGTCATGATACTATTGTATTTTTTAATATTAATATACGTATTAGAGGCCTGGTACACAAAATTCGTGCACTCGGGTGGGGGGTCCCTCAGCCTGGATTGTGAGAAGGAGCAAGCCAGGCTGAGGGACCCCATTGGAGCACCATCCACACCGGGGAGGGACGGGGAGGTTGGCCAGCTCAGGAGGGACCGCAGGAGGGTTCCAGGGCATGTCCGGTCCTCTCACTCAGTCCCAATCGGCCAGACCCCAGCAGCAAGCTAACCTACTGGTCGGAGCATCTGCCCCCTGGTGGTCAGTGCACATCAAAGCCAGTGGTTGAGCAGCCTTAGTGTATCATTAACATATTACATTTTGATTGGTTGAATGGCCAACTGGACGATCAGACACTTAGCATATTAGGCTTTTATTATACATAGGATAACATTTTTGATGAAAGAAAATTTAAAATATTTCTAATGGGGGTGAAGGGAGGAAGTTGTGCCAGGAGACAGGTAATAAGTATGTAAGACATGTTAGGTCAGAGGTGTAGGGATTCTAACATGTTAGGTCAGAGGTGGTGTGTTCTGAAGAGAATAAAGCAGAGAAGGGGGTAAGAAGTGTTATTAGGAAGGGATATAATTTGGTCAAGGTGGCTTCGAAGGCCTCGCTGAGAAAGGCACATTTAGTAATATCTGTTGCTGCATCACAAATTACCCCAAACTTGGCAGCTTAAATCAACAAGCATTCATTGTCACCCGGGGTCGGTGAGTCAGGACTCGGGAGCGGCTGAGCCTGGTGCTTCTGGCTCAGGCTCTCCCATGAGGCTGCAGTCCCCGTACCATTATCTCTTACATCATCGAGGGCTTGACTGGGGCTGGAGGCGCCACTTCCAGGTGGCTCCCTGGCCACCAGCAGGAGCCAAAGTTGCGCGCAAACACACACACACACACACACACACACACACACACACACACACACACACGGCAGCTGCTTGCCCCGAGGGCGCAAGCTGATAGCACGAAGCCAGGACGTCTTGCTAATCCAGCCTCAGACCTGCCTCGCTGTGACGACTCCCCACTTCTGCGGGTCACACAGCCCAACCCTGACAGACGGGGAGGGACTCACACTGGCGTGTGCGACAGGACGTGGGGGTACGGGGGCCGTGTGGGAAGCTGGTGGCTGCACAAATGGAGGAACAAGCCATGCACATATCTGAGGGAAGAGAATTCCAGGCCGAGGGAACAGAAGATGAAAGGCTCAGAGACAGGCACATGTCTGCCATCTTCAGGAGCAGCAGGACGGATGGCGTGGCTGAAGAGGCTGGAAGTAACAGGGGCTGGAATGGGTCGCCCACAGCCATGGTTCTCAAAGTGGGTTCCTCAGACCAGCAGCACGGCATCCCCTGGGACTTGTCAGACGCGCACGTTCTCAGCCCTAAAACGACGAGTTCCTGCATCTGAAACTCTAGGGGGGATCCTGTGGCCTGTTTCCACCAGCCCCCCAGGTAATCTGGGTGCTCGCCCAGGTTTAGGAGCCACTGCTCAGGGTCTCCAAGGTCACGGAGAGGACCGGCTCTTATTCTGAATGCAGGGACAGCCACTGCGGAGTTTGGAGCACAGAGGTGACAGGATCCAGTGGCTGCTGTGCCAGGACCTGCGACTGAGGAGGCTCCGGGACGGAGCGGACACGTGCCTTCAGTACAGTTGCCTGGCGCCCAGCCGGTCACCTGTGAATGCCGCCTCTGCCTGGCCAGCCTGTCACTCCTGCAGAGGCCACACGAGCTCGGGAAGAGGGAGAGGGAGAGGCAGGGCTGGACCGTGTGCCACGGGTGGGGCATGGCCATCCAGGGGCCTTCACCACGCTGCAGCGGCACTGGCAGCGCTGCCTCCACCAGGGGCCGGGACACTGTGGATCTGGGGTGTCTCAGACAGGGTTGGGGAAAGGGGTGCTCAGGCAATGACCCCTCAGCTCTGGAGCCCTGCTCCCGTGCTGCTTTCAGACCCCGCGGGCCTGGAGTTGCTCCTTGAATGATCTAGTATAGTGGTCGGCAAACTGCGGCTCGCGAGCCACATGTGGCTCTTTGGCCCCTTGAGTGTGGCTCTTCCACAAAATACCACGTGCGGGCGCGCATGTACAGTGCGATTGACACTTCGTGGCCCATGCACAGAAGTCGGTTTTCGGCTCTCAAAAGAAATTTCAATCATTGTACTGTTGATATTTGGCTCTGTTGACTAATGAGTTTGCCGACCACTGATCTAGTACCATCAGGAAGGGCAGCTGAACTGGGAGATTCTTCATCCAGGTCCCCACCCCACTCCACCCCCCACGGGGCTTCCACTCTGCCCCACCTGTCCACACACAGCGCAGACCCTCCGGAAGGGGCAGCAGGGGAGCTCTGTCAGCGGGAAGACACGGAGCCTTGTCCCAGTGAAGGACTGCGCTCTGCAGGGCCACCCAGGCCTGACCACAGCCGGGTGCTGCCAACCTGCGCTGGGACCGCTCTCTCAGGCAGCGAGAGACTTCCGGGGTTCCAGCTTCTGCAAACACAGATCCAGCCGGGACACCGGGACACTGGGACACCGGGACACCGAGGGTGCCAGTGAGAAATGCACGGCAGGAGTCCAGCCTGGGCAGGGTCAGGGGTCGGGAGGGGTAGCTAACTCCCCCAATTCCCGGCGCACAGCCCTGCAGGCCCGGGGCACTCCCTGAGCAATGACTGCTCGTGCTCCCTGCTCCGAGGACGAGGAGGCTGGAGACACCAGGACCCCGCTGTCACGGGAGAGGAAATGGAATGGAGAGCTGCCCTTGAATATGCCGAGGCCGCCGAGAGTGCTGAGGAAGAGCCCAGGGCTGGGGCCACACACACACATGTGTGATCCCAGGTCGGCCCTGGATACCACGGCTGTGGGCTCAGCCTCCCTTTCCTCCAGGTGACGTGGGGTAACCCACAGTAGCCCGGTGGTGGGATGAATAGTTAGAGGCACGGACGGTCTCTGACATACAGTGAGCCCTCAAAACACATGGATGCTAATAAAACCAAACCCTCGCCATTCCTCCCTTCTCTCTGCTTCCCAGCTTCCACCCTCCGAGCCCCTCCGCCCCATCCTCCTCTCCCTGCCTTCACAGAACCCCCTCCCAAAGGGAGAAGGAGGAGGGGCTCCTCTGTGGAGCTAGCACGCCTTCTTAGCATCTCTGAGCTGCAGCGTGTCCCCACTTCTTCCCACTTCACAGCTGCCGAGAGGATCCTTACGCAGCCGTGTGATCCAGGTGGGGCAGGGGCCTGTGCCCATTTCACAGAGGAGACCGAGGCTGGTGAGACCCTGGCCCTTTGCTACTGGCCTGAAGCAAGCTCTGGACTGGCTCCAGCCTACACAGAGGGCCTGGGAAGAGCAGGGCCAGGAGCAGTGGGGGAGTGGGGGGCTCCAGCGAGGGGAGGGGGCTGCCTGAACTCTCTGAGCCTGTCTCTCAACCCCTCAATCCCTGATCGACCAACCTCCTGAGAGAGTGCGCACCTGGGCAGACACACTGGGATCCCTGCACTTGGGTGGAGGGGAAATGGGGTTGACCACAATGTCAGAAAAGGGTGCCTTGTCACTGAGCCGATCGATGCTGGTAGCCATCTGCCAGTTCACAGATATAAGGACCCCCATCTTAGGGTTAAGAAAGTTGTAAGTAGACGCCAAGAAGGAAAATCTATTGAAGCTAAAGCCTGGACACTCGGGATCTAAAACCTAAGCACAGGTTCCTGGCAGAGCTCCAGTCTCGCTTCCCAAATGTAGTTATTCATCAGGAACGCACGTGTTAAAAATACTGATTCCCAGACCTTGCACTTTAAGATTCTGGTTTAGCAGGTGTTGGGTGGAACCCAGAAGTTAGCATCTTAACCAGCAGTCTCAGTGACTAACCAGATGGGGGAAGCTGGCAGAGTCGTGGTAACATGGTCGCAGAAACCAGCCACAGCCCTGGAGGTACCCAGATGGACACAACCCCAGGGCATGGGTCTGGGTCAAGCATAGGCTCAGCCAAGGTGAGAAGCAAGATGCACAGTAGCAATGGGGGGTGATTCCCCAAATGCCCACCACCTCCACCCCAACCTTCTATAACTATCTGGTTCATATCTGTCCCCAGAGAACCCCAACTTCAAAATCAGGCTTTGTTATCTGTTTTGTTTCCCAGGGGACTTGCTGATTAGAGTAGATTGTCAGAGTCCTTTAGTGTGACTGTGTCCTTAGGGCAAGGGGAACGTCCATATAAGGCCCGTGAAATCACTGGGTCTGGCCCTGCCAAGGCATTAGGGATGAGTTAATTAAGTGAATGACCGAATATAGCAGGCTAATTTTTAAGTTGATAATTTTGTATGGCCTGGGAATCTATATATATAAAAGCCTAAGTGACCGTCGCAACCGAAACAACTGAACGGACGACCGAACAGGCTGCATGGGGCGACCAGGTCGGCAGGGGGGTTAGTGAGGGCCGACCAAACGACTGAGCAGAAGGCTGCATGAGGCAACCAGGCGGGCGGGGGGGTTAGTGAGGGCCGACCAAACAACTGAGCAGTGGGTTGCATGGGGTGACCAGGCCGGCAGGAGGGGCAGTGAGGGGTGACCAGGCTGGTGGGAGGGCAGTTGGGGGTGACCAGGCCAGCAGGGGGGGAAGTTGGGGGTCATCAGGCCATTAGGGGGTGGGGCAGTTAGGGATGATCAGGCAGGTGAGCAGTTAGGAGCCAGTGGTCCCAGATTGTGAGATGGATGTCCAACTGCTGGTTTAGGGGTTCGGGCCTAAACCGACAGTTGGACATCCCCTGAGGGGTCCTGGATTGGAGAGGGTGCAGGCTGGGCTGAGGGGACTCCCCCCAAACTGTGTATGAATTTTGTGCACCAGGCCTCTAGTTATGTTATAAATATCCACATGACCCTGGACAGAAGAAAGGCTCCCCACACCTGCCTTAGAGCCTATCTGAGAACAGGAGGGTGAAGAGGAGAGAGGAGGAAGCACTGCACTGGAGAAGCCGGGAGGGAAAAGGCACCAGAAGGTTCTAGTGAGCGGGCACAGGGTGGCAGGGGAGGGGGAGGGGGAGGGGGAGGAGGTTGCTCCGCAGGACCCGCCTCCTTCATGAAGCATTATCTTCCGTCCTGGAGGGCAAAGGCCTGAGTTAGGACAAGAAAGATGAGTTTTATGCAGTCCTGTCCCCAGGTGTCTGGGGTAGACCTAGCTGACAGGTCAGGGCGACAGGATATTGTCCTGCTGGTGGGACCTGGGAGAGTGCCGGTGACCTCACGGTCCTGTGTGCTCCCCGTCAACACCATTCAGACGTTCTGAGGGCTAACCGAGCAGGCACCAGGCTGGGGAGGAGCTGGGGCTCCCAGCATCCACCCTGCCCTCAGGGGCTGCAGGCTGCTGGGAAGCCCGGATGACCCCTTCCCACCTCAGCCGGACACCTGCTTCCAAGCCCATCCCTCCTGCAGATGTGCTCGGAGGACAGGGGCTGTGTCCGGTCCATGTCTGCCTGTCCCCCAGGCACTGAGTCCAGTAGACGCCCACTAAGTGCTTGATGAATGAAGACTCGTGCAAAGCAGCTGTTAGAACTCTGTTCGGTTACATGGCCCGTGGCTGAGTTAACAAGTGAGTGTGTGAGGGAGTGTGAGTGTGTGTGTGAGTGTGAGTGTGAGTGCACGCGGGCTCTCGGTACACCGAGGGAGGCCTAAGTAAATGTATGCACACGGAAAACTCCTGAAAGACTGCACAGCGTGTGCTGCTGGTTAATTCCTAAAACTCTATAAAAACAAGAGTTTCAAAAAATCACCATCAGAATTATAAGACATCATGAAGAATGAGAACTACCCATGATCAGGACCCTTCTCTAAGAACTGTCCAAACCCCAGAGTGGGCCCCCCAACCCCCCATGCAGATCCCCATCCCAGGGGCGTCCCTACTCGGCCACAGCCTTTGGGCCAGCGTGCACTGCACAGAATAGGACGTGGGGTGGGCAGCTCCCGCTGTCAGTGACCATTTTCTGCTAAACAGCTGCTAAAGCAAAGAGGCAAGTGTGCAGAGTAAAAACCTAAGTGAATGTCTGGAGCAAACCCAGAAAAGGGGGCATGAGACATCACCAGGCCCGGAGACGGGCGGGACGATCAGTTCAACACCGCGTTTCCCAGTTCTGAAGCGGGGCTGCTCTGAGACGCCCTGTCTTTCTAAAAACAGCCTCTTTCATAAGCTGTTTGAGTAGGTTCTATTCCTACAGCAAGACAGCCCCTGCCCGTCCACATCCCCAAACTGCACTGCTCCGTACCCGGCCAACGCCAGCCCCGAGGCCATGAGACCCGAGTCTGGGGTGCTCCGTGAGCATGCTGAACCGTGGCCTCTTCACATGCCCCAGCAGGTCTTGCATACCCTCTGCGTGGAGATCGCACGCTCAGCTGCCCAGAAGCTTCCCTCCCAGGAAGTGGCACTGCCCACCCAGGCATCACCTTTCTGATTTGTTTCCTGAGAAACAGCATCGTGAACTTCAATCGCTCTGCACTGCTGGTCCATATTTAGAAGGCTTTCCAGTAAAAGGTGTGACTTCCCCTTTAGAAACCATGCTCAGAATCCCTGAGAGTGTTGCTTTTCACAAGACGGAGGAAAGCTGTCAGAGAGAGCTAGGGTTATTTTGGGAAATAGAAATAATAACCATTTCTCGGAGGAACGGCCGCTGAGGCACTTCCAACTGCTGGGTCCCGGGGAAGGCCAGCCAGCTCCCCAGGCGCAAAGGGCCCCAGCGGCTCCCCAGGCACAGAGGAGAGCCTTATCATGGACCGACACTGCAAAAAGTGTACAGAAATGCAGGGCACAAGAAGCTATTCCCAAACATAGAGAAATGGCATTCAGGATAGAGGTGACCACACAAAACGGGGAAGAAATAGGCACATTTGGAGCTGAATGAAATAAAATCCCTTGGGAATTGCATGAGCAAAGAGGCCTGAAAGCCTCCTCAGGGAACAGGTGGAAAGCTACAAACAGAACAGCCTCCCAGGTGGGCTTCAGAGCCCATCAGCGCCACCTAGCGGACTGGGAGAGCAGAGCATGGGGGGCCAGCCCTGAGTTTCTGCTTCTCAGGTCTGGGAGGCCTGAGCATCCGCCTTTCTAACGAGTTCCCAGGTGATGTTGATGCTGCTGTCTGGGAACCCCACTTTGAGAACCACAGGCCTAGCGGAAGACAAGGAAGGGCAGAGTTCTCTGCAACAGTTCACCCTTCCTCCAGGTGTTAAGGGTGGAGCCCTTAAAAAAAAGAAGTTTGTTTAAAGGTACAACAATGAAAACAACCCACACATTCCTCCTGACTTCAAAGCACCCACTGCTTATGCCATTCCCTCCAAACAGGTGGTGCAGCTGGAAACCACAGTGAATATTTAAGTTGGCCCGAGAGACCCAAAAATAGAAGAGTGAACCTAACAGGGCAGATGTTCTGAGAGCAAAGAAGAGGTCCCCCAGGACCACAAACACTCAGGTTGCCATGGAAGCCTCTCGAGGGTTCTGCCCCAGCTCTATGACTAAGACGACTTTGCATTTGCACACCTGGTAGTAAGAAGTCACTCTCAGTGTGCGAGGCTTGAGCCAGCCGGGTGGGGACGTGGTGAACAAAGCACCGTGTGCCCCCTGACCCTTTCTGCTCTGTTCCCAAGGCTCTGCCCCACTGTCCTCCTGCCACCCTTTTCTGTCGAGTCCCCACTCCCACCAACATTTATAGTCCAGCAGCAGGAAGCAAGTGAAGTGAGGCCAGAAGGAGGCAGGGAGGGAGGGGGTCTCTTAGACTCCCAGCCGGGCGCACTCCTCCTCGGTGGCAGAGATCACGTGACCCAGAAGCCCTGGTGCTCCTCGTACTGTATAAAAACGTTCGCTCGGGGCCCTTTCAGCTTCTGGTTTGTGCATCTCAGCCCTGGAAGAAACCCCGGGACTCAAGGCCACTTCTGTAGAGGAGCAGAGGAGGATGGGACGCTATGCTGGGGAAGGGAAAGCAAGAGAGAGCACCCTCTAGTTCAGAGAAATGGTTCTTATCCTCCTTACAGAAGTAGTCCAGATCCCGGGAGAAACCACCCAGAAACACACAGGAGCAAAAGAGAAAATGAAAGTCCTCCCTAACCCCCGGGCTCAGAAACAGCCACTCCTACAAGCAGCTCCCCCGCCCGCACCTGAATGCCAGGGTGGATCACGGAGCGGAGGGCACCCCAGCCAGTGGCAATCGGGGGCAGAGACTGGTGGTGGCAGGGAGTGCGGCCCTGTCTGCATGGCCACTACGGTCTGGGCCTCGGGGAGATACAGAGCTTGAAAGGGCTTTCAAAGCCAGCCAGTGCCCTCTTTTAGAGACGGGGAATCACGGAGGGAGGGACTGATTGAAGAGCAGAGAGGGGGTGTCACCTCCAGCCGCGTCCTCTTGGGGACCTGCCAGGAGACGCACCGGAGGACCTGCCAGCCACCTGCTCTGTGGGTCTCTCTCCTGAAGCTTGGATGAAAGCTCTGCACTCCCTTTGGGCACCCCCGGAATCCTGGGGCCCAGGCAGCTGTCTGAAGGCAGAGCCCACCCCCACATTCACGGGTACGCTGACAACCGGCTGGGAGGCAGGCCACTCCCCTGCTGCTGCTGCCTGACCCTCAGACCAGGTGCCACAGGTGCAGGCGGCAGACTGTGCCTCTGCGGGGCATCTAGGGGAACACACACACGTGCGTGGCTTGGCAGTGTCCGAAGAACCACGAGCGGCAACGCTGGGCTGGGGCACGGAAGTGTATTGGTTTTCAGGGGCTGTCCCCAAATACCGCAACCTAAAACCAGGTGTCACCGTTCTGGAAGCCGGAAGCCTGAGACAGGGGTGTTGGCAGGAGGTCCCCTCGAGGATGTGAGGGAGCATCTGTTCCAGGCCTCTCTCCCCTGGCCCTCAGGGCCTTGGTCATTCCTTGGCTCGGAGACGTTCTCCCGTGTCATCACACTGTCTTCCCTCTGTGTCCCATTCCCTGTGGCCAGGGCCCCACCTATGGTCAGGCCCGCCCTGCTCCGGCACGACCTCATCTTAACTTCATCTGCAAAGGCCCTCTACCCAAGGTCACATCCACAGGCACTGCGGGTCAGGACTGCAACATCCTCGGTGGGAGGCTGACAGTTCATCCCGTATCAGGAAGCAAAAGACTGGAGCTGGCTGGGGCGTTAGGAGGCCGGGATGGACGTCGGGCTAACACACGGAGTTGATTTGGGGGCAGGAAACTCTAGATAAACAAGAGACAGAGGGATCGGGGGATTCAGCTGCAGAAGGTTTTGGGTCCGTGGCAGGGGCAGCAGGGAGACCGACATCAGGGACCGAAGGCATCCAGGGGCCAGATGGCATCCTGGCAGAGCACACGGGTACAGACAGGCTGCTTGTGAACATGATGAAAATGTTCTGTACCAGCTGGAACACCCCTTTGCTCCCACCTTCCACGTCAAGGGCCCTCAGTCACCAAGCCCCCCACTAGGTCCCCACAAGGGCCACTAAGGGCTAAGGCCAGGGTGGGGAGCAGGACCCCCTCCAGCATATGTTCCCACAGTCCATTCCCCTGCCGGACGCTTAATAACGTCCTCCCCTCTCCCGGGTTACGGGAGCTATTTCTTCTCGGGCTGAGGGTGCCCTTGGGCACACAGTGAGGCAGCTCCCACAGCTGGCAAGAGGGCAGGAGCTGCATTCAGCAGGAGTGCCCAGGGGCCCCGCTGGGTGCAAGGCCCAGCTTATGATCTGTCCCAGGACAGCAGGACCCTGTAGGGTGGGTCTCTGTGCCCCGTGCACAGCCCAGCACCCCGCGACCAGGGAGTGGCACGCAGTAAACAGGCGTCGTGCATGACTAACGCCTCACCCCATTCTCCTCCTCCCACGCCTCTTGGATGAGTACTGCCTTCTCTGGAATCCAACTGGGACCAACATAACAAAATAGCTGCTCCCCGCTCCATGCTCCTCCTTCAATAATAAAGATCTCAGCGTCAGGAGAGCGCTCCAGCGTTACACATGGAGGCAAACTCCCAAACGGGGGTTGGTGTAATGACTCTTGGTTTCACAGGATTTTAGACCCAGAGGGCCCTTCAGAGTCAGGCGGAAAGAAAACTGCCTGCAGCCCACAAGGCAAGTCCTGTCTGACAATCCCTCTCCCCTGCAGGGAGCTCTCCATCTTTGCAGACCTGCAGCCCTTGGCATTGTTTGCCCACCCACCCCTGCACGAAGCCATCCCCGTGCATAAGTAGAGCTGGCGCTTTGAGCAAACACTTGTTGCTTGATAATCAAGTCACAAGTTCCTTGCCCACTCACTCATCAGAATATAATCTACAGACCATTTTGCTAGGAGTTCCACTGACTCCAAGGGACCTAACCCTTTAAACAGCTAACACTGGTTATATCTGCCCTGATGCCCTGCCCTGCAGACTCTAACCTCCTGCTGTAGCCACATGTTCCCATGGCTCCTGCCCCGCCCCCCCAACATGCACACAGGCCTTATGCAAGCCCCGGAGGCTAAGCTTCCTGCATTTCAAAGCTCCGGGAATGAGGCAGAGCGAGGGGTGAGTTTGAAGGTCCTTTTCTTGAAGTTGATGTTTCAGATTTGTGGACCAACATTAGCCACTACTCCTTAGACCCTTCATTCTCTTACCTGGTCCCATAATCTCCGATTTTCAAGTACATTTATAGGATATCTTTTTGGCTGCGTGTCTCATGCCAATTCTCCCCTGCAATACTTGGTGCACATCCGTGAGGCTCTGTTTGAACACAGGTCAAAGTCAATGCCCTCAAGAACTGGACATGTACAATGCATGCATGAAGCCCACTGAATATAAGAAAAATCAGGGTAGTGGCAACCCTCGCAGCTCCACTCAGTTGTGTCAGGCGTGTCGGTGGGTCCAGTGTGGCCACACCTCATGATTTTTCAGGAGAAGACAAGTATTCAGGCATTTATGAAAAACCTCCCAATATTCCAATGCTGGCAACGGACTGAACATTTTGAAGTACTGTGGGTGCACAGCATAAAATGCTTCCGCGGACAGCCTGTGGTCTCAAGACCACCTACCATGTGACATATGCTATAGCTTTTTCTTTGCAGGACAGCCCCCCAGGACCCGGAGGTCCTGACTCTGCCCTGACGGTCACCCCTGCCGCCACACACAGAGGCACCAGCATGCCGCTTCCCCAGAAATCCAGTCAGCATAGACCAGCACTGTGTAAAGAGTTCAGGCCAAGCAAGCGTCATTCCGAATGGGTACACAACTCACGGTCATCCTATACTGTGTTTGGCTTTTAACTAATGAATATCGGTCGATCTAATGACTCGCAGGGATCCTGCCACTTGCTACAAGTGAGCTATGGGTTGTGCAGTGGGACGAATGGTGAGAGCACGGAGACTGTCCGCTGGCACACACTTCCTAACCAAGCAGAGGTGAAATCTCCGGGGAGAGAGACCTGAAAGAAGAATGGCCACTCCCCATCAAGGCTGGATCGTCTCAGAGGACACGGAGTGGCTCGAAGGCAGGGATGGTGTTCACTTTGTCCCCATGTCAGAGTGCTATGCAGAGTAGGAACATAAAATTAGCATAAGCCCCAAGCTCTCTGACTTACCCTCAGCCAGAAACAAAGTTGAAACCAGAGTCCACAGGTGTTTTGTGTGTGTCTTTGGTGTGTTTTTAAAAATTTTAAAATATTTTTATTGATTTCAAAGAGGAAGAGAGAGACAGAAACATCAATAATGAGAGAGAATCATTGATCGGCTGCCTCCAGTACACTCCACACTGGGAATTGAGCCTGCAACCTGGGCATATACCCTGACAGGGAATCGAACCTTGACCTCCTGGTTCACAGAATGATGCTTAACCACTGACCCCCACCTGCTGGGCCACAGGTGTTTTTAAAATAGCAAAAATGCTGAGATTTAAAAAAAGAACTATTGATTCAAAAGCTTTGAAATTATAAAACCTGCTATATATCCCATTATACAGGTAAGAATCAAGACTAGAAACTACAGTCGGCTCTCCAACCTACGGGTTTGCATCAACCATGGAGCACAAATTTACTACCAATAAATCAACAAACAACAAGTGATGGCGAGGATGTGGAAAAAAGGATCCCTAACACAGTGTTGGTGGGAATGCAGACTGGTGTAGCCACTATGGAAAACAGCATGGAGTTTCCTAAAAAAATTAAAAATGGAACTGCCGGGCCCGGCTGATGTGGCTCAGTGGTTGAGCATTGACCTGTGAACCAGGAGGTCAAGGTTCAATTCCCCATCAGGGTATATGCCCAAGTTGCAGGCTCAATTCCCAGTGTGGGGCATGCTGGAGGCAGCCGATCAGTGATTCTCTCTTATCATTGATGTTTCTATCTCTCTCTCCCTCTCCCTTGCTCTCTGAAATCAATAAAAATATATTAAAAAATAATAAAAGCACACAATACAGTGACTTTTGGTATATTTCACAATTCATACAACTATCACCACTATCTAATTTTAGAGCATTTTTATTACCTCAAAAAGAAACCTCCTACCTATTAGCAGTCACTCTCATTCACCCCTTCCCCAGTCCCTAGAAACTAATCTACTTTCTGAGTCTATGGATTTGCCTATTCTAGGCATTTCACATAAAGGGATCATACAATATGTGGCTTTGTGTCCAGCTTCTTTCACTTAGCGTGATGTTCTCAAGGTTCGTCCATGTTGTAGCATGTGTTAGCGCTTCATTCCTTTCTATGGCTGACATCCTATTGCCGGGATGGTCCACATTTTGTTTTCCAGTCATTGGCTGATGGACACGTAAGCTGTTTCTGGCCATCATGAATCATGCGGCTATGAGCATCCGTATATAGGTTTTTGTGTGTATGGATGTTTTCACTTCTCTTGGGTATACATCTAGGAGTGGCATTGCTGGGTCACATTCCACATTCTTTTTGTTTCACCTCATATCTAAGCCATTTGCTGCTTATCAGTGACTCCACCCAACAGACAACAAGGAAAGTTCTTACAGTGTTTACCAAAAGCAGTCTTTTTCAAAGTAACTCAGCTTTTTAGAATACAGCCAACAATAAAATACTTTCTGTCTTTGTCTTTTTACTTTTATGGATCCTCAACTTCCTGGCAGTGCGAGTGACTCTCTAACCCACTTGGCATCTGCCAAGATTCCGTGAGATTATCGGTCTTAGAAACTGGTGAGAAATGGGGGGTGTGTTGTGCACTCAAGCATTAAAATAACACTACAAATTAAAGTGGAATCTCTGGGAGAAAACACAAAACCCAAACAGAAGAGATTAATAGTAAGCTCTAAGGTCTAACAGCTTTCCACTCAGAGTCCATTAGAGAAAAAAATAAAGCCAAAATAAGAAAAGCTCATGACCACACACACACACACACACACACACACACGAATTTCAATCAACCAAATCTGCCAAATGAATGCATCTTTTTAGCCTCACATTTGTGCAACACAGATGGACAGAAGAAACTAAATCGATGTTTTTGGGCGTAGAAGTTTCTCCTGGCAACTTTTATTAATGGAATTATCAGGACTGCTCTATCCTGGGAGCTAGGAAAGTAATCCAGTTATTTGTAACAAAGAAAAGCTCAAAGAATGCTTTTAAAAATACTCAATGGGAAACTGATCCAGAAACTCACATTAGCTCCTGGTGTAATAAAGTTAAATGGGAATCTACTCATTTAATGAAAAATTAAAACAAGAAATCAAGAAAACAACCAACTGTTTGGCAAACAAATCCAAAAGCTCAAATCCTGGCTCAATCCTCCAAACTTTCACTCACAAACATTCACACATATGGATTCTTTGTCAAAAGAGCTTAAAAACAATTCCCAGCTCTCCTGGGTTTAAGTTTCCTTAAAAATGAGTGTTACTTCAGATAATTTTTTCTACTAATTTATGGACTCAGCTCCCCTACTGCTAAGTAAGTCACCACCACCCCCATGCCCATCCTCCTAAATACGGAGGCAAAAATATCAAACATTAGAAGACTGGGGCCCAGGCGTATCCTGGCATATGAAAGGCCAGGTGACTTAGTCTTTACCACACGAGGACTCCATTTCCTCATGTGTAAAAAGAACGATTCTATCTGTTAGCCCAGGGAACACCAAACTTTTTCTTTCAAGAGACAGAGAGTAAATATTTTTGGCTTTGTGAGTCACGTGGTTTCAACTCTGCCAGGGTCATGCCAAAACAACCTTAAACCAAGTGAAAACACGAGAGCACGGTGTGTTCCAATAAAAATGTATTTATAAAAATAAGCTACAAGCTGCCCTTGGCCCGAGGGCTGTACCCTGCCAACCCCTCTGTTGGATGATTAAAAGTCACTGGCTGCTGAAACCCCATGAACTATCAATTCATGGAGGTCTGACCCTGGAGAGGGGTGTACACCACCGCTCGCAGTTCTACAGGCGTCTCCGCATGAGGACACGGACACTGGGCTCTCCCTATCCCACCAACCGCCTCTTCCTGTTTTGGTTGATACCTCACCCGCGCTCCACTGACCTTCACCATGACCTTGGATAAAGCATCACTATGTGGGGGTGGAGTCAGGCTTTCTGAGCGCTTGCTGGGGGTCAGGTGGTACAATCCAAAGGCGTGAGGAAAGAGATCTGCAAGGGGAGAAGCTTGGCCAATGGGAAATAGGAGATGAGAGGGAGGTGAGTAGATTGAACACCCCTGCTCTCGCCTGGACTCTCACCCTTTCCGAGAGGGAGTGCACCCTTGGAGGGACCCGCTGGGTCTCTGCAGTTCACTAGCCACACCTGCCAGCGAGCTGGCATCTCCCTTCATCTCCTCTCTCACCCGCTCTTACTGCTCAGGGTGCACACCTCCTAAATAAGACATTAACATTTAATTCTTGCCTCAGGCTCTGCTTTCTAGAGAAAGAGAACTATGACTTACCCCTCAAATCACTTTCTTTCTTCAGAAATGAAAGGCCTAGATAAAATAAATACAACCACTGGATGTGAAGTGTACAAAGACTAATAGGAAAGAGGTAAAAGAGTGATTCATATATTAAATAAAACTAACCTTGGCCTTCATTACTGGCCTGTAATGTCCAAACGGTAAAATATATCCTAAACAATGTCTAGCAGCATCTCTCCAAAAAGAAAACCTGAACACCTATAACCATATCACTGTGGAGTGATTAAATGTGCATATCTGGCCTCCCAATTATAAATGGAACAAATAACATTCTACTAAATCTCTTGACAAGCGATCATCTGTTGTGCAAACAGTAGTCCCTCTATCCCACCCCAACAGCAATTCAGGTCCCTGGACAGGGTAGCCTATTGATAACAGCTCACTATCTAAGAACTAAACACAATCCCAAGTTTTGGCCATTGAGTCAACTTTTGGTGATGACTAAAGCAATTTCTGAAACAATGGAGGACAAGCAATTTCCTGAGAGCAGAACCCCCACCTAGGGTTTTGGCCTGAGCTCAGGGCCATCCTGCATGACGGAACGCCCTGGAGAGCCACCAGCATGGAGCAACAAGGGGGCATGGGGACTTCCCAAAGTCTCATAAAAAGCATGCATGATGGCCTTACTGAAAACAAGAACGTTATTATGTTAACTTACCCACTGAAACTTCCTGTTAGCCATCTGGCCCAACACTGTCTCCTAAATAACCTGCGCTTTCCCCGGTGCTTTAACTAGCACCCCACCGTATTTCAGTCTGTCTGTCCGTCGGACTGCCCCTGGCCGACAGCCTTCGCTCCCTTGCCTTTCCTGCCATTGCCCTCTCCTGGATTCCGCACGCCTGGCAGTTCTGCAGTCTCCCTGCCCTCCCTTGCAGTCTGTCCTGCAGGGCTCTCTCCTGGGGCCGCCCTGGGTGACCTGCGATCCCATGACGTCACTTCTCAGATGCTGAAACGCAAACTCCGGGTGGCCACCTGCGGCCGTGCAGGTTGGTCACTGTACCGCAGTGTCAGGCCAAGCGGGCATGTAGGGCGAAATCCATTCTGCTCTCTGCTTGCCCAGTGGTGCACCCACAGAGTCCCCAGATCCCCACCTCTAGCCCAGACGTCCCCTGAGTCACAGACCCATCCATCCAAACATATGCTCGCCATCTCTCCCGGAATGCCCCCCAAGGAACACACTCTACGTGGATTCACCTTCTTTCTCCTAAACCCGTTCCCCTACCCCCCCCCCCCCCCCCCCCCGGCCCCGATCCATCCCGTTCTCACTGCATGGCTGTGGCACCCGGGGCAGAAGACTCGGCGGCGTCCGAGCGCTCTTCGTGCCCTGACTTGGAGCACCCGTCTGACAGATTCTCCTCCTCTCCGGCCAGCGGTGCACACGGAGTTGACCTCATTACTTCTCTTCTCATTTAGTCTGCCAGGCTCCTTGCTTGCTGTCTTAAACCCTTCGCTCTGCTGCACAAGCCATCTTGCCACAATGTCCTGATCATGTCACACACGGCTCTGGATCCTACCACAGTCTCCACTGCCCACAGGGCCAAGTCCCAACGCCTCCAAGTGCCTCAGGGGGTCTTTAATGGCTCAGACCCCTAAACCCCCCTCTCACTTCTGTGTTCCTTACCAAACACATCAGCCTCTCCTTGTGGCCTGGCCTTTGCGCATGCAGAGACCTCAGCATGGATCCCCGAGTCCAGCGCCCTCTCCTGGAAGGCTGGTTGGATACCCAGAGGAAGTTGAGGACGCCCTTCTTTGAGCCCCAGATTCCCATGCGAACACCCACAGCGCCTGTTGGTGTCTGTGTGTCTGACGCCATTAAACTGCGATCTGTGAAGGCAGAGAGGGTCTCTCTTTGGATTTTGTATCCCCATAGCCCAGACAAGCGCCATGACAATCCCCGTCCATAAAATCCCAAGTGGACTGGAAATAAGCAGATTAGCCAGAGCCAGGCAATACAAAGGTAAATGGGGCTTTAAACTCCTTCCATCTGCATGTGGTACAAAAACGGGACAGATGCCTACTGTGCGCAAGCAGCCTCTGAGAAGGAACTGATTAGGGAGTAAGGGAGACGGAGTATTTGGGAAAGACGGGAAGAGAGGAATGGCTGGGCAGCTTAGAGCGGGGTCCTGTGGCAGCTGCCACCTGGGCAGTGGTGAATGCCTCTGGCCTGACTCACAGGTGGGACAGGCCCCAGAGTCAGGGCAGAAAGCTGGATACAGCGGGCCCAGCTGCGAGGTGACAAGCTCCAATGTCAGGAGGTCAGATCACGCAGGTGTGAGAAGAGCAAGCGGCTATTCTCAGAGGACCTTTCCTGCAGAAAGGCAGTCAGATCCAACAACTGAGACAGCAGCCCAGCAGCCAAACAAAGCCACCTGAGAAAGGCTCCAGAGGACCAGAGAGGCAGGCGGGCCTCCCATCCCCTTAGACCCATGGTTCTCAACCTTCCTAATGCCGCGACCCTTTAATACAGTTCCTCATGTTGTGGTGACCCCCAACCATAAAATTAATTTCGTTGCTACTTCATAACTGTAATTTTGCTACTGTTAATGAATCATAATGTAAATATCTGTGTTTTCCGATGGCCTTAGGCGACCCTGCTAGCGGCTCTCAACCTGTGGGTCTCCCACAGGTTGAGAGCCGCTGCTGTAGAGCCTAAGACCATCGGAAAACAGATATTTACATTACGATTAAATAATGCAGGGTCGCCTAAGACCATCGGAAAACATAGATATTTACATTACGATTCATAACAGTAGCAAAATTACGGTTATGAAGTAGCAACGAAAATACTTTTATGGTTGGGTTTCAAACCACAACATGAGGAACTGTATTAAAGGGTCGCGGCATTAGGAAGGTTGAGAACCACTGCCTTAGACTAAGGAGCAGAATCCTTCACATGATGCTCACGGTCTATATACAATCCCTCCAAACATGGCTACCTCTCTGCTATCTGGAGGGCATTTCCATTGGCAGCCCTTTCCTCATCCTCCCCATCTGAACTGAAGGGTAACTCCTCCTCCAGGAAGCCTCCCCTGACCTCCAGGGTCTCATAGGAATTTGCTCTCAAAACACCCTGGGCTTCCCCTTCACGGTCCTGCTCAGCATTGTTATCAAATACGTATTCATTTAAATTCTGTTTCCACTATAAGAAGAAGCACTTGGAGGGCAGGGACTGATTCTTATCAGATCCCCAGCATTCAACACTCTGCCTGGAACAGATCTGAGGCCCACTAAGCAAGCGTCTGCTGAGTGAACAATTCGATCAATCAAGCAGCTGAAGAATGAATTAAACAATGAATGGATAAAACTGGCCAATGTCTAGAATGCAAGACCAAGGAGCCAGGATTACCTGAGCACATGAGAGAAGGAAGGGGAGGGGAAGTTGGGCCACTCCTACTGCAGATGACAGAGACCACAGTGGGGTCGGCGGCCAGCCCCAGCCCACCCTGCTGTCATACAGCCTGGACTCCTAAACTAACACCATCTTTTACATTTTGAAATGGTTAAAAATAAGACTATTTCAGTTTTTGAAATTCACAGATCAGTGTCCACAAATAAGGCTTTATTGGAACACAGCCACACCCATTGGTTTCTGTACTGTCTATGGCTGCTTTTGCATGGCAGTGGTAGAGCTGAGGGGCTGTGAGAGAGACTATATGAGCCTCAAGGCCTAAAAGATATACTACCTTTACCGGGAAAGTTTACTAAACCCTGGCCTACAGTCTCTTGCCGTCACTATATCCCAGAGCTCACAGAAGTGCTGACCCGGTGGCATATGCTAAAATCTGGGCCTCAGAAAAAAGCTGCCAGACACTGTTTGTTAATGTAAAATGGGACTTAAATATCCCCTTAATAAAGAAGGGCTAGTTAAACTAATATCCTGCACTAGCTACTACACAGCTATCTTTAAAAATGGGTTAGGCTAAATGTACAAGGAGAGAACGATGTCCATGGTACACTGTCAAAGAAATTTACAAAACAACATGGACAGTTTTTCCAGTCTATTAGAAAGAATAGCCGTACATATGTTTAGAAGGTGAGAAAATATGAATATGTGATAAATAGGGAACTAGACCAGGGATTTAAATTTTTTATTTTAAATACTTTTGCACTCACTGAAGTTTTTACTGAGAGTATATTTTTCTCTAATTTTATTGACTTCAGAGAGGAAGGGAGAGGGAGAGAGAGATAGACACATCAACGACGAGAGAGAATCATTGATTGGCTGCCTCCTGCACGCCCACTACTGGGGATCCAGGCCACAACCCGGGCATGTGCCCTTGACCGGAATTGAACACGGGACCCTTCAGTCTGCAGGCCATCCCTCTATCCACTGAGCAAAACCAGCTCGGGCTACTATTCTCTAATTCAACACACACACACACAAAGGCTGATTTTAGAAAGCCCCTTACCTTCCCCCTCCCGCCCCCTCCCCACATCTCTCCCCTGCCCCCCTCCCCCGGCATGGATCCCGATGCTTGATGACCTCAGGGTCATATGGCCAGTTTCTGCATTCTGAGGAGCTGCCCAAAACACACTTTCCTCTGAAACTTCAAAGTCTGATAACTGCAAAGCTGCTCATGTTTGTTTTGAGGAAGCTTAAGATCAGAATGGTCAGAAATAGTCCTACTTCCCTTTTCCTAGAAACCCTGGTCACCCATTCAACTAGAACACCCCTCCCGAGCCCGCGGAAGGCCCGGTTGCCAGGGGACGTGAACACACTGGCCGCCGGCTGCCTTCTCTGCTGCTGCCTCTAACCACAGCTGGCTCTCCTGCCACCAGGACCCTCCGAGTGGAGCTCAATCAGCAGCCCTGTGAGTGGTCCTGGGGGTGGGATGAGGCGGCCGTTAGCGGAGGGAAGAGAGAAGCCAAGACTGAGCCACCAATAGGTTTCAGGTTCTGCCTTGGCACACCCGTCTGTGATTCCGACCAAACCTAACCCTCCGTTTCTCACCTTTGTTTCCCCGTGGCAGTTTCCCTGGGGAGTCTTGCCAAGGGCAGAGCTGTTAGCTGGTTTTGCTCTGCCATGCCCAGGCCCGCAGGCCTGCACCACTACTCTGCTCAGCTGGCTGTAGTAACCTGCCCCTCCTCCCTCACCCTGCAGTCAGCATCCCGGGATCCTGGAGTCACTGTGAAGGCCTGGAAGTCCCTAATAGCTGGGGGCATGGAGGTGCGGTCCTACCTCAACTCGGAGATTGGAACCTGTTATCTGCTAGAATAAATCATCCCTAAGCAGCCCCAGCATTTCCCAAAGAACAGGCCAAGACCCAGGCAGGGCGATAATCCAGGTGAGAGCAGGAGACGCTGTGGGGAAGTCAGGGAGACGTCGATCTTGCGATGCCTGTCTGGGAACTCCTGCGTCATTTAGTCCATTCGGACCCCAAGACAGCATGCACAGCTCGACGCTCAACCTGATTCAAGCTACCTGCTGACCACAACCTTTCTCCATGCCAATTTGAGGTTGGGTTCAGCAAACACGCCCGAGTGGCTGTAAGGGTCCGAGAAGGACCCCAGCCTTGAAGGGCAGGCTTCCCCACCCAGGCTGAGACCCCTGCCCCCCAGCACTGCGGGGAGAGCTGCCTCGGAGGTAACTTGTGAAGAAAATAAAAACCAGGAGGCGGCGGAGGGAGGAGAAGGCCTGGCCCCCGGAGAGACAGAAGCCCGGGGCTGGCGCGGGCCACCCTGAGCGGGACTCACCATTGGTGGTCGTGTTGACATAGTAGCGCCGGCCCTGGGGGGACAGGTAGCTCTGCCAGCCGGGGGGCAGCACGACGCTCTGGCTCTCCTCTCCCGGCGGCGGGGGGACCATCCCAGGCTTCTGTTGAGGAGGAAAGGAGAGGTCACACACGTCTGGCATTTTTGCAGCCGTTTTTCAACCAGGAAGTCAGGGCAGATGAAGTCACCCTGGGACAGCTCGAGGTTGAGGGTGCGTGGCCCACAGGCCTCCCTAAGGGAGGTCGCAGGCCACGCTTGTGTGCTTTTGGCGGTTGTCTGAGCGTGAGGTGCGAGGAGCGCCTGCTGTCTCAGAGCCCCCCGCAGAAGGGGCAGGGTCCCCCCGAGGACAGAGGGACGTGCCGCTCAGTTAACAGCTGGGCTTTCTCCTCTGTTAGCCCCTAGAAAGCCACCCTCGGCGGGGAGGCACTTTCAAGGGGTGGGAGGTGCCGCTCCCCGCACTCCCGTGTGGACTCTGCAGCCTGACATCCCAGGGAGCACGGAGCACAGCTGAGCACACGGCAGACGAGGCCAGGGCCTGCTGGGGACGCCGCCAGAAGCCACCAATGCCAGCCTGGGCAGAGCGAGCTGGGAAACCTCCTACAACAACGCCATGAATCGAAGAGCGAGGTGGTTTTCTCCAAGTGCCCAAATCCCCCTGCGAGGAGAACTGGAGTCTGAGACAACCCAGGACGCCCTTTCACCACACGCACTTATCTGCAGCTTAATTCTTATAGCCACACGCCCGGAGCTTTTCCTAAAATAATCAGAGCGCAGTAGAGAGAACAGAGAGAAACTAGTAGAGACACAGGTGCTAAAGCAGGTGCTTCCTGGTGGGATTATGGGCAGTCTGTCTCCCCTTCCTTTTACTTAACTCTTCCATCTAGATTTTCTTCAATAAACGCAAAAATAAAAGTTATTAGCTCTGGCCAGTGGTGCTCAGTGGTTAGAGCGACGGCCTAGGCACCAAAGGGTCACAGGTTCGATTCCTGGTCAAGGGCACGTACCTGAGTTGCAGGTTTGCTCCCCGCCCTTGGTCAGGGCATGTGTGGGAGGCAACCAGTCTCTCTCACATCAATGTTCCTCTCTCTCTTTCTCGCTCTCTTCCTCTCTTTCTCCCTCCCTCCCTTCCACTCTCTCTGAAAAGTAATGAAGAATTAACAACAACAAAATAAATAAAAGTTGTTAAAGAACATTTAAACGTAAGAAAAGGGTCCAAATTAGCTCACATAATTTCTGTGCCTTGCGGAGAAATAAATAAAGACAGTATTCTAGCCACAGCAGGACAGAAGCCATGATTTTCTCAGCGAAGCTGGACCCTGTTTGGAAATATTAAAACTAACCGGCTCCTAAATGTCACCGGCATCCCCCAGCCATGCCTACGAGGCAGTTTTGGGTCACTGATGACCAGGGCTTAACAGCTGGAAAGTGAGCAATACAGACACGGCTCCCAAACCGCGGAGCTTTCTGCAGACTGCAGAGCCTGCACTTCCATTTCCTGGGGAGCCCTGCACGTCCGCAGTGGGGACCGGGGATCCGATCAATCCCAGCTGCTCCAGGGACTGCGAGTGAGCACGGCTCCCCGTGGTCCTGCCTGCATGTCTCATTATGAACTTCCACAGTTTAGTAATTAAAAGCCTTCCCTGTGCCCTGAACGCTTCTGTCTCCCACACCTGTTGACCCAGAGCCTCTGTGATTCAGGCAGCCTCCTCACCAGCACAGCATGTCCGCTGAGCCCAGCACACACCTGGGCACGCTTACCTGGGCCTCCAGACACTGCTCTGGCCTCTCCAGGTTGGAAGATGGTAAAAATATACGCAAGATAAATAGCCTGAGGATGAGTACAGTGTGAGTGTGTGTGTGTGTGTGTGTAATACCCACATGACAGGAGACACACTGTTGGCTCTGTAGGGTTGGGAGTAAACAGGAACAGGGAGGCCAGAAGAAAGAAATGGTCTAGAACTAGGTTGCTTCTGCCTGAGGCACAGCATCTAAGGGAAGACCGGACTGGGGCTTGTCGGGTAACCTGGGAGGAAGTGGGAAATTGTGAAAGAGTATTAAGCAAGGGCAGAGACTGACACGGGCAGAACGAGGCTGCAGAGGAGAGAGGGACCCAGCAGCGGAGTGAACCCGCCCTCCAGCCTGGGGCTCAGTCGGACTTAGCCACTGCGTAGCCGGGACCCAGGGAAAGACACCCCGGCCGCCCTCCTTCAGCATCTGTGAGACGGAGGACGTTAGCCCAGCTGTGGGGCACACTGCGGAGACAGGCAGTAAGAAACTCCGCGCCTGGGAAAGTGCCTGTCACCAAGAATACTCAGGAAATGGGGATCTCCAGGGGAAGGGGGGCCGTCCGGATGCGAGTGAGACCTCTGCCTCCTGTGGCGTGACGTTCGCCCCACCCTCACCGTCACTGCGTCGCACATGCCACCAGTGGCAGTCACTTCTCCCAGGTTTCCGTTTCCAAGACGACTGCTTAACACAGGCCGCTGGGGAGGCCTCCGCGTGAAGGCGCTGCTGCTGGGTTGGGGGGAAGGGCGGGCAGCGAGGAGGACTCTCCTTAGCGGGGCTGCTGGAGTGAGTGGACCGAGCCTTTGGGCCTGAGGTCAACCTGGGAACCACCCCAGCCCAAATCCACAAGAGCATGTGCTTTCCTCTTATTTATTTAAATAAGTCCGTGCGGTCGGAAGCTCTGGTTGACATTTGAGGACACGGATGGCCAGGGGGGCGCCAGACTGCCCTGAGGCCTCCCCATCTGGGAAATGTGGGACCCACACCACCTTGCACACTATGGAAAGGGCCTGCCGGGGAGGCACCCCCGAAACTGAGCCAGGAAGGGCCAGGGGTGCTGAATGGGGGGAAGGACGGCACCCGAGCCAGTTTCCCAATTTGGCCAACGTGGGAAAGGTGGTCTCCACACCCCCCTCCGGAACGGCCATGGGTCCCCGCTCTGCCCGCCCGCTGACAGTGCTCCGCCTCCATCCCCCAAGGCCGCCGGCCGGCTGCCTGTCCCTCTCCCAGAGGAAGTTACCCTGGTGGCTGGACTGCAACAGCCAGGAGCCGACAGATGTGGAGACAACGGGCACACACCCAGGAAGTGAAGCGGCGCCCGGACACCCGCGCACCCTGTCCCACGTTACCCGCAGTCCCCGAAGGGTGGGAACACGGCGAGGGGCCGCTGACCGGTGAACGGGTCAGCGCTCTGTGATGATGTAGCCGTACAAACAACAACAGCACTCAGCCGGCCAGAGGAATGAAGTACTGCTGCACGCTGCCACAGGGACGAGCCCTGAAATCATGCACACAGAAGGCCACGTTCTGGAATGATTCATTCATATCTAACGTCCAGGACAGGAAAGCCCATGGACGAAAGCAGATCAGGGTGGCCAGGGGCTGCGGGGGTGCGGAGGGGGACAGGGTTTCCCCTTTTGTCTGATGGAAGCGTTTTGGAACTGGATGGTGGCAGTGGTTGCACAAAACTGTGACTGTGCTACACGTCACTGATGATGCAGTTTATGGGAGGCGTATTTCACAATAAAAACGATTTTAGAAAGAGGAAGACGAGGCAGGCGTCGGCCTCCCAATCTGCAGGCTCTCGTTTAAGAGGCCAAACCCCCAGCCTTCCCTCCTGCCTCGTGGCGGTGGAGGCGCAGGCTCCTGGGAGGGCCGCCCCAAAGCCACCGGGGGGGATAGAGCGGAGCGACTACCCGATAATTAAGGTCTCTGCCAAACTTACTCTTCTAATCAGTTTCCTTCCAAGTTAAATCCTTCCCTTCCCTTCCGTAGTCCTCTGGCTTCTCCTCTTCCATTCTGTCAGCTCTTTCCCATGGGAACAGGCACGGAAAGCAGGGGCAGCGCGGGTCCTACCCACAAGGAGCAGGGACAGAGGGAGTGGAGTGGGCAGAGATGAGGACGCTTTGCTCAGCCCGGGGATTCTGAGCCCGGTTCCCAGGACGGCTCTGTGGGAGTCAGATAATGCCGCCTCTGCCCCCGATGGGCCGTCCCCGGCGGCAAGGCTGGGTCTCAGCCTCCCTAGGCCCCTCACCTGGGTCCCTTTGTTCAGTGAACAGCCTGCCCAGCTACATATGGAAACCCATCCTCTGAAAATCTGAATTAAACAGGATCTTCTGCCCCCAAAATGGATGCAGGTGTACGCACACATGCACCCTATTTTATCGGGAGGTTTCGAGACTTCAGAACCCTAATCTAATAGGTACTCAAGA
Organism: Eptesicus fuscus; assembly: GCF_027574615.1. Lineage (NCBI taxonomy): Eukaryota > Metazoa > Chordata > Mammalia > Chiroptera > Vespertilionidae > Eptesicus > Eptesicus fuscus. The sequence continues at coordinate 9,128,086 of NC_072492.1, read as the reverse complement.
AATGTCTGGCCTGGCCAGTGTGGCTCAGTTGGTTGGCCTCATCCCATGCACCAAGAGGTCACCGGTTTGATTCCTGGTCGAGCCTGGGTTGTGGGCTCGATCCCCAGTAGAGGGCATGTAGGAGGCAGGCTATTGATGTTTCTATCTCTCTCTCCCTCTCCCTTTCTCACTCTCTAAAATCAATAAAAACATATGTATATATTAAAGAAAGGCCTGCATTCAGACCCCACTTCTGCCATTGGTAATGGCTTTGATCACTTGCCACATGTCTCTAAGTGCGCCAAGGACTGGAGCACTTAGCTCTAATCTATATATATAAAAGCCTAAGTGACTGTTATGACCGAATGACCGGAATGACCAGAATGACTGCTCAACCAGTCGCTATTGCAAGCACTGACCACCAGGGGGCAGACACTCAACACAGGAGCTGCCCCCTGGTGGTCAGTGCGCTCCCACAGCCAACTTCCTGCGGCCAGCCAACCTCCTGCAGTCCCTCACTCTATTCCTCCCCCCGGCCGGCAGGCCCCAATTGGCCCGGCCCTGATTGGCCCTGATCACCGGCCAGGCCTAGGGACCCCATCTGTGCATGAATTTGTGCACCAGGCCTCTAGTCTTTACAATAAGCCTGGCATATACATGCCATTTTTTTCCGTTTTAAAATGAGAAATCTAGGATTCAGAGAATTTAATAACTTGCCCCATGTTGTGCAGCTAACTAAATGATAAAACCAAACTTTAAATAATAGCTTTGTTCTTGGTACTGCCATCCAGCTCCCTAAATCCAGGCTATTCCCAGTCCATCTCCCCCAAATCAACCCCATTTCTTCACCTGACCACCTGACATCCAGCTCCCACCCAAGGAGGATGCCAACTCGGCCCTGATGCTTCTGCTGGTTGCACCTCCGAGTGTGCACGTGCCTTCCCAGGAGACGTGCAGAAATATCACCACCCACATCCGAGCAGTCACATTCCCTGGCTGCAGGCTGGCTTCCCTGTCTCATTACTTAAGTCAACACAACGAAAGAAACTGTCCTTTTAATGATGGCTACCGACTCCCCCTGGGGGGAGGGGAGATGAGCCTGTAAGCAAAGAGAAGTCACCCAGATATGAAAAGAAATCCCCTACAGCAGTGTTTCTCCAAGTGTGGTCCCCGGGCCAACCGTCATTCCCCGGGGCTGTGGGTTAAAGTGCAGATTCCAGAGCCCTGATCCAACCACCAAAACCTGGAGCCCAGAAAGCCACCTTTGAACATGCATCCGAGGTGAGCCTACGCTCACTGAACTCGGAAGAGACTGGTTTGCAGCTTTAGAGGCGCCACTAAGAGAAAGCATTGCTTCTGAAACGGGAACCGGGAGCGTAACATTTTAATAAGCACAATTTATGAAAAGACAGTGTTTGGCTACATGGCTACTTATGCATGAAAAGAGTCCTACGTCCTAGTCCAAACCTTTCAAATAGGTTATTTTCAGAGAGATTCAATCTTGCCCCTGCGTCTCCAGTCTGTGCAGCCCCCACACTTAGCTCCTCACAGCCTCTGCAAGTTCAACCCGGGACGCCCGCCCCTCAGGAGGTTTCCGGGAGCACCGGATGCTTACCTTCTGCAGGTGTGAGCAAGTGCTACCTGGCGATGTTAACGGGTGGTCGTCAGACACTTGATTTAGCAGCCAGATCAGACCGTTTTAAGGTCCCCCACTCCACGTCTTCTCACACCCCAAACCCAGAAGCAATAGAAGCTCTAAAGAAAGGCATACCCACTGGGCCCCACACCCCCACTCCCAGATCTATATATAACATGTCTGAAGTTGTCTGCCTAACAAGCCACTTTCTGGCAGACCCGTTGCCATGGCAATGACTGCTAATGAGCCCGGTGCCGTGATTGGCAGCACTGGATGGCTGCTCCATAAAGGATTCGCTAGCAAGTTCTCCCTTCCACAACCACACGGCCAGCTGGACACCCAGAACCGGCCAGAGCAGGCTGGGTGGGCCTGGAAGGCCTCAGCCCCTGGGAGCCAGTTGGTTACTAGTGACCCTGAGGAGTCCCAGACCCAGCGCCAGGAGTGGGCTCCACCGTCACTCACAGGGAGTCACCCAGTTAATGACAGGGGCTGCAAGGGAGCCGCCACGAAGACCAAGGCATGTTAGGCCCACGCCACACCTTCCTGCTGGACACCGACTTAGGGTGGAGCGACGCCTACACAAAGCTGGGAACCGCTACCCAAGGAAAGGCCATCTCCTCTGGCTACAGGTTAAGACACAAAGCGTGAAGCAGGGCTGCACCTCCCACAGCGAGGCGCTGCCTCAGGGTGCCTCTCCCCTGCCCCAGAGGTGAAAGTCCCGTTCTCTCCAGCTCTGCAGCCTTTCCATTCAGAGAGAGCCCCTCACAGCAAAGAGCTGGGGGCGAGGTAGGGCACCATGGCAATGGCGCAGTGCATCCTGGGAAGCATATCCCTGCACGTGGTGTTACAGGCTGGTGGGGAGAGGATGGATGCTGGCAGCATCTTCATGTTCTTCTAGGGGTGAGAGATTTGGAGACCTGGCCAGAGGGAGAAGAAGTAGCAACACAACAGAGAAGCAGACTGTAAATTCAAGAAGGCAGGGCCATGTCGATCTGATTCCTAGTTTTAGTCTCCACGTAGTACCCAGAATACTGGATGGATGGAAGCTGGGATTGTGGTAGAAACTGGCCTTGAAACAGGGTTAAAGAAGCTACCTCACCAAACAAGCAGACAGAGAATGGCCGTCCCAGCAACGTGCGTGCCCTACTGTGAACAAACCCCGGCTCTGGGGGGTCTGACAGAATGGATATCCAACATGGAATACAGGAAGCCTTATGCTGTGATGTCACTGGCACCCGTGACAAGAGAAGGGCATCAGAGTCATGGGAATTTCCTCCCAGCACCCACAGTGCTGCCAGCCACGGCCTAAGGCCGAACTTCTTTGAGCCTGCAGACATGTCGAGCTCCCAGGAGTCTCAGGGAGGCCCCAGCCACCCTGCCTACCCATCTGCAAGCCAATCAACTCGGATCTGAGTTGGGCCTGTTGTCAGGACTGGGCAGGGAGAGGACACAGAACAATAAACTCTATTTTCTGATCCTGAAGAGGAATGGAGTGATCTGGTTACCCAGGAATTTTGATGAACACAATTACAGTGAAGCCCAGGCAAGGTCACAGGAAGTCAGCCCTCCCAGGACAACCCGCTGAGCTGCAAGACGAGGTCTGCCGAGGGGCAAGAATACAGGAAGAGTTTTGCAAACGACTCTGGGAATTGCAAGGAAGAGTTGGGCTCTTGGTGCAGAAGCCATTCCACGACCTGAAGTGTGTGAGGGACACACAGCAGAGGGTGGGAAGGAACCAATCCTGTAGGAAGTGGCTCCCACGCCAGCTTTAAACACACTCCTGCGTGAGCGCTTACTTCTCCGACACCGGAGGAAAGAGGTTTTATTATCATCGCACCTGCCATACTGATACAAGAGAGAAGGGCCAATTAACAGGGTTCCAAAGGAGACAGTGTAGAAATGAACACCTCTGGCAGTCAGCGAACTTCTTGGACTGAACTGGCTGGGGCTTTAGCTGGTGGCATCTGCCCGGTGGGACCAAATAGCATGATGGATCTGAGAGACACCCACTTCAGAGCCTCAGCTTTGGCCAAACAGCAGGATTGTGCCACCAAATAGCACGGTCACTCCTGCCGATTACGGGGGTTTGGAGCAGGTGCCTGAAGGCCTCATGGCTGTTGAAGGCCACTCAGGGGAAGGGGGTCGCCACAGGTGCTCCCGAAATACAAACAGCTCCAGGGGTCACCTGGGAAGCTGCGGCTGCTTCCTCACCTTGGCCTGCAAAGGGCATGGGGAACCCCAGAGAAAGGCCCTATGTTTTGCTGCATTTCTAAGGCCCATCTGATCCTGAAGTTTTGCAGCTTGAAGGGCAAGGTGGTCCCTTCAGCCTGTTCCCACTCCCGAGTGACTTGGCCTGCACCCGTGATTAACAGACCTTCTGTCCAATCATTCAACTTCCTGACGGCTGCCCGGGAAGGCTGGTCCCTCTCCTGCCACCCCTTCCTGGCAGATACACATCGCATGGCCCCCGGGAGCCTACCTGCCCCTCGGGCCGCAGAAACATCGTGGAAGCACACAGGCCGGGGCCCAGAGAGCGTGTCCCCGACTACACGCTGTGATTTCAGGCCCGTGCCTCTCTGGCCATTTCCTCATCTGTAAAACCGGGGACGCCTGACCTCAAACCCTGGGATTCCGCCACCTGAGGACCGTCTTTCGTCACAGAGACCAAAGCCACCACAGGGGAAATGTCAAGACATTTAAATGACAAGCGCAAGCGTCCAAAAGCAGCAGCCACATACGCAAAAGAGGTGACCAAGACCTTCTGACAGGAACATAAATGTCCGTAACACATGACCGTGTGTTTTGTGACATGTTTCCCCCAAACTCTTGGGGGCTGGAGATAGTTTTATGTAGTCAACCAAATCTGACTCAACTGGAGGGAAGAAACGCTGTCTGAGACGCCAGTGAAGACTGGACAAGAACGGAAAGCACTGAACGCATGTCCCAGCTGAGACACTGACCGAGGGCGGCACAGCTCAGAGCTGCTTTGCTGCCAGCCGCTGCTCTGGCCTCTGGGGCTGAAAGTCCCCTCTGTCACAGGAAGGAGCGGGGCTGGAGCTCGGTGCTTTCTGTCCCCCTAAGGAATCTTCAATGCCTCCCAGACCCTCTCTACCCGTTTATGTCCCCAGAGGATGCCTTTGAAGGACATTTTGAGGTTCAGTCACCAACAACAGGTCCCCTCCAGGTGATTCCTGGGCCAAATTCTTTGCAGACAGAAAGCCTGGGAACAGTTGCTAACACTTATTTGAGGGGAGGGGAGAGGAGAAAAAGAACTACTAGTGAAGCCCTTCCCAGCCTTCCTTAAATATTAAGATGCAAAACCCCATAATGCCCTATGCCATGTTTCTGGCACTTTCTAAACTTGCTACGCCTCTGAAGAAAACCCTGTAACCGAATTTATCAAATATCCCGTTTCATGCAAAACAGACTGAAGAAGGAAAGTGAAGAGGGAGCTGAAAGTTGCTAGCTCAGCTGTCATAGGCGGTACCCGCGCAGAGCGGCCTGCCAGGAACTTCAAGGGCCAGCGAGTAGCTGCCGCCCACAGTGGCCCTGGGGGCAAAGGCAGGCTTCCCCTGGGGCCGGTGCCCTTTAGAAAGGCGCTGAGCTCATTAGGGCACAGGGGTGGCTTATGGGGCTGCAATCCCCCTGCCCAGCTCTGTGGTGGCCCGGGGGGGCAGACGGAGGGCACCAAAGGAAAACCAGGGCGCACGTCTTCTCAGCCAGACACCATTCCCACCCTCCGCAGTGCGCACGCCTGTGCGCCAGGTGCTGCCAGACAAGACTTCTGACTGCAGACCCGACCCCAGCAAGGCCTAGCTCAGTGGTCGGCAAACTGCGGCTCGCGAGCCACATGCGGCTCGCGAGCCCCAGTTTGCCTCTCTGTTGACTAATGAGTTTGCCAACCACTGGCCTAGCTGGTTCTGAGCCCACACACACCAGAGGGAGCCTGAGGCTGACCCTGGAACAGTTTCCGCAGGTCAGTACCCTCCCTTCCAACCCAACTCAGCTGCACGTTTGGGCCTCTGCCGCGGGTGGTGAGCGTGTGGCCTTGCTCCCAAGCTCGGGACCCCCGCTCTGTGACCCGCACGCGACGGCGAGGGCTGGGCTGTGCTGTCTTGCTGTCAGATCTTGAGCAACCCACTTCATTTCTGCGGGTTGGCCTCAATTTCCTCATCTTGAAAATACAGAAGTTGGACCAGATGGTCTCCAGGCAAAGTCACATTCAAGGGTAGACACGGGATTCAGAGGCATCAGCCTGTCCCTGGAGCACTGCCCAGGCCCGAACGCCTGGGACCTGACTCCCTGCCGAGTGCCAGGCTTCCACCGCTAGACGTGGTGAGTGTGGTGAGTCCTCTGACCCCATGGGCCCACGTCACCCGTCCCCGCCCCGTCACCCCCCGAGCCACACTCAGCTGAGCTCTGTGTGCCAGCCATCCGCTTTCTGCCTGGCATCCTGGGCTCCCCTGCATCTGGAGCTGGAATTCGCCCCGAGGCAAAGGCAGGCGCCCGTGGACCGCTCTGGGCCTGCTGGCAGTTAGCCCTTCTGTTCACCACTCGCCCTGCACCCCGATCACAATCCTCTTACCCATGGGCACACCGCCGACCGCCCACACCCAAACCCACACACCTCTGTGTCTGCCTTACCCACTCTGCCAAGAGCCTTGCCCGGGCCCTTCCCTGCTCCCTGAATGTCCCTAGTGTTCATCTTCTCTGTGAATCCCTCTTCCTATAAACCCCATTAGCCCCCCGGTCCTGGGCAGCTTAACGGTCGGAACCTGGCTGATCGGTCTAGAGCCTTTATAGCCGTCTCTCCGCGTGTCCCTGTGTGAGCAGCCTTGGAGCTGATTATAAATGCAGAGCCCCAGGCCCTTCACCGGGGAAGACTTAGATGTGCCCTGACCATTGAGCAGCCCTGCTGTGAACTTTCTAGGAGGTGAGCTGGCCCGTCAGTGGCTGCGCCTGGGTGACGAGCACCGTCTCCTTCTCTGGCACCGGTTTGGGCCCCATCAGAAGCCGAGTGGGGAAGAGAGTTTTCCGGAGGGAGGTGTGGACACGGACGAGCCTTCCCATAGAAACTGGACCTCCCCAGCTGCCAGAGCCTCAGGGCGGTGCTCACGAAGGTCTAGGCCAGTGATGGCGAACCTATGACACGCGTGTCAGCACTGACACACGCAGCCATTTCTGATGACACGCGGCCACTGAGGCGGCCGCATGCCGAGGATGAAACATTTGCTGCTCCTGAGGATGAAACATTTGTGAAATAATGTTTTTTCCTCAAAGGGACACACTACCCGAGTTATGCTCAGTTTTTTGGTGAAGTTTGACACACCAAGCTCAAAAGGTTGCCCATCACTGGTCTAGGCTGATGAGAGGGCCCGCTTCCCAAAGAAGGGGGGTGGCTACCTTCCAGGAGCAGAAAGGTCTCCCCGAGTCTCAGGACAGCGTCCATTATTTCCATTATGACCACTGCCGCCACCATCCAACTGGACGGAAGCATCCAGCCCACCATGGAGACACTGGGTCTCCTGGGCAGATACTCAACTACCTTCTGGAAAGCTATGTCCCTGATGGGCTTTCACCCTGTGGTGTCCCGGCTAGAACTGGGCCCTGGGGTAGAAGGCAGGTGGGTAGATGGCTATCAGCCAAGCTTCAGATGTGGGGAAGTTACATGGGGCGGTGACAGGTGGACTGCAATCCCCGCAAGAGAAATCCAAGCGGCCACTCTGCTGCTCGGGGAACCGGGGGAGCCGAGACGCCCTTTCCCGCCACGAACATCCCTCTTTCAATCTCTGTCCTCCTCCCCTCGTCTTCTCCTGACTTCTCTCACTACGACCCAGCATGCTTTCCTCCCTGCTCATGCCTGGGGCCCGGGAAAGGCGCCCCCAGCACTCAGGGCCCCCAGGCCCTCTGAGTTTAACAGCTGGAGCCCACAGCTCCAGGTTCTCAGAGCTGCCTCTTTAAAGCGTCGAAGTCATTTTGGAAACAGGCAGAAGAAAAGCAAGCTGAGCCCACACGTCGGCAGGCGAGCGGGGTCAGTTCTTACCATCAGAGGACAGCTCATCTCCTTGGGGGCTGCTAACTCGGAGGAGAGGCTGGGGTCCTGTCTGAAGTCCCCAGACTCAGGGCCAGGCCCCCGCCAGCTGCCTCCGCATGGCACCCTCTGCGGGACAGGAGGCTGAAGCGAGCGGCTCCCGGGTCAGGGCTCCGGGCACCCGGAGGATGTTCCTGTGGCTTCTCTCAGGGCCGCTCTTTCACAAAGAACCCGCTACATTGCACAGTTCCTTCCAAATCCGCTCCAGCCCTTGTGGGAAGTCATCGCCGCCGGACTTTCCAGATGCAGCTTCTCGGGGAGTTCTTTCTTTCCCTTTTTTTTTTTTTTTTTAACACTCTCTCTTTTTCCCCTTTCTCAGCTAAAAAAAGTTGGCTGAGGTCACGACATACAATGGCCAAGCCTGTGTCACTGACCAGATGCCTCCCACCCCCAGGCCTGCGGACAAGGGCGCCTTTGTCCACCGTAGTTTAGGCGGGACTCGCTGGGCCTGCCCAAGCCCTGCTGGGGAATGTTCCGCCAGCTTCTTCCCAGCCCTAAGTCAGGGCTCTGGCCCCGGCCCCGGCCCGGGCTGTGTGAACCCAAGGCCAGATAAGGCCCAACATAAAAGGAACAGAGAATGATCCCCAAAGCAGCCTGCCTTAGATCTTCCCCGGGCTGGGGAGCTGGTGACCACAGGGCTAAGATGAGGGCCCCCGACTTCACTCTCCCTCCCCACTTCCAAATCCGGACAGACTGCGGGCGGGCGCGAGACGCTGTGCATCTCCGATGAAAAAGAGCTGCTGATCAGAAAGCTGTCAGTTGCAAGTGGGGAAAGGATTGGACCCTGAGAACAATGCAGCCTCCTCCCACAAAATGAATTTAGGGGGGGTGAGGGGTGGGTCCTTGGTGAACATGGCACATCGTTCCATTTAGAAAGTGTTTTCTGAGCAGCCGAGGGCTTAGCACTTAAAATGCCACACGTTTCTGTGTTTGCTTCCAGAGGCAGACCGGTGGGGTTTTAGGAAGTGATTCTCCATATGGAAGAAAATGGGATTATCTGTGGGGACCAAGGTCCTGAGGCCTGGGTGGTTTCCTATCAAATCCCTTCTCTCAAACGTCTGTGTGGATGAACTGTTGACCGAAGAAGCCGGTTCAATGCCAGCTCCCTGGGTGGGGCTAGGAATTCGGTGCCATCCCCTAGAGACGAGCCCGATCAGGGTCACACCCTGTCGATTCAGCAGCTGTGATCAGGGTGTGACCCTGATCGGCCTCTACACTGTGGCTCCTTCAAGGGTAAAATGGAGATGATCACAACATAGTCCTCAATAGGTGGCTGTGAGGATAAAGGGGGGAAATCCATACAAGCACTTAGCACAGTGTGAGGGGATGGGAGTGCTCAGTAAAAGGCTGGCCATGTTGTGACTATCAGCAGCGGCTGAAGACGAGAGCTGCTGTTTCCTGGGCACAACATAGTTTCGGCTCAACCACCACCTAAAATCATACACCCTAATTAGGAACGGGCCAAGGACCGTTCTCCAAAGAAGATCTGCAAAAGGCCAATGAGCGCGGGAAAAGATGCTCCTCATCGCTCACCACTCGGGAAATGCCAAGCACAGTGAGATGTTACCTCGCCCCCAGTGGAATGGCTACCAAAAGCACAGAAAAAACAAGTGCTAGCGAGGACCTGGGACCGCTGGAACCCCTGCTGGTGGGAATGTAACATGGCACAGCTGCTATGGAAACTGTATGGCGGCTCCTACAAAATTAAACATAGAATCACCATATGATCTAGCAATTCAATGACTGGGTATACACCCGAGAGATATGAGTGCAGGGACTCGAACAGATATATTTTCACACCCCTGTTTATGGCAGCATTATTCACAATAGCCAAGGGGTAGAAGCAACCCCAGTGTCTACTGATGGGTGAATGATAAATAAAATGTGACACACACACATACACACACACACACACACACACACACACACACACACAATGGGACATTATTCAGCCTCAAAAAGGAAGGAAATTCTGACACATGCTACAACATGAATGAACCTTGAGGGCATTATGCTAAATAAAAAGAAGCCAGTCACAAAACCGCAAACACTGTATGAATCCACTTCTGTGAGGTTCCTAGAATAGTCAGGTTCATAGAAATAGAAAGTAGAATGGTGGCTGCCAGGTGCTGGTGGGGGGGGAGGGGGCAATGGGGAGTTACTGCTTAACGGATGCAGAGTTTCGGTTTTGCAAGATGAAAACATCCTGGAAATGGATGGTGAGGATGGTTGCACAAGAAGGTCAATGTTTTTAAAGCTACTGAAAATGGTTACACTGGTACATTTTTTTCTGTGTGTTTCACTACACACACACACACACACACACACACACACGTTCGTTTAGATGGAGACGTGAGCCACGTCATGAGATGCACAGGGGCAGGCTCTCCAGGGAAGGTGAACCGTGCGCGCACAGCCTCTTGGCGAGTGCAATAACTAAGATGACTAGAAAACGAGGTCGGGGCATCTGTAGCAGGGCTCACTATGGTCCAATCTCAGGGAAACTGAGGCAGTTCCCATCGTGGCCTCCAGCCAAAGGCAAGGGACCTTTCTGGCCACTATAAACCAGGAGGCGAATCTGCTCCGACCTGAGCCAGGCAGCACAAGCCAGCCCTGTGGACGTTTGATTCTAACCAAAGTTAGGTCAGGGTGCGTACGACTTGCAAATGCATTCTAGGGGGTTTACCATTTGGGGTTACCCCAGGTTCTGAATGAGGAAGTCACTTTTCTTTTGCTTGATTGATAGTCGTCTATCATTAGAGTCGCTGTGAAAAGCATGAATTATTCTCCCTTTCTGGGTTTCTGCAAACAGGTAGGTTTCTACATATGGGGCCATGTGAGCAAATGAGAAACAGTAGGAAATCCAAAGGCAAAAGGACACAATCATTTCCACGGAGCTGCGTTTTCTGGGGTTTAAAGGCATCCGCTGCAACCCACCCTCCTGTTCTTAGTCTTTGTTTCAGCTGAGTTGAAAACTGAAATACACATACCCAGGCTAGGTTCACTACGGGCCCATCTCTTCTTTTTTTTTTTTTTTTTTTGTTAATCCTCACCCAATAATATTTTTTCCATTGATCTTCAGAGAGAGAGTGGAAGGGAGGAAGAAGAGGCAGGAAGAGAGAGACAGAGAGAGAGAGAGAGAGAGAGAGAGAGAGAGAGGTTGAGAGAGAGAGAGAGAGAGAGAGATGTAAGAGAGACACATTGACTGGTTGCCTCCCACATGTGCCCTGGGAATCGAACCTGTGACTCTTCGGTCCATAATGCTTTCTTCGGGCTGATGCTCTAACCACTGAACAACTAGCCAGGGCAAGGCCGATGTCTTCTCTAGAACGAATCATGTTGTCTCATAAAGATTATTAATAAGGAAGAACATCTGGGCATGGCGATGACTCACTTTTTCTAAATGCTTCACAGTCATGAAGGGAAGAATTGTTCACGAGCCGGTGCAGTCTCCAGGGTGCAGGACCTCGAAGACCCCCGGCTCCTGATAAGCAGCCCCGTGGCTACGTGACCAGTCCAGTTACCTGTAGTCACTAAGAGTCACCGACCACCTTTTCCTGAATGTTGTGGGCAGTGCGGGCAAGTACAATACAAAAGACTGGGCGTCTGACAGGGGGAAGATAAGACACAAACACAAGAGGAAAAAAAGAAGAAAGAACCAACAAGGGAGTCTATACTAAGTGCCAAGTGATAAACTGACAGACAATAAGAGCTTTCAGAAGCCAGCGCTGGGCAAGCCCGCTTTCGGGCGGGGCGGTCAGGGGAGGCTTCTCAGAAGATGCGGAATTTGCCTGACAGCGGGAAAGGAGAGAAAGGGCTCACCCAGAGCAGAGGGACGTCAAGTAGCAAGCAGCACAAGCCTGGGTGACTGATGAGACGTGGGGGGACTGGGAGAAAGCAGAAGTTGATTCCGAAGGGAACAAGAGAATTAGGACGAGTAACCCAGCCAAGATCAGCTGCAGTGGAGGTAGGATTGGGAGGGTGTGGTAGAGTGTGCCGGCTTCATACTTAGGTTCAAAGTGACTGGTGAGCAATCGGGGTGAGTCTGGCCCTTAGCACATGGAGTTGGAGCACCTGCGTGGGGATGGTGGCGAAATCTTGGGGTCGGCTCAGGGTTCTTAAAGAAGGAGGAAGAGCTGAATCTTGGGGCGTGTTCTCCATGTGATGGGAGAACGAAGTCTCCCTGATACTCCTTGGACCCCGGCCCCTGCCCCGGTGCCCTCCACCAGTGCGTGCAGACCTGGGGCCGCTCTCCAGGACTCTCGAAGGCAGGAACCAGCTCTTCATTCTTTTCTGCTCCAACCCAGCCCATGGCTCACACTCAGGGGCTACACGATGGGGAAGGGATGAATGTGAGTCCTGGAATCAGAGTCACAGAAACCAACTGAGGAGGAGTCCCAACAAGAAATACGAAGTTAACAGAGCCCGAGTGAGACACCGAGGGCCATGCTCACTAATTACAAAGAGGGTGCCCCCGTCCCCATCCGGCTCAGAATGAGGGGTGGGCGTGGGAATCTGATCTTCGCACACAAGGGGCTGTGAGCGTGAGACACTCAGGGAAGGAGGAAAGATCAATAGAGAAGAAAGCAGGAGAGAGGACGAACGAGGATGTGGGTAGTGGCTGCCCCGGGCCCGCTGGGCCGAGGGCTCCTGTGAGGTGACTGGCAGCAGCTTCTTGCACTCCACACGGTTGGGCCCCAGGCCCCTCCTCAATCAGAAATATCAGAGAACCAGGCCGTAAAACAGCAGTGCTCAAGTGAGAGCCAGTCTGAAAACAGGAAGTGGACGGAGAGATGTGCCCATCACTAAGCTACTGGCAAGCAACGGAGGGAAGGATTCAGCCCCCCATCAAGGTGCCACGGCCAGCGGCAGTCTACGTGCATGCGCACTGTCTGCTGGTATATGCAACATCTACACAGGTCCTGCCTTGTTAAGAATGAGTACAGAACGGTGGGAGAAGCATGTAGGACCAGGTGAGTGTGTGCCATCCTGCCGGCTCAAAGGATGAGCACATCTCAGAAAATAATTCAGAAGAAAAAGTCGGGAAACCGCTAGAACGCGAGAAAAGTCGCGAGCTCTCTAAAAGAGGAACAGGAATTCATGATGGAAAAAAACAGCCAGCATAGAAAGAATGACACAAGGAAGAAAACGGATGAGGTAAGGCTCATACGAAATTGCTTATTTAAATCCACATTAGGCAGATGTGAAAAAATAAAAATACAAAAAGGCAATTCAATAAAGTGCAGGGTAAACTTAAAAAGAGCTCCCTAAATCGCAAGACAGAAGAGGCAATAAAGAAGCAATGTGTGATTAAGAAGTGTTCCCTTAGAAAAGACCTGAATAGATTAAAATCAATAATCCATTACAAAAATAATAAAAGATAATTTTAAAATCATGCAAAAAAACCCAAAACACACACACACACACACACACACACACACACACACACACACACAAAACACACACAAAAAAACACCCAGGCAAAGGGAAACGTTACCTAGGGAATCCGTTTTTTCGCTCACTGCTCACCAGGGCCTGGCAAGGCCCCTCTATGAGCGCTAAGGAGAAATGCCACTGAAGCCAGCGTTTCGTGGCGCGTGCTCATTACCTTGTTCATCACTAAGGGTGTTTGTAAACATCTGCTGAAAGGTGGGACACACTGCACTGCACATAGGAGTTTCTGTCTGCAACATGGAGATCTGAGTCGTCCATAGCCAGCCCAGCTGCAGCCATGTTTCATGTGCAAGAAACAGGAAGGTTCTCCAAGACGTGCAAGTGAGGATCCCGCCCACCCGCTCCCAGGCACTGAGGGAAAGCGCAATTAGGGAGAAGACAAGGAGAAGGAAGCATATAAAGGCACCTGTGCCTGACCGAGTTCTACTCAGTGCAGACCCCCTACTCAGAAGTCCAGCAAACCGTGTGCGCTCTGGTGGGTGTCCCAGCCCCGGGCCGACACGTGGGCCCTGGCATTTCCTCCTCCTCTGCCTCCCTCTCCTCTGGAAACAGGTATGTGTTTCTCCTGCAACAGCCTTCAAGGCCTGTCCCGGCGAAGCCTCCGGCCAGGTGGGGAGCACTTACAGCTGATGCTGCCTTTTGCATCCACGCACATGCCGGCCAGGGGGGACGCTGAGGCTTTGGGGACACTGCTGGGAGAATCCCCACACAAAAGGCCTTTGTCCCTCCCTGGCCCTGGCAAGGCTATGCGTGTAGAACACCACAGCGGCCACTGCCGTTGCCGGGGAACTTGAGTAATGATTTTCTGCATATTTAAAATTCATTTTAAATGAACCAAGTCTTTCCCCCGCTCTGAAATAAGACTAATAAACCACCCAGTGACTGATGCTTTCTGTCATCAAAACCCTCTTTATATCATCTTCTAAGAGTAGTTCCGGCTTTCGAAATCAGAGTACCCAGCATGATCTCAACTATGGAAAAACACGCTGCGCCCACCCTATGAAGAGCTAAGGAGACACCCAAAAGTGTTAACAACGGTCAGCGTTGTATTGTGGGACTCCTCTGGCTGTCTTAATTAAACTGTTAATTTTATTACATTAAAAATTTTGTATTTAAAAAATAAAACTTTGATTTTTAAAAATGTGTTTATTATGTTTACAATCAGTAAACCACTGCCCTTCCCCCAAATCAGCATATAAAGTTCCAAATATACTATATGATCCCAATTATGTAGACAAATATATACAGTAAAAAAGGAGGAAAGAATACTAAATGTTTTTTTTTATTACTTCTGCTTTTCTGTATTTTCCATGATGAGCATATTTATTTTAATGCATGTAAAGAAATCTTTAACTATTCCATCATGAGCTAATGTACGAATATAGTCTTATTTTTAAATATTTAGATAATTTAATTTACTAATAAAATCTCCCTTGACATATCCCATCTCACTTTCCATCCCCTAAAGTGAACACTGTTGATCAGATTAGAATTCATTATATGATGTTTCAAATGGCAGGAAGACTTGGGCAGGGAATTGTGGGGGAAAGTATTTTTAAGAAAATGCACTGAATTAAGATAGCATGAGCAACAATAAAGAACATTCTCAAAATTAGGGGTGGAAAGGAACTTAGAGATCATTTGATCCCATGTTGCCATTTTACAGATTGGGAAACTGAGGTCCAGAGACAGACAGGGATTGAACACCAAGGCTCCCCAGTCCCAAAGCAGAGGCCCCTCCTCCTCAGTCCTGGTGCTAATGTTGCCATCATGCCTAATGGACTAGTTCTGGTCAGATGGCAGAAGCCGGAGCCCCACCTAGGACGGCTCCTGGGGTGACCCCATTACTGTTCTGTGCAAGGTGACCCTGACCATCGAGTCTGGCTCTCTGCTCATCCTGAGCCTCTTCCCACGTTTGTGGCCAGTGGGCCCCATGAAGGGACGGGGAGCAGAGAGGAAACAGCTGTGCACACAAGAGAAGTGAAGTCATGAGCGCACTTGATTTTCCCTTTGGCAAATCCTCTTCTGCCTATTTTTTTCCACTCATTAAAATGCAAATCTCCATTCCAACACGGGGGCCTAGAAGATTCCAGAAACTTCCAGAAACCACCCTGTGACAGGGAGTCCTAAAACAAGGTGTGCATGGATGCATTGGGATGTGGGCATGGATAAGAAACAGAAGCTACAGCCCCCACACATCACTCGGTTTGTCACAGACATCCATTTGCTAGTTCACAAACCCAGCTTCTAGAACCTCGGGAAAGTCATGTCATCTCTTTGAATCTCATTTTTTATTTTATTTTCTACAGATAGATATAGAAATACCACCACCTACTTCACTGAATTCTTGTAAAGAGTTGAGGGCCAAAACCATGGTGATATTAGCCTTGCCCCAGCTTCCTGTCCCCATTAAATCACTGAGCAACCTGGGAGGAAAGTCATCGGCTGAAGTCCCCAACCCTGAGTCGCTCACGCTGCCGTGCGGCGTTCCCAGCAGCCCCGCTACCTGCGCAGAGCGACACACTCTGACTCCTCTGACACAGACTGAGCCCATCGCAGGAGCGAGAGCAAGGGCATGGGAACTGGGGTTGCAGCGCCCAGTGGACAAGACTGGAATTTAGAGGATCATGAGCCGAGACACCCACACCCCCATGGGCCACTGGAAAGCGGGCGACCCCCCTCCCCAAACCAGACCAAGACCCACACGGCCCTGGACAAGAGCTGCAAACTAGCCCTAGCTGGTTAGGCTCAATGGATAGAGTGTCGGCCTGCAGACTGAAGGGTCTCAGGTTCGATTCCGGCCAAGGGCACATGCCTGGGTTGCGGGCTTGATCCCCAGGAGGGGGTGTGCAGGAGGCAGCCAATCAATGATTCTGTCTCATCATTGATGTTTCTATCTCTCTCTCTCTCCCTCTCTCCTCTCTAAAATCAATAATATCTATATCTATATCTATATCTATATCTATATCTATATCTATATCTATATCTATATCTATATCTATATCTATATCTATATATCTATATCTATATCTGCAAACTAACCCAGCAAGGCCCTGGCCGCTATCTGGAGCTGCCTTCCTCCGCCTTCACGTGCACCCTGCTGCCATCAGCAAGGACACCCCGGGAAAGAACACCCCTCCACACTCACGCTCCTAACAGGGAGACTGATTGGATAATAGGAAGGAAACGGGTTAGGTTCCTTTTCTCTCTCTCTCTCTTTTTTTCTTCTTCTTCTTTTGTTAATCCTCACCCGAGGATATTTTTTTCCATTGATTTTTAGAGAGAGTGGAAGGAAGGGGGGGGGGCGGGGGGGGGGAGACAGACAGAAACATCTATTTGAGAGAGACACATTGATTGGTTGCCTCCCACATGAGCCCTGACCAGGGCCAGGGATCGAGACTGCAACCGAGATATGGGCCCTTGACCAGAATCGAACCCGGGACCACAGGCTGGCGATCCATCCACTGAGCCAAACTGGCTGTGGTTAGGTTCCTTTGATCCTCACGGCACATCGGCAAGGTCGCTCCCACTGCCCGGGCGCCACACTAGGTACTGTCAGCTGTTCTCAGCTGCTGAAGCCCCGGCTGTGGGGCCAGTACCGGGAACTTTGTAGCTCACCTGACCCTCACGAGAACATCAGGAGAGAAGCGTTCTCATTTCATTTTGTAATTGCATAAACCAAGGTCTTACCCAGGGTCTTACCACAAGACATGGAGTGTCTGAACCCGGTGTCCTGTGTCCAAGGCTAGGACAATTCCTCCTCACCCCACCCCCTGTACCTGAGGCTGGCCTGCAGGGTGCCCTGGACCCCGCTGTCCAAAGGCAAGTCTCCAGGTAGAGGTTACAGTGGGAGCCATGCTCAGCCAGCCCCTAATTACCCATCCCTTTTCACACAGGAGAATGTAATAGCTGATAGCCAGTCGGGGGAGAGGGGGAGGGAGGGAGGGGACCTCATTAACTGCAGCGGAGGTGCTAGGGGAGACAAGGAAAGTAGGAAAGTGCCAAGATTAGCATTTCCACAGCCAAGAGCCCTGACCAGCACCACGCTGAAATGACACCTGAGAAGCAAGTCAACGGAGAGCCACAGTGGAGTTTGAGCTGAAAGAGCTGGCAGAGCTGGGAGCCGGGACAGGCAGCCCCGCCCACAGGGAACAAGAGCACAAGGCAGCACCCAAGCTCAGCTCCCATGAAATCCGGGAGCGTGGGTCCAACCCTCCAGCAGGGACAGGGACCCGCCTTGCCCCGCCCAGGGGCCAGGGCCTCACGTCTTGCTGTCTCCTGGGAGATGCAGCCCCCGCCCCGCCTGTCTCCCTCCTGCAGGCTGGCCCGCTCCTCACCCCCACGGCGGTGATCTGGCGGCCTGTGACCAGCAGTCCTCACCCCGGGTGTCTGAGCTCCCCAAGTTCCCAGGCACAGAAAATGCACCCAGTAAGTGTGTGCTGAATAGATGGAGTTCCCCTGGTCTCTGACCAGGATCTGTCAGCCCACTTAGAAAGAGGGGTTCTTACTTTCCTGGGCTCACCTGGGCACCCACATGAGGGTAGAGGCAGAGAGGGAGACAAGAAGGTGGAGGGAGAAGCACTGCCCGTGTGTGTATCTGTCGTACGCAGGAGGGGCTAACACACTGAAATGCCTTCAGAGGCCTCCAAGTCACAAATGAACAGAATGGGGGGTCAGCAATGGCATGGCTGGGGGCCCTGAGAAAGCCTCTCATGGGCCTAGAGCCCCCCAAGTAGATACCCTTGGGAAATGCACTCTCCTGGCTTGCTGGGATTGCCCACTGGAGTCATTAAAGCCACCAGCCAGAAGGAAAGCGGACAGAGCCACGTGACCACCCAGGACAACAGCCGTCTGAGCTATCAGTGCTAGACTTGAAAGGTTCATGTGCTGGGCTTTTACCTATATGCTTTCAAATGCTTTTCAATGTTATTCATTGATTTTAGAGAGGGAAGAAAGGAGAGAGAAATACTGATTTGTTGTTCCACTTCTTTATGGATTCATTGGTTGATTCTTGTATGAGCCCTGACCAGGGCTTGAACCCGCAACCTTGGTGTATCGGAACGATGCTCTCACCAACTGAGCCACCTGGCCAGGGCCCACGCATATGTTTTTAAAGAACTGGCGTATTGTTTTCGCCTAAGGACAACGAGGCCATGGATGCTTGGACATCTCTGATAGCCTGAGCCGCCTACCTGATCTCTCTGGGTGAGACTCAGTGCCCTGGCCTGGTTTGCTACAGTCACACACCGCTTCTTCCAGGGGCAGCCGGCCCGGTGACCATCTCTCTCTCAGGACCCTGGAAGGCACCCTGGAAGGCTGTTCACCACTGTGGCACCCGGGGCACCCACAGATGGAAGTGCCGAACAGGCGGTGGCTGGACCAAAGGGACTGGGATTTGTGAGATCCCGTAGCTGGCTGGACTCCGTCAGCCCTCAGGGCCCACACAGAGCTCTGCCTGGAGGGTGTGGGGCGGAACCCCTCACTCCTTCTCTTAGGCCAGGGATCCCCGCCTTTCCTTCCTCTGGGTCATAAAGGATGGAGAGGGACAACAACAGGCGCCGGCTCCCTATCCATGCCTCAGCTCTTTCTGTCGTGTCAGAAGGGCCATGACACCAGACTGCTGGCCCCTTCCTCCAAGTTTCTGAATCAGCAGGTTTGGGTGACACCCAACAGCCTGCATTTCTAAAATGTTCCCGAGTGCTGCTGCTGGGGTTCAGGGATCGCGCTTTGAGAACCACTGACTCTGAGAGGGGAAAGGGAGTCTGTTCTACCTCTGTTTCTAGAACGTGGATCTTTAGGAGACGGATACATTCAATTTCAGGAAGAAATAGACTCTGGAGCGTCTTGAAGAGCATGGCCCTCTTTTCATAGCCATGAATACAGGATGCATTTCACATGTCTCTAAACGTGAGAAAAACATCACAAACCAAATGAACGATGGCAACTGTTCCATTACAGGTCTCAGTGCTGGAGACAGAAGAGATGGGTGGGGACTGCGGCAAACTGGAAAACCTGCCGCTGACTGGCTTATTTCACTTAGCGTAATAGTCTCCAGGTCCGTCAGCGAAAGACAAATATCACATGATCTCATTTATTTGTGGCATCTAATGAACAAAATAAGACCTGAAGCATAGAGGGAGACATGGAACAGACTGACATACCTGGAGGGAGAGGGAGCGGGGGAGACGAGAAGAGATAAACCAAAGAACTTATATACTTATCTGCATAACCCATGAACACAGACAATGGTTTGGTGAAGGCCTTGGTGGGGGGGCGGGTAGGGGATGGACGGAGGAGGAGGGTGGGGATGGAGGAATCCGTAATACTGTCAACAATAAAAAATACATATTTATAAACCAAAAACCAAAAATCTGTCACTGATCATTGGCACATCGATGCCACACAGGATGATGGGCTACCGATTTCTGCAAGAAACGTTGGAAATCAGAATTTTTTAATGTGAAATCTGCTGATGTTTAGATGTTGGCAACCAACTCAAAAATTTCTAAATGAAACCGTGGGCAAAAACGAAAACAAAACAGACAACCTAAACCCACGGCTCTGCTCCTGATTTTGCCCACTGGCCACCAGGGCGCAGCTCCTGGTTTTAACTGTTGGGTCTCTGCATAAGCAGTCTTTCGAAGAAAGCGCTCCCTGGCTTTAAAGGATTGAATACCATCATCCGAGACTGAAAGCATGAATTAGCATCCCACCCTGTACTGACCAGCCACCCTGTACTGACCAGCCACCCTGTACTGACCAGCCACCCTGTACTGACCAGCCACCCTGTACCGAGCAGCCTTCCGCTATGACCTCTTAACCACCATCATCTCCTGGGTGCAGCTGGGCGCCAGCCTCCAGGGGATCCGTGCACCCTTTCCGAGGGCTGTCGATGTGTGGCCAACTCCCTCTCACCCCAGAGCAGGGCACCCCAACCTGGGTCTAACCTTCCTTGGGGCAGAAGGAACCATGAAAAATCTGTCCTACTCTGTCTATGGAAAAGCGGTACCCCATCAGCGGATGAGAATGTTCGGAAGGGGAGGAGGCGTGTGAGGAAGCTGAGTAAACAGCGTAAGGAGCAAGGCACGCACCGCCAGCTGGGGACGCTGTCAGAGAAGGTGGCCCAAGGCCCAGCCTGCACGGAGCGCTCTGGGAGACGAGCAGGGGTTCGAGGGGCCGAGGAGCAAGCGAGCAGGCACAGCGGCCTCGGGGAGGACTCGTGCACATCTGTGGGGTCTGAAGGTGAAATGACACGGTTGCCACCACGGGCAGACCCCCACGGGGTAGCAAGACAGAGCTGCAAGCCAGCCCCTGGAACATGCCTGTGGGGAGGAAGATTGGATCGTCCTCCTGGGAGGAGCGCAGCTCCAAACCTGCAGGCTCCTGGCCTGGGAAGGAAGTGTCCCGGGGCCTCTGGGAGGAGTGCAGGGCGAGCAGGGCCCGCGCTGCCAGAATCACCGGCGTCCTTCTCAGTCTGACCCTGGGAGCTCCCCCCGCCCGCCCCCCCATCCCCCACCTCAGGCCTGGGAGAGGGGCTGCCACCTCCGGCCCCAGACCTCACGCCTCCCAGCTGGCCGGCCTGTCCCTGTCTGTGTTGCCCACTGCGCCGCATCAGCTTCTCAGAAGGAGGCTTGTGAGGGGCTCTCCCCCACGAGGACCCTGCCTTCTCCTCCCCGGCTTTGCCAGGGAAGGGAATCACGGCCCCGGAGCAGGAGCAGGGAATTCGGGTCCCTTTGCTCACCACTCAAGGCCAGCAGTTTCACGCATGTGTAAGAGCACACCTGACTTCACAACCCAACACACACACAGGCGTTCGTGTCTCAGCGCTCCAACACTGCGAGTCCGAGACTTTCAACGACGGTAAAAACGCACTGCGCTTGGCAGCACGCCAAGAACCCAATCTTCGGAGAACTCCTCTGTTGCTGGCGGCACCCCCTCCCTGTTACAGGGAGCAAACCTGTGGGGATGCCTTATGGTTTCCAGACACCATCACGCCGTTGGGGCCCAGGATGTCCTCGACAGGGTCAGCCGGGCATGACGACCCCCCCACAACATGCTGGGCACCGGAGCCTCGGAGACGTTGACACAGCATCCCTGGGAAGTGGCTGAATCCACACGAATCCGCTTTCTAGACTCTAACTTCCCTGCTCTTTCCAGAAACCTAAATGGCTCCTCATGCTGTTATGTAATCCTGTGCTCGGGACATGCCCCCAACTCGCAACACGGGAAAGGAGCTGCCCTTTCTGCTGCCCCGGCAACTCCGGTGCGTGCACCCACGAGCTGCCCTGACCGCACGATGGAACACGCACACGCACAGCACACATGTGTGAACCGGAAGACCCCTGCTTCCCAGCCCTCTCTCTCTGCCTGGCTGTGTGGCGTCTGGCAGAGCACCGCACCTCTCTGGGCTTCTCCCTTACCTACAGCCCCGAGGAGCTGAACCTGCACACCCCCAAGGTCCCAGGCTTCTCCTGAGAACTCTGCCCACACCACTCGGAGCCAACTGGCCCCGACAGGGCTGGTCACATCCAGGGTTAAGAAAATGCAAAACCGAGGAGGCGAGAAGATCCAGAGCAGGGAATGGAGACAAGTCAAAGCAGCAAGGAAAACTCACTTTGCCCTGAGCTCACCTTGGACAGCACCCCCACCTGAGTGCTTGCTCCTCTTCCCAGAGCCTTGGGGCCCGGTCCCCTCCAGCAGCCCAGACTCACTGAAAGGAGGAGGAGGCACATGTGGGGGACAGAAGTCCCTCCAGAGCACAGCCACGCCCCTGCCCAGCAGGAGGCTGTCCAGGGAAGGCATCCCCACAGGAGTGGCGGCCCCCACCTCCCCCGCTCCAGGGAGCTCCCACACCTGCACCACCTGCAGGAAGACAGCGGCTCCGCGGCGTGTTGCCACTCACCTCAGCCCCGCAGTCCCTCCGCGTGCAGATCTGACACGCTGGTCATTTTCTGCCAGCGTCTCCACACCCGCTGCTTCCCCGTGCCACCAGCTAATTCACTGTGCAAAGCAGCACTTATATATAGAAAGTTGCAGCCACGCAGGTTAGCATTAAAATAGAGCCGGCGTTGCCACGGCAACCAAACAAATGATATTCAAAATGAAAGAGAAGTATGCTGCAATTGGGAAAGCATGTCCACTGCCTTCCAGAGCAGCTGCGCCCGGTCCCCCCGGGCGGGTGGGACGGCCTCCGGAGAAGGGGCCTTCCCTGCATGAACCTCCTCCTCCCCATGAAGTCACCACTCTTGTTTCAGCTGCAGCCAGGGCCCCTGCACAAGTTCCTTCCTAACGCCAACTCCTGCCTGGAGCCAGCCCGAGGCCGACACTGAGGGAGTGTGATGAGCTGGACCAGGTATATCCATTTGCAAAAGCTGTACTCCTCAGGCCCCGAGGGGAAGCGGCCGTGGCCCCGCTGCTGTTACTAAGGATGCTCCAGGAAGCAAAGCTGGCTTCGGCCACTGCCCTCCATCGGCAGAGTCCAGAGGCACCAGTGAGCTGAGTGACATGCTTCGCCTCTCTGAGCCTCAGCCTAAGAATGAGAAGGGAACGGCGTGGCGGGGAGGGAAAGTACCCTCGTGCCTTCCACCTCTCTGAGTCTAGCATGTGCACCTTTTCGACTTTGCACCTCCTTTTTCTACGTGTCTCTTGTGTCCCTGGTCCCTGGGCAAATGCCTTACTTAGCCCGGCCACACATGCCTTGATATCCCGGTGCCCCATCCCGCACTGCAGCTCCTGCTTCCAGCTCTGGTTCAGCACAGCCAGCAGCAGGTGTTCGCCGCCTTCAGGGCGGAAAGGCCGGATTCTAGGGTTCAAGGCCAACCAAGGGGCTAGGGCCTTGGACAACTTGGAGCCCTTCCCAGACTCATTTACACCATTTAGACTCAGACGTGACCCACAGCGCCCTGACCCTCATCCACTGCTGGTGGATCAGGAGTGCAGTTTGGCAGTTTCCTATACAGACAAACATACACTTAACATAGGACCTACCGACCAAGGAAAACATATGTCCACTCAAAGACTTACTATATGAATGTTCAGAGCAGCTTTTTAAAAAAAAATAATAATCCCAATCTGGAAAGAACCCAAAAGATCATCAGTAGGAACTGATGAACAAATGGAAGTGCCTCTACACAGTGCAATACTACTCACCGATACAGAGGAATGAACGACTGACACATGCAAGAACCGCCACAATTCACAGATACCGAGAGAAGCCCGTCTCAAAAGGTTACACTATAGGATTCCATTCATACAACAATCTCAAAAAGACAAGCCGTAGGGAGGGAGGACACACGAGGAGTTGGGGAGGGAGGCGTGAATGCAGAGGGAGAGCATGGGACAGGATCTTGGGGTGTGGACCTGTTCTAGAAGCTGTCTGAGGTGCTGGCTGCATCAATCCAGAAGAGATATCAAAATTCATAGAACTCTATACCGCTCACAAGTCAATTTTACTGCATGACAATATAAAAAAATGAAGTAAAAGCTACTTTCACCTTGAAAAAGAAGAAAAATCACTGATGATGACACCACCTCCCCACAGGATTCTTCAGTTCAAAATAGGGGCCCTTACACATAAACTGTAAAGTCCTGAGAACCAGTAGTTCTTAGTACCACGTTCTAAAGTATTTTTTGAAATATAGTTTTATTGATTTCAGAGAAGAAGGGAGAGGGAGAGAGAGCTAGAAACATCAATGATGAGACAGAATCATGGATCAGCTGCCTCCTGCACCCGCCCCCCCACTGGGGATCCAGCCAGCAGCCCAGGCATGTGAACTGACCGGGAATCAAACTGTGGCCTCTTGGTTCATAGGTGGATGCGCAACCACTGAGCCGTGCTGGCTGGGCTAAAATACTTTTATTTGTTAATTTATTTAAGAGAGAGAGAAGAAGGGAAGTAGGGAAGAAGGGAGGGAGAGGAAAGGAGGGAGGGAGGGAGGGAGGGAGGGAGAGAGAAACATCAACTTGTTGTTCCATCTCCGTATTCCTGCATTCATTGGTTGCTCCTTGCATGTGCCCTGTACCACTTTTAATTACAAAGATGCTTTTCCTCTTCAAGACCAATGGTTCCCAACCGTGGGCCAGCTTCGTCAGCATCACCTGAGAGTTTGTTTGAACGTATGAACTCTCCAGCCTCACCCCAGCCCTTCTGAATCAGAAACGGAGATGGTCTGAACAAGCCCTCCAGGTGAGTGACCTACTGCGTGCTGAAATTTGGGGACCGCTGGCCTCCATACACCAGGTATCCAGCTAGGCCGGCCCAGCGCAGAATGGTCTGGCTGGCCCTTCAATATCGAGACCACGGATACAGGCGATGTCTTCCCTTTCCTTCCCTCCCAACCTCTGCCTTAGGTCTGCCCCCAAGCGTGGCCTGCAGGGAGGAGCCGAAGGCCATGACTCCATCTGACCACCTGTGGCAGCAGGTGACATGGAACCACCTGTTGTTTCAGCCGGGACCCCTGGAACGAAGAGTGACCGAAGCTGAGGACCAGCAAAGGGCTCCTGGCTGTGCAAATGCACTCTGAGCTTCTGACCCGGCCCAGCTCCTCGAACCGACCGTGCCAGCCCACTTCCCACTCTCGACTCTCGGGAGTGATTCTCAAATCCAGGGCGAACCTGGCGGTTGTCCCAGTGAACCCCAGAAAAGCCCAACTTCCTACTTGCCCCAGAACAACAACTTCAAAGCTGATGCACATGGTTTCTGGCTCCGAAGCCACACAGAGATGATGGATCACAAAGAAGAAATCAGAACCATATGGATTTCGTATTCAGCAAAATAAACAGAATTACAGCATCGGGGTTGGGCCCAGAAACCAGGGGGCTGTGCGCCTGGCCCTGCGCCCAGGCTTGTGGCCCTCAGCGCAGGCTGGGCTCCGGCCTCTCCTCCCCACGACTCCCACATCGGTGCCAGCAGCGCCCGGAGTGCTGACCCTCCCTGCTGAGCGCTCTGCCTGCAATGCTGTTTCGGCTGACATTTCAGTGTTTTATTGAGTTTTTATATTCTCTTTTATGGTGCAGTTGAAGGGAGTTCGGCTTCTTCTCTAGCTTCATTCACATATGCACAAGCAGCGACAGGAATTCTGTGCGTTAATGACAGTGGGGCAGCTCCAGCAGCCTCCAGGAGGGGTTGGGGTAACAGCTGGGGCACCCACCCCGTTTTATACCATCGGTTCCTTCCTCGCAGAGCCAACCAGGCGGGGTGTGCCCACTCCCAACCTGATACTCCTCACAGAGCAGAGAAACTCTCCTCTCCCAGTTTCTAGGCAAACGATATGGCCTTCCACACAGCCAGGGCTTCTGAACCGGGGGCGATTTTGCCCCACAGAGGACACACGGCCATGTCTGGAGACACGTACTTGCTGTCAGGATGGGGCCCAGGGATGTGGGCAGGGACATCCGTTTCCAACTGCTGCTGTACCAAATCACCACAAACTCAGTGGCTCAAGACAACAACACGAATGTGTTACCTGGGAGTTCTGCAGTTCAGAAGTGGGTCTCACGGGGCTAAAGTCAAGGTGTCCGCAGGGCTGTGCCCCTGTGGAGGCTCTAGGGAAGAATCTGTTTCCCTGTCTTTTCCAGCTTGTGGAGGCCGCCTGCATTCCTTGGCTTTGGGCCCTTCCTCCATCCTTGAAGCCAGCAATGGTGGGTCAAGTCCTCTTCACCCTGGCCTCTCTCTGGCTCTCTCTCTTCGGTCTTCTTCTTCCACTTATGGGATAATCCAGGATGATCTCCCCATCTCAAAGTCAGCTGATTAGCAACCTTCATTCCATACGCAAGCTCAATTCCCCCTTGCCATGCAACCTAGCACTCACAGGTCCCAGGGGCTAGGATCTAGGATGTGGACAACTTTTGGGGGAGAGAGGGTCATAATTGTGCTATAGGGGGCTACTGTCATCTAGGGAGTAGAGGCCAGAGTTGCTGCTAAACATACTACAACGCACAGGACTGTGCCCACAAAAGTATTATCCAGCCCAAAATGACCATTGTGCCAAGGTTGAGAAATGCTGGTACCCTTAACAATGACCGTGTCTTAGACCATTTCCACAGAGAGGTCACCCATAGGACTTTTGGAGGTCATGGAGAAGCTCTGACCCACAGTGAAGGAGAAATTTTTTTACTATTTTGTTAAATATTTTAAAGTAGATTCTATAACTATTCTGGAACCATCCTCAAATGGTTCTTCTTTGATACACAGAAAATACACACAGCTGTTAAAAACATAAATGCATCTTGCTTAGAGAAGGCACACGGACACATAGATCATTTAAGTCTTTATGTGAATAACTTCAAATAACAGGCTAATCCTGCTTAGCTGCTGAGATGCTTTGGTCTTAGAAATCCCTGAATTAGCAGCCAGAGCTGCTCACATCCCCAGCCCCCAGCCCCTCTTGGTTAGCTATCGCCAGCAGATGAACATTCCTAATGCCCTGCAGACGCAGTGCCCACACCAAACGCCCTCTGACCCAGAGCGCCGGCGGGCACCCAGGGAGGCCTGCATTCGGTGGGTGAGGTCTGCAGCAGCTGGGGCTGCCCGGGGGGCAGGATGGCTACTTAGGAGGCCTGTCAAGCCCTACAGGTAGCAAAGGATGGTCCCCCAGCAAAGCTCCACCCCCACCCCACCCTGTGGTCCTGCTTGCTGTCGGGGTTTCCCAGAGTGGAGGGAGACGGGTCACAGAGGGTGACTCTGTGGTTTCATGGGGGCTTCCCTGCATCACCTTTTGGTCATTGTGACAAAAGGAGTCCCTGCTCCCTCCCATCCCATCAAACGATGAGCAGAGGCCCAGTGATACCTAGTGCTCACGCATGTGTGTAGGCACCCATGTATGTACGTACGTATGCACCCATGTGTCCTGATAACCCAGGCGAACCCTGCTATCCTGCCATCTCTACTGGGCCCAATGAGGCGCTTATTTAACTTTCCTGTTGCATTTACCTGGCATTTTCTCCAAAGCCACATGTCTGTCCCAAAGCATGGAAGCCATGGCTCTAGCAAAGTCCTGACCCGACGTCTGAGATACTTTGGGGGTTAGGACCACCTGCGTCAAGATGTCGCCTGCAGAGCACACTGCATCCGTGCGCTGGTCCATCACCCAGCACTCGCTGTGCATCTCCTATGCGCCAGACACCCTTCTCCTCTCCACCCGAAACGGCAGCAGCCAGCAACACAGAGGGCCTTGCCCACAGGGAGCTCAAATCCACAGGGAGCATGGTAAGGCCCTGCTCTGAATACGTATGTGCATTATCTCATTTAATATCGCACTGATGTTCAATTGCCTCCACTTTCAGAAAATTACAAGCACAGTAGTAAACACATATGTGACATTCACTCTTCCCCGCCGTCCTTGGGGTAGGCTCTGTGGTTACACCCATGACAGAGGAGGACACTGAGGTTAGGTCATTAGCAGCTGACCCCAGGGGTGCATGTGTGCATTTACAGCTAGCAAGTGGCAGCTCTGCCCTGGACCCCAGGTGGTCCTGAGGCTTTGTCAGGACAAGCCCAGGTCACGCCCTCAGTAGCACTGGCTCCGGAACTCCTAGTGCATCACCTCTCCTTTAACCGCTCACCGCGACAGCTTCCTGACCGACACCCAGCACAGCTCAAGTGCTGGTCACTGTCCGGGGCCTCGTGCTCCTTTAGGCCACCCAGGCCCCGGCTCCCACTTCCAAGGGGCAGAGGAAGTGCTGCAGCCACAGCGGTCCCTTTGTTGCTGCCCCCCCGCCCCCCCGTGAGTCACCACCCTCCAAAGACCGTTGCCAAAGAGAGCCGCATTGTAGCAGGAGTGCTCATCCACTTCCCTTTTCCATTTCCCAAACACAGCTTTCCCCAGATCCAACATTAATCACGTAACTGCCAGCTGGAGTTCAAAGATGCTTTGATAGCGGGATTTTCCACGGCGAGGGTCCAGCAGCGGCAGCTGCGGCAGCTCCTCAGCGCTCTCCCTCGCCCTCCTTTAAGACCTCCCAAGCCAGCTTCATCTCCCATCGTGTGTGGGGCTGCGGGACTGGTTCCCACACTTGGGATTTTTGTGGCAGAGTGAAAGCCTCAATGGCATGATGTGGCATTTCCCAGCACATGACGGGTGATATGGTGGCTTGCAAACCACCCTAGGCTCCCAGGGTGTTTCCACCAGCCCCAGAAACCACCAGGCAGGCAGCAAAGGGGGAGAGGGGTCTTTGCAGAGGTAATTAAATTAAGAATTTTCAGATGAGATTATCCTGGATTATCCAGCTGGGCCCTAAATGACATTCCAAGTGCCCTGACAAGAGGGAGGCAGAGGGAAATTTTATGACACACAGAAGAGGAGGAGTACATTCAGGGAGGCAGAGACTGGAGTGATGTGGCCACAAGCTAAGGGATGCGGGCAGCCACCAGGAGCTGGAAGAGACTTGTGACAGCTATTTGCTGTGTGTGCCTATGCCACAGCGATGTGCACCCCTGCTTCTGAAGAGAACACCCTGGTTTTCCTTTGGGGAAGCACCTTTCCCACCTCTCCAATGAGCAATTCCATCCCCCTGGCCCTGGTGCCTAGTTTAGGAATGAGCAGGTGTCCCACATCCATCATCTGAAACTCAATCCTTGGACTCTGGTTGGAATTATTGGGGAAGAAAGTAGTATTATGATAGGACGCAAGCCTGAAGCTGCTGACACCTGCAGGAAACCTCCCTGAGAGAGGAGTTGATGCAGAAGAAAAGGGGCTGGTGGGGAAGAGAGGGGGGAAGGCAAAGAAGGACAGCACACCATGCTGACACGGAGGCCCCTCACGGAACCGTGCCTGAAGCTGACACCCTAGGAGCCGCTCAGGTCACCAACCTATCAATTCCCTCTCTGAAGCCACGTTGAGTGGGAGTTCTGTGACATGCACTGGGAAGAGTCCTGATGCCCCTTTGGGCGGTCAGGTCCCGCACACCTCAGCAAGTTTTCCAACACCAAGGCCTTGCAAAGTCCTGGCCGGGGCTCCATAGAATCTTGGGACCAACTAGGCAAGTTGTGTGGCACTGAGAGAAGGAATAACAAGGGTGCTGGGAAAATGGGCTCAGAGTAGAAACATGCAAGAGACGCCAAGCACAGCTTAGCAGGGCTGGCAGCCTGAGGGTGGGGGTGGGGGGGGGGGAAGGGCGGCCTGTCTCCTTGGGGGTTAGATGCAACCTGACCTCAGAGTAAGATGAAGATGGTTAGACTACTCCACACATGCCCCTAATTTCCCAGGGACCAGCAGATCTGTGGGGTGGGTGGGGTGGAGGGGCACCTTCTGTATTGGAAGCAGGAGGCAGGTGAGGGGACTGAGGGAGAGCATGAGGGGATGACAGGGAGCCGAGTCCAGCCGAGACCGTGTCTTAGAACTCAACCGATTCTGACCTGCAGCTGTTGTAAGCGGCCTCTGACCTCTCGGTGAAGGGGGTTGAGGGGGGGTCCATACCAGAGGCACCTGAGAGAAGGAAAGGAGAGGGCCACCAGCTGAAGAGATGCAGGTGCTCACATGGGGGGCGCAGCAGGTATTCCCACCCCTGCCCCTGGGAGAACAGGCTGGCCATGCCTACAGGGTACGGTACGGGGTGGACCTGGATGGAAGCAGGTGGCTGCTGCCGCCACCCCACAGGGGCTCAGCAGCTGGGAGAAAGTCCTGGGGCTCTGACCACATCCCGAAGCCCTCGTCTGCCAAGTGAAGTGCTGTGTCAGGACACGCACAAGACTCAGGGCCGAACCAGCTCTAGGGAAGCGCCGTGACCAAGGCCGGCCCTGAGCTTCCGCTGTGGCTGCGGACCTGGGGGTGAAGCCAGCAGCCCGCTGGGCGTCCCAAGGCACAGAGCTCCCCACAGACTGCAGCAGCACCCAAGGCGATGCCTGGGGAATGCACAAGATGCCAGCAGGGGTCTGCAAGGGTGGTTTCTAAATGGCTACATTTAGTAGGAAAGGCCACGTAACTCGTCACAAAGCCTGTGACGTCACTGCCGTTCTGCAAGTCGCCGTGATCTGCTGTGACTGGCTCCTCCGGTCACCAAATGCTGGAGTCCGAAGGGGCCATTTCTAGGTCACCCAGTCTTATAGGGTCGTGGTGAAGAGCAAGGATGAGGGAGCCAGACCACCCAGGTTCATGTCGACTGGCCGGGGAAAGTTGCATGAAAGTGGAAATAATAGTTCTTCCAAGGTTTATGTGAGTCAATATTCAGAAAGCATTGAAAGCTGGCCTTCCCTGCGTTCACAGCTCCTTCTTCCACGCCACGGCTCACCATCCTCCATAAAATGGATGAAATCTGGGTGGGTCCAAGCCTCCAGCCCAGGTCAGCCACCTCCTCCACCTCCCATTTCACCCTGGCTCCCTCTACTCCTCCACCAGGTAAACACCCACCTCTCTGAGCTTGACTCTGTCCCACCTCCCCTCACCTCTACCAGCTGCGGGCGTCAGACTAAAAGGCCAGCAGGACCCCTGGCCAAATACCTCCCTGGAAACCCACACAGAAACACCAGGCCACTGCTCTGTCTGCCCGTGTGACCCTCTGACCGTGACGTGACGGTTCCCTGAGAACAGACACTGCATGCCCTGCCCTACCCTGGTTCTGGGTGGCTGTGCTCAGAGGTAGGAAATCATCCCCTGGTCGGGTAGCTCAGTGGGTTAGAGCATCATCCCGCTATGCCAAGGTTGCAGGTTCAATCCCAGGTCAGGGCACATACAAGAAGCAACCAGTAAATGCATAAGTAAGTGGAACAACAGATCGATGTCTCTCTCTCTCTCTCTCTCTCTCTCTCTCTCTCTCTCTCTCCCCTCCCCCTCACCTTCCCTCTCTCTCTCAAATCAATAAATCAATTTTTAAAAAATCATTCCCTAAGTCTGAAGAGAGAACCAAATTAGTAGACACGACTCCCATTGCTTCCGTAACTGAGCTGGAGGCCTTGGAGGGAAGTTGATACCAACATTCCTCAATCTTGACATTGACCCTGAGGTGTGGTCACATTGCACACTGTGAAGAGCCAGGGTGTGGCGTCTCAGACACTACGGTGCCAACATTCCTGGGTCCCTCCGGGGAGAACTGGTTTGTGATCTGTCCTGCAGGATTCAGCAGGAGCCTCGGCTAAGACAGAGCCGCACATGAAAACACCCCCCTGGGCATCCCTAACCTCTCAGTGGCCTCATGAAAAGGTCCATGAGCCACTCCCCATCCCCCCCATCCCCCATCCCCCATCCACTACTGACATCCCGAGAGGCTAGCCCTTCCCGGAAGGAACATCAGCCCCACCTCACCCACCCCTCCCCTCAGTCTGACCCTAGCAGACCTTTTGCTCAAAGGGGCAACGGAGCCCTGGGTCTCCTCTGAGCTAAAGGCAGCGCCTGGCGGGGTCGGGGTTCCCAGGACCACCCTGGGTTGAATGGATCATTACTCAGCATGTAGTCCTGCTCTAGGCCATCACTTGTGACAGCAAAAGGAAACAAAGCAAAATCAATGAAGGGAAAAGGTACCCGGATGAGGCCCGAGGACGAGTTGGGGCAGCAGTGGGAGTGCTGTCCACCAGGGAGGCTCAGAGACAGCGCCTGGGGGTTCTATCGGGGCTGCCCTGCAGGCACCCTTGGCCTACCACGTACCCAGGTTGCAGATTGCAGCAGGAAAGCACAGGGTCACTACAAACCCAATTGTTTGTAGGAAGAGCTTAACCGTATCATTTAGTGATGATGGGAACCTTCCCTAAATTCAGGTTCCTAGACGCCAGCCGAGGGCCAACAGTGCAAAGGAGGCCTTGTTGGGGGAGCACCTCAGGCCTGCTGCCATCACGGTTGCTGCACATTGGCCATTGAACAATCACTGGAAGGGACCTCCCCTGGGCCGGGCCCATTGAGTAGCAGATTCCCGCCACCAAATCACAGACAAGTGACAACATTTGTGCTGACAGAGCTCACTCCTCCCAACCAGGCTAGCCCAGGGCTGGCCTGTGCTCATCCTTAGCACTTTCCCAGGACACCAGCTCCATGTGCAACATTTCAGGTTGATGGACACCTCCTGTAATAACAGCTTCCACTCACCAATCTACTCTGTGCCAGGCACTGGGCCAAGCACATGACATACATTTATTTGAATATTAAGTATTCATATTGATGCTCATTTAGTATTATTCACAGCTTACAGTGGAGTCAATTATGGCATGAAATGACTTGCCCAAGATCCCACTGAAATGACCTTTAATCCCTACACCCAGCTGCTCCTGGGAGCCTGTCTTTCGCTGACCACACTACATACTTCTTTTTGTCTTGTGTGCTGAATATTTTTTGTTGATTCACTTTTTTACTTTAAAGAAAAACACACACCTTTGTTTCTCAGACAATGTTATAGTATTCTCTGAATGGAAAAGCTAGTAGTATTTGCCAGAAATATACAGTGAGCACAAAAATAACCACAATGAAAACCAAGCAACGGTCCTCCATCCTCGCTGGATACGCCACCCGCTGAGGCCGTTCTCGCCCAGCACCCCGGAATGTTCCTCCTCAGTAGAATCGGAAGCACAGAGAGAACTGCAGAAGGAACACCCTCTCCTTTGGGAGTCCTGGCACGGAAAGCCTTGCCTGTAGACCAAACCAGTGTTTGCACGGTGTCTGGGGAAACACTACACTATACCGCATGTGCTACACACACCTGCCCCATCTGGGGCTCCCACTTTCTGTGCACCCCACTCTCCAGCCACGTCCTGGGGCGGTTCCAGCTCCTTCCTCCGGCTTGGTTCTCATTGGTTCGCCAGCCTCTGTGGCCACCGCCTGGCTCCTTGCTCTCCCTTCATTCCTAGTTTCTGCTTCTATAGGCTCCACGCAGCTGGCCTGCCTACCAGCCTGGCCTCAGAGGGAGAAAACACCAGCAAAGAGGCCACCCCTCCCTCGCATTTCCAAAATCAAAAGGAGGCCAGGGAGAGAGGGCAAGGCTCCCTCAGGGCATGTCAGGTGGTAGCTAGGAAGTGGGGGTGGGGCTAAGGGGCGGAGAGCATACAGAAGTCAGAAATGTGCCATTTCTCTAAAACAGGGACTACATCCCAGGTTCCCACTTCCCCATCCCTACCCAACACCACATACCACTCTGGTCCAGCCCGACCACGGGCTCCGAGAAGTCACCCAATCAGAGTGACAGGGTCCCACCCAAAGGCCATTCCGTGGGGTGTTCCCGGGCAGCAGGCCAGAAGGGCACTGAACAACTCTAAGCAGAGAAAGGCAGTGGGGTGCTTGAGAGCTTGCGTTTATGACTTTTCACTCCTGAGAAATGGGACCAAATATAATACCTACCCCATAAGGTTGTTATGGGACAATATGAATGAATCCCCCAGGGTCTGTGCTCAGTGACATATTACTATAGAGCTGGGCCCTGAGTCAGGGGCCAAGAACCAGAACAGAAAAGGGTGGAGGGCAGGGTGTGTGAAGGGGAGCTCGCGCAGCCACCATGCAGAGACTGCCAGGCCGAGGGACCCCAGCCCGACCTGTGTCCGCATCAGAGGCGAGGGCTCACCCGGATGCAGACCGGGGGCTGCACACCGGTCCGTGGGCCACATCCAGCCCCCTTGCTTTGTGTGGCTCAGAGACACTTGAAAAATAGTCAATTTAGTTGCCAACATGTAAAAACTAGGACATTTCCCATGAAAAAATAAAGATTTCAATTGTTTCCTGAAAAATCAAGGTCATACTGAAGTTCCCACATGGGAGGAGGAGAAATGGTGCCACCTCCCCCCATTCTCTAACACAGCAGTTTCAACCCTGGAGCCGTGAGAGTCACACAGGAACTTCAAAATCATCCTAAACTAATGGCCCAGCCAGCGTGGCTCGGTGGTTGAGCGTTGACCTATGAACCAGGAGGTCAAGGTTCAATTCCCAATCAGGGCATATGCCCGGGTTTTGGGCTTGTCCCCAGTGTGGGATGTGCAGGAGGCAGCTGATCAACGATTCTCTCTCATCACTGATATTTCCATCTCTTTCTCCCTCTCCCTTCCTCTCTGAAATCAATAAAATATCTATATATATATATATAAAAGCCAAGTGACCAGAACAACCGGAACGACCGTTCACTATGATGCGCACTGTGGTGGCAACCAGCCCAATTGGGGCCCCAATCAGCCGCCCCAACTGCCTGCAGCCCTTCCCCCCAGCTGGCCCCACCCTCAATCAGCACCCCGCCCCCCCCGCCACCATGTCCCCTCTCCCCTGCTGGCCTGGCCTGATCAGTCCCCATCAGGGTCGGCCAGCTGGACCCCAACTGTGCACGAATTTGTGCACCGGGCCTCTATTATAAAAAATAAAATCACCCTAATGCCCGGGGTCCCAACCCATTCCACGGGATCTCCAGGAGGGATGGAGGTCGGCAGCCTTTGCTAGACGATTCAAATGAATGGCCAACAGGGAGGGCTGCACTGATGTCTCCGTGGCCCTGATCACAGCACCTCCTCCTGCCTCACAGGTGCTGTCACCTGCCTGGCCCAGACACCGCTATTCCAACAGCCCATCCAGCCAAAGTTCAGAAATAAAGGAAGGGGGAGCCACAGAATGCAAACCAGCACGCAGACTGCTGGCAGCAGCCCCTGCTTTAACCAGAGTCCATTCCACATCCCCCGACACAATCCAGAACCGGCGAGGCGCCCTGGCCTCCTCTCGGGGCTGTGTCACCCCTGCTCCACCTCGGGCACACAGCATGGCGCCGGAAAAGCCAAGGACAATGCTTGCTGGAGGCAGCCGGAAAGGCATTCAGGTTCCCGACTTTCCTGATGGGTAAGAGGGTCTTCTGGCTAAAAACTCCCTTTCCGTAAAGCCCTGGAGCCCGGTCAGCCCAGAGAAACCCCTGGTTCCCTCACTCTCTGCTAGAACGATCCTGACCCTCTGTCCACAGCCTCTCCCCACAGGAGGCGACAGGACCATAAGGAACAGGAAAGAATGGACCACTTGCCAAGCACCATTTCCAAGACCTGATGGAGGAGCCGGGGAAAGAGGTTTGGGGACAGGTCGGCAGCTGTGGTCTGTCCACCCCAGGACTGGTGCATTTGTGGCTTATCTGCATGTGGGGGCATTGCCCACTGGATTTGTGCCATTTCTCAAAATGAGGGCTAACAATCAAGAAGCAAGTGGGGCCCTAGCCGGTTTGGCTCAGTGGATAGAGTGTCGGCCTGCGGACTGAAGGGTTACGGGCTTGATCCCCAGTAGGGGGCGTGCAGGAGACAGCCGATCAATGATTCTCTCTCATCATTGATGTTTCTACCTCTCTCTCCCTCTCCCTTCCTCTCTGAAATCAATAAAAATATTATTTTTTTTTTTAAGAAGAAGAAAGTGGGTGTCAAGATGTCATTGCTCTCCAGCCTACATCCTAATTCTGAGCGTGCGGAGCCAGCTGCCTCAGTGTGGACCCAGGGCAGGCAGCATACCCAGACAGAAGAAGAGGGCCTCCCTGCCCGGGGACCGGATCGACGGCAAGGTGAAGGCTCGCGGGAATGAGGCGAGGAAATGGGATTTTGATTGCACAGATAAAGTGTGGCGGGGCCAGAGTACAGTGACAAGTGATATGTGAATCGCAAAAACAAGGGCTGCTTTCCAGCATGGGACGTGTCCAAACAGGCCGTGTGGCTCGGCCTGAGAAACAGGAAAATGAGGAAGAGTGTGATCCCGGCGCAGGTAGTTCAGCGAACTCATCCTGCCCCCACCCCATACAAGGCTGGGGCAGGCCCGCTCCTGTCATGCAGTTGGAGGCCACGGGTACCCCTCCCCGTCCAGCAAGGGCTTGGATCTTTCAAGCTCACAGGTAACAATCCTGGAAGTTAGAAAAGTTCCCATTTGTGCCTATTCTCCGAGTACCTGGGGAAGAAGCGCCAGTGGGGGCGGGGGGCAGGGGGAGCCTCGGTGTAGGTGACAGCCTAAAGCCTGGCTCCATCAAGCATGCCCATGAACCTGCAGCACTGAGCTTGTTCCCAGTGAGGCATCAGCCCCTCCCCAGACCTCTGGCGTCAGAATCGCCATGCTAACCAGTGCCCCAGGTGAACTACACAAGTGTTAATGCTTGGGAAACACTCACTTGCAGCATCAAGGCTGTTTTACCTGCACAAGGTAACTCTCAGGGCACTACCATGTACTCATCAAGCTCACAACAGCTACACAGGCAGCTGAGGAATTCATAGGCGGTTTCAGCTTCAGCCCAATGACTTTTCCCCCAGTGGGATCCCGGGCTGCAGGTACCTCCTCAGCTCCCTAACGCACAGATCAACCGAGGCGATCAGATTGAAGTCTCCCCACAGCCATTGAACCTGATAGAGTAACGTTTCAGGATATATTTTTGCCCATTGGTTCACTTATTTATTTGTTTGCCATGCCAACTCGAACACTGATTGGGCACCTACGATATGTCAGGCACTGGGAATGAGCAGATAAATGACCCAGCCCGGTCCCAGGAAGAATCTGCCTCCTGTAAGAGAGAAAGATGGCAGACAGGCCATCACGGTGCAGAGTGACAGGCGTCAGGTGTACGCAGTGCTGGGAAAAAACCAGGGGGGCCCCCCAGGAATGCTCTTCGGAGGAGGTGCTGCCTAAAGGGCATCATTATGACATGCTTTCTTTTCTCTTTGCTTTTCCTGCTCTCTCCTGTCTTGCTTGGTAATGGATGGATTGCATTTTCTTTATTCTCCCTCCCCACGCCCCCACCCCGCAAACTTGGCATTTACAGGGTCTATTTCTACTACTCAGGTGGTCACACTGACATTTTTAACATGTACACTTGACTTCAAGCATAAAGTTAATCAATAGCTCTTTTCTCCTTCTGAATAATACAAAACCCTGCAAAGCTCCAACTTCGATCTCCTCCCTCCCACCTTTGAGGTGTTGACAGCGTGAGTCAGCGGAAGGTGCTGTTTCCTACAAGTCTTGAAACCAGCTGGTTATTTGCTATCTCCTGTCACTGGTCATTTTCCAGAAAAATAAAAAATTCCAAATTGACTCAAGAGGAAATAGAAAACCTGAATAGATTTGTAACCTCCAAAGGAACTGGCCTGGCAGTCTAAAATCTACCTTAAAAACTATAATGGGTCTATGTGGTTTTACTGACAAGTTTTTTCACACCTTGAAGGAAAGGATAATACTTATACAATTTCTTCCAGAAACAGACAGAAAAACTCTCGTTTCCTTTTAAAATACCCTGATACCAACCTCCAAAAATTAAAAACAAAAAAGATAAGGGAAATTTTAAAGCCTACCTCCTAACCTCCCAGAGCATACTGTGGAAGTCCTAAATACACATGAGCAAATCCTGGAAATGGAGGGATATTAAACCATCCAAAGACTCATTAGTTAAACTCACCACATTAAAACATTATTTAAAAAAAAATAGGATATTCTAGATGCAGAAAAAGAATCTGACCAAACTCGGCACCCTTTTGTGATTAAAACTCACAAACTAGGACTAGAACAAAACGTTCCTGGTCTGATAAATGCTAACCCTCAGAGATGAGAATAAACTCCGTACCGAATGTAAGTCAGGAATGAGACAAGGCTGCTCACCACTTCTCCTTCTTTTCAACACTGTACTGAAGATCCCACCGCACCATAAGCAATAAGAGAAAGAAAAACATAAGGATTGCAAAGAAAGAAACTGCTGCCATCTTCATATAACTGCCTACCCAGAATATCCAAGAAATTCTACAAACATTCAGAACTAATAAGACAGTTCAAGATCTATTTATAAAAACAAGCAGCATCCATTCCTAAATATTAGCAACAATCATAAAGTAGAATACTTATGTTTAAAATGGATGACTAGAAACAGGTTGTTTATCTCCATGCTTTCCTGAAATCCCATTAGAAATGACTGGGGGAGGGGGGGGAAATAGATACAAAAACCACAATAAATAAATAAATAAATAAATAAATAAATAAATAGGAAAGAATTGGCAATAAATGAAACATATCCACAACATTTATTTTTTAATATTTTTATTGATTTCAGAGAGGAAAGGAGAGGGGAGAGAGAGATAGAAACATCAATGATGAGAGAGAATCATTGATGGGCTGCCTCCTGCACGCCCCCTACTGGGGATTGAGCCCGCAACCCAGGCATGTGCACTTGACCGGAATCAAACCCGGGATCCTTCAGGCCACAGGCTGACGTTCTACCCACTGAGCCAAACCAGTTAGGGCTCCACAACATTTTAGACAACTGAAAACAATTGGATAAATGACATAGAGTAGAAAACTGAAATCTTCGTGACCTCAAGGGTAAATAGCCAAAAAGAAACAAGCCATTTATAATGCAGAACTTCAGAGGCCCAGGAAGGCTCATAGGCACAAGGTTGTCTACAAGGTGGAAGTTTAAAAAGGTGAGGGATTGCTTCGTAGACCACTCCCTACCCTTGACCGCCAAGTGACTCCCACTACCCCACTTGCAGGAAGTGGCAGACCAACACTCAGAGGGCCAAGTGCAGAACTCCTGGACACCAGGAGGATGGGGTGAGAAGTGTTCATGAAAATAGGGCAATGAGGCAAAGGATCACCTACTGCAGGTTTCAGATAAGACCCACTTCTTTTCCAGTAAGCTGGTGAAGTGCGTGCTCCAACAACACAAGGAAGAAAACAAAAATAAAAGAGGAAAATCTGAGACCCAAGAAGTGGCCAAAAGCAGAAGAGAAGCAAAGGACGGTGATGAGATGATGGGGGAGGAAGATCCCAAGGTGACAGCTGACCATCGACCTGAAGAGAGGGACCAAACCAGAGCAAATAGATTCTTCTATCACCAGTGCGAAAAGAAGCCTTGATACATTACTTCCTGCATTGACAGGATTCAGGGAATTTTATAGGTCTGCTAAAGAGTCCGGGGAAAGAGACAGAGAAAACTTTGGTATGACAAACACACAGTAAAAAAGACAAGTGAAGATAAGGCAGTGATTAAAAACACAACCTGGTGGAAAAGTGAGCTGAGTATGAATAGGAAACACACAGGAGAAGCGATTGGAACCACAAACACACACATGAAAATATAAACAGCCTCGACCAGCAATGAAGGAAGTGCCAAGAGAGTTAAACCCGAGGTGCGATATCTCACACCCTCAGATGGCAGCAATAAGTCTGACATGTTGGCAAGGGGAGTGGAAATTCCAACTCTGTGGGTGGCAGCATATTTATAATTGCAAAACCTCTTTGAGAAACACTGTGGCACTCGTTAGCAAAATCCAGAGGTATGGACTCAGATCCAGAAATTCTTCTAGGTATCTAGCCCCAGAAAAACACTCACTCACACGCGTGTCCCAGGAGATACGAGGCACAAAGATAAACCCCGTGGGTTGCTTATAGTAGCCTAAAATGTCCACCCAGAGGGCTAAATTGTGCAATTTGCACATGCTAGGACACTGTACAGCAAGTAAAGCCATTTTTGCATGTTTCAGTGTAGACAAACCTCAAAAATATAAGACAGGAAAAAAGCGAACTGCAAGGAGATAAATATAGTATGACATGTTCCTTGTCAGTTTAAAAATACAAAAAAAAACCATTAGCGAATACTATTTTGGATTCATATGTGGTACTACAAATTTTAAACATGTTTGTAGAAAAGATACACCAACCACAGAACAGTGGTTACCTCCAGGGAGAGAAGGAGGAAGGGAACAGAATTAAAGGAACAGGCAAGGATTTTTAATGCCAAGTAAGTGTTATTTCTGATTGACATTTGGCAAATGTGAAATACTTGTCAAATCCAGAGATGGTGATAAGCACATGAAAAATGCTCAACGTCATTAATCCTCAGAAAGATGCAAGTTAAAAGCACAGTGAAAAACTACTTCGTACTCACTAGAATGGCTACCAAAAAAAAATTAAAAATGCTGGCAAAAAGCTAAGGAGCTGGAAGCGCAGACACTGCTGTGAGCAACGAGAAAGGGGCGGCCACTTCAGAAAATAGTTTTGCTGTTTCTTATCAAGTTAAACATACGCTTATCTATGATCCAGCAATTTCACTCCTCGGTATTCACGCAACAGAAATGAAAACACATCTGAAACACTTACACCCCAAAGTTCACAACAGCTAAAAACTGGGAACAACCCAGGTGTCCATCAACTGACAAATGGGTAAGAAAATCAGAGTAGATTCAAAGAATGGGATCCTACTTAGCAATAAAAAGGAATGAACCATCAATACAACAATATGAACAAATCCCAGACATTATCCTGTGCAAAAGAAACCAAGAGTGCATACTTCATGACCCATTTCTATGAAATCCTACAATAGGCAGAACTAATCTATAGGATAGAAATCAGAGGTGGCCTGAGGACATGCGTGGAAGAAGAGGCAGGGACTGACTGCCAAAGGGCATGAGAGAACTTTCTGGAACGATGTCCTGTACTTTGATTAGAGTGCTGGTTACATGGGTGGATACATTTGTCTAGTCACCGACCTGAACACTTAAAGTAGATGCATTTGATTTTCTGGTACATTATAGCTCAGTAGTTGATTTTAAAAATATGGATGTAGATACATTTGTTATAATCTCTAATTTTCTGTAAATAAATTTTATTAAAAATTACATGGATTTTATAAAACATTGGTTATTAATTATGTACCTTGGGGAACGGAAGGTTTCAGGGGGAGAATGAAAAATTCAGAAGGCTAATAATGCTAATCCTATTGCTTCCCAGTGGGAGAGTTGTCTATTTGATTATTAGAGTAGTCTAATTAGAATCCAAAGGGTTCTTTGAGATCATCTAGTTCAATTCTCTCACTTTCAGAAAAGAAGCCCACAAAAAAGAAAAAAAGAAAAAGAAAAGAAGCCCACAGTGAGATTTGTTCAAGAGCACGATAGCAGACATTTGTTGCTTATGCTACCCAGTGTCCTAGACCCATCCCAACAGCACCCACTTCTTTTTAAGGGAATTCTCTCTCCCAAGCTGGGCACTTGCTCTGTGAGGCTATTAATCCAGGTGCCAGCCCTCCCACTGCCAATCCAAAGGGGTCCCAGGTGGCTCCTCCGTCTTCCACAGGCAAAGGTGTGTGACCCAGGTGTGCCTCCAGATGCTCTCCGCTGACACGTGCAGCACCAAGCAAACCTGACCACACTATTTGTGCCCTAAGATTGTCCCTGTTGCCCCATCTCCTGCCTCACTCAGCTCAGCATCTTGGTTTCTACCTGCATTCATGTTTTGCTAGCCTTCTGCCCATTCTGTGACCTTCCATGATCTTTGCAGTATGTCCACTTATCAGCTAGAATCAGTTTTTGATGTTTGCAACCACACAATTCTGTCTGACACATCACCCAACCGGCGCAAGGTAGGCCGGGCCCACAGCCCAGAGTTCTGAATTCTAGACAGCTGTCCCTGGGTGTGTCAGCCACCTGGCTAACTCCTGGGGATCCTCAGTGCCAACAGCTCAATGGCTGGGGGAGAAAGAATGAAAGAGAATGATCACTTGTTAAATGACATGCCAAGTACTTTGACAGGCTTTAATTCAGCCCTTTCCGTAGTCTAGTAAAGTAGGGGTAATCCCAACTTATCTTTGAGGACTCTGAAGAGGAAAAAAAACATTTTTTCAACGTTACAGAGCTCATAGGTGACAGAGAAGGCACTTGAGCCAAATCCGTACAACTTTAAAGCCTAGTTCTTGTCACCTCATCACACTGTCACACCTCAAGAAAATAGTGGGTCTTCTGCTGCCCCTCCTTCACAATTAGGTCACTGAAACATCAAATGAGCATACGAGGCATGACTGGCGATTGGCTGCACCTAAAAGTAGTGAGAGGTCAACTGTGTGCACTGGACCAGGGCATCGGCCCAGGAGGGAGCGAGGCTGGATGGGGTGGCCCGGGGGGTGAGGGAGGTGGGGAGGGGCATGCGGAGCACACTGCAGCCTTAGGGAGAACAGATGTGCCTGGGGAATGGTGTGGGAACTGCCACATATCAGCGCAGGAGTGAATTCTTTCTGCTTTGAGATGAATACATGTTCACGTTCCCATGGCAACGGAGCATGCTCACTGCAGTCCATACCTGTAGCTGAATAACTCACATTTTTGGCATTGCACTAGCCCAATCCAAAGGCATTGGCTGATCAGCCTAGAACGTGTGCACCCTCCCACTGATAGCGCCTTGGAGGATAAACAGCGTCTGTGTGTGTCCCTCTGAGGCTCTGGGGCAGGGATTCCGTCTCTGCTCTCGCACAGCCTCTAGCTCACGAGAATGCATCACAGCTACTCAAGGACCCATACATAGAGAGGCAGGGCAGTGCTGGAGCACAGATGCCAAAGAGAGCCCGTGCCGGCGGCCCCTGAGAGAAGAGGAGGCCTAGAAGCTACGAGGATCCCACCAGACGAACCTGG
Organism: Eptesicus fuscus; assembly: GCF_027574615.1. NCBI lineage: Eukaryota > Metazoa > Chordata > Mammalia > Chiroptera > Vespertilionidae > Eptesicus > Eptesicus fuscus. The sequence continues at coordinate 9,085,645 of NC_072492.1, read as the reverse complement.
AGAACCCTGAGTGGCTTCCGAGTTACTAAACAATTTTATCAAATTTTTTTTAATCCTCACCCAAGGATATTTTCCCATTGCTTTTAGATAGAATGGAAGGGATGTGGGGGGAGAGAGAAACATCAATGTGAGAGACACATTGACTGGCTGCCTCCCACGCCCCTACTGGGCCGGGGATTGAGCCTTCAACCAAGGCATCTGATGTGGAATCAAACCCACAACCCTCTGGTGTGCGGCCAATGCTCTAACCACTGAGCAAATAGGCCAGGGCCAATTCTATCAATTTAACGAAGCACCTTGACAGGGCACCGCAGATACTGCTAAGGGGGTCCGTAAAACCCAGCGGTTACAGGAAAGGGTTTTTTTCCCTTTAAACAAAGGGAAAACCTATGGTTCCTGCTTAGTTTCTTGAGAGAAGGTCAAGAGGTTTGGGTGTGCCTGGCGAAACCCTAAGGGGAGGACCATCAGGGAAGGAGCGTTAAGGGTAAGGAGACACCCTACCTGCCCAGATTTCAGAGTGAGCTCAGCCTGGCCGCCCAGGAGGTCCGCACACACAGACTCAACAGCACCACGTGGGCTCAGCTGGCCCCACTCAGCAGGCAGCCCTCGCTGCCAAGATGTGATTACTAAAGAAGTGGACCAGGAGATCGAGGGTACTCACCACCACCACCTCAACAGCACTTGTCATGGAAGGTTTCTACGAGCCCTGGCCGGTGTGCCTCAGTTGGCTGGGTGTCACCCCATGCACCAACAGGTCACCAGTTGGATTCCCAGTCAGGGCACATACCCAAGCTGCGAGCTCGATCCCCAGTGGAGGGCGTGCAGGAGGCAGCTAATCAATGTTTCTTTCTCACATCAATGTTTCTCTCTCTCCCTTCCTCTCTCTCTAAAATCAGTAAAAACATATTTAAAAAAAGGTTCCTTGGGGAGCCTGGCATGTGCTTGTCCCAGCACAGCAAGGAGTCTGTCAGTCCCCGGACACGGAGACCAGGTGTCTGTACTGGCGACTACGGGGCCCACCGCACCTGCAGACATGCTTCCCCCATTGAGAAATTCAACAAAGCTTCCCCGACTTGTGTCGAGTGAATACATGAAGGGAGAGTGCTTCCTGAACAATTTCCTCAAGCAGTCTAGAAGCTTTCGCATTATAAAGAGGATGGACCCAGCAAGCCTGAGGGTCTCAGAATAGCCGTGGGCCACCGCTGAGCTGGGAAAGAAGGTGTGGCTGGGTCCAGGGGCAGGTGCCACCGAGCAGGCCTCTGCACTGCAGGGGAGGAAACAGTGCTGGCGACCATCCTTGGCACTGATATTCCGACATTCTGGGCCCCTAAGCTGAGGCGACGAGAGGTTTGGGGAAAGGGGCCCCAGGTGTCCCAACAACAAGTTCCTTGGCCACTGGCTGCCTCTCCTTAAACCCGTGCAGGCCGGGCTGGCGAGCGGCTCCACGCGGCACTAATGGCCGAACATCTCGTACAAGCTCAGCCAGCACTCTGACGGGACGCGCAGGGAACGCTCACAGGCCCGGTGTCTCTCACAGAGAAATAAATCATCCTTAATTGCACAGGGCGCGTTGCCACGCCGCCCTATTTGTGGAGTGGCTGCTCTGGAGGGGCGAGTGCAGTGGGCACGGGACCCGGGAAGCAGCGTCCGAGTCAGCAGGTCCTGATGCAGAGCAGGCAGGGCTGGGCGCGAAGTGCGGCGTCTGGTGACAGTTGTCTGGGGACAGTCGGGAGAGGAGAGAATTCCTAAAAGTCCCCCTGGCCCCATCTTCCCGGTCCAGACGCCTGGCGTGCGGCATTACCGAAGAGGAAGTAGGAGCAGAAAAAGCAGGATGAGGTCTGGGTGAGGTCAGGGGCCTCTTCCAGCCAATCCTCCAGCCCAAGGGGTGGGCCCCAATTTGGCAGAGCTTCGCAGCCAGTACCGAGGGAAACGTGTTTGGCTGACTGCTCCTCGGTGTCCTCGAGATAAAGTAAGCCACCTGCTCGGGGAAGCACAACCGTTCCTGCCCTCTCACTAGAAGAAATTGCTCCCAAGGGCTCAGAGAAAGAGAACACGCGGCTAAAAGAGAAATCTTGAAAGACCACGAGTTTCAGAGCGCTGCTCACGTTAACCCTTGTTTGAACCAAAACCTTACAAAGCCGTGGCTGGGTACCAGTTTCCGGCTGCAGTTCCCGCCTCCCAGGTGTCAGAAGGCCTGGCCAGCTGGAGAAGGGAAAATAAGAAGCAAGAAAAGGAGGCAGGGTCTGGTGTAAATAATCCCTCATCTTTCGTAACCGGGCAGCAACAGAGGGCTGGAGTTAATAAGTCTTGAAACATCTTAAACTGTTGGCAGTAACTGCCAGGAGAACTAAAATTAAGAGCGCGGCTGGAAAGGGAGAAGGGGGGGTAGGTGCGCTGCTTTGCACTCTAAGCCCTTCGGTACGGTTTTCGTTTATTTTTAACCACGTGCGCGTTGTTACTTTTGCTAAAAGTAAAAACAAAGGGTTTGAAGTTACGGCATGGAAAATGAAGACGGATGGATGAGATGCAAAGGACAGAGTGTGTTGTTCCAGGGATAACCTTGAGTTTGCTTTGATTGATAAAACAAAAAGAAAGAAAGAAATCTCTCGAAAACTTCAAAACTATTCAGAACAGATCACTGCAACACCCCTCACAACCACAGACACAGCACATTACACCCCACAGTGGAGAACGCTACCCCCCGCGGCCCCTTAAAGTCCAGACGAGGCCGTCCACACAGGTTTCCGGCCCTGACTCTTTCAAGTCAACTAACGTTCGCGGGAATGCAATTTGCCTAAGAACTTAGGTCCACTTTCCCGCCCTGGTTACAGCCTGCTCTGGGCTTTTGGAACCTAGTGGGGGCGTGGAGAAGTTCAGGCAGCGACACCAAGACTCCTCATTTCCAAAGATACTGGAGCATTTGCACAAAATCACTGACTTGTGGGGACTTGAAGCTGGTTAACGTCCTCAGTTTCTGGTGAGGAGTTGGAGCGCCCAGATGGGACATGAGATTGGCCAGAAGTCATGACACTCCCGGGAAGCAACCTCAGAACTGGGTTCTGGGAGCCCTGATCCAGTGCTCTCTCACTATGCGGGTCTCCTGGAGCACTTGGGCACAGGAGCAGCTACGTGAAAAGAGGGTTTCATGTCAAGGGTGGAGTAAACTAAGTCTTTCAGAGGATGGAACACATCCTGAATCCAAACCTGATTCCCCATCTTCCTGCATGACCTCTGCCACGGCCACACACAGCCAAGTGTCGCTCCCACCTGGGGCAGCAAGAGCCACACACAGCCAACCATCGCTTTCACCTGAGGCAGCAAGAACCTAACTGTTCTCTTGGTTTATATTGAGGCCACCACCTCCCATTCATTCTCCAGCCAGAGTGAGTCTTCTAAAAGACACATCAAAAATCATGACATGATAGATAATCCACAGAGACCAGGAGCAGACTGGTGACTGCCAGGGGCTGGGGGTGGGGGGTGCATCCTGGTGGATCACTCCCAAATCCCACTCCGGCTCCACTCGTGTGACAAACCACATTCTTCCACCACAGAGACACCAACACCTCAAATTCAACACGTCCCAAACCAAAATCCATTCCCAAACCACTCCCTTCCATACATCCATATTTATGTTTATATTTATACTAGTGACCCAGTGCACATTGAAAGGAAATTAATTGGAAGGCGACCGGCGGGACAGGACTGGGTGAGATGGGTCAGACACGCCCTGGAGCCAACCTCCCGCAGTCCCTTCCCTGCTGTCTGCAGAGTGAGCCGGGTCCCTCTGGCAGGCGGGGTCCCTTGGCCTAGCCTGCGGGGATCGGGCCAAAACCGGCTCTCTGACATCCCCTGAGGGAGAGCACCCTGCAAAGTTGCTGTCATACAGGGTGTGGAACACAAACGCAAGTGTGCAGTAAACCAGATTCAAGGCCGACAGTGCCCTAGCCACAACATAACCCATAGCTAAAGGTGGAATTGTGCGGCCCCGCAAGGAATCTGGCTCCCTTCTCTCTGGTTTCGGGGTGCATCACCCGAGAACCGCCATTGCCAAGTCACTGCAGCTCGGCAGCTCCTGCATTGAGCGTCTGCCCCCTGGTGGTCAGTGCGCATCATAGCTACAGTAGGAAGGACACTTAGCATATTAGCCTTTTATATATATAGATTCCTAACTCCCAGAAGCCCAAACCCCAGATCTGACACCTTTGATTTTTTTCATTTATCAAATTCCCCACACTCAATCCCTTCCAAAATGGTCTTTAAACATCATGAGTTTCCTAGGGTTGTTCATTTTAACCCTCAATCTGAACTAAGTCCTGAGGAGGCCATCCTGGGTATGTTTCCAGCAGCAACTCCTACCACCCAGATGCCAGTGAAGGCCTCGCCAGGAGAGGTAGTGAAATAAGGAGAAAACGATCACATTTGGGAGAAGGTAAGGAGGGGACCTCCCAAGTCCTGCAAGAAGAAGACCGCCAAGTCTTACCTATTCAACCACCAAAATCTCTCCAGATTTTCTCCCACCAGCCCCTCTTCTGTTTACCATGACTGTGTCCCCTTACTGCTCGGACACTCGGGGCTCGGCCAGGGTCCTGGGACACCCAGAACACATGAGGCCTGTAAACCAGAGAAGGAGGGGCATCTGTGCCAGCGCCAAGCCCTGGCCTTGCGAGCTTGTGGGCTCCCCTCCCGTCTGCTTTCTTTCTCACGTTTTCACAAAACTCGGGCCTCAGAATTGTGGGAACCCACCTGGGCTCCAAGCCTCTGGCCAGCTCTGCAGTAGGCATAGCCAGGACACACGACAACTTCTGGCCCTCGCTCCACGTCTGGAGGGGCCCACTTCCTTTTGCCCAAGAGATCCTGGGGAGCCCCGGATTCCTGTTAGTTCCCAGCGCTCCCATTCACCTCCCAGCGCCTCTCCCTCCTGCCCAGGGAACCCTGAGTGAGAGCCCCTGGCGGAGCAGCACCTGCGGGGGAGCAATGCCTGGGGGCCTCTCCTGGGGCTGCCTGGCCAGGAAAGCAGGAGGGGCTTCCTCAGCTGAGGCACAAGGACTCTTCCAAGCACAACTCCCATCCGCTCCGGCAGCTGGGCCTGCCCTTGCCTTTCCCCTCTCCCATGCTGCCCTTCAGCGACCTTTTTGCTCAGATATTTACTCTGCATTCACCACACAGAATGAGCCCAACAGGGCAGAGGGAGCAGGTGGCCCAGGCACCTAGAAGGAAGGAGCTTCCTTTGCCTAAAGTGGGCCAGGGCTTCCTGTCCCAGTGACCACAATGGCGATGGCAGAGGGAGAGTAAAAGATGGGATTGGAGAAGGTACGGGGGTCAGCTCAGGGCTGTGGGAGCCATGCATGTCCCTGCCCCCTGCCCCCCCCCGCCAGGCCCTCGCCCCCTCCTGAACATAAATGATCACAAAAGGCTAACTAAGGGGCAGAGTTGTGGCCATGGGCATGGAGACGAGAGATGGGTACTCGACATCCACTAACTGCTTCCAGAACCTTCTGGAAGGCCTGCCTCCTCGTGCTTGTGAAATAGGCCTGCGGGATTTGATGATCTATCTCGGAGGCCCCTTCCAGCATCGCTGTCTGTGAGTCACTGGAAAAAGCAGAGGAAGCTGGGGACACGCCAGGCCACCCTCCCTCTGCCACGCCCTGTTTACCGAATCGCGCCTGGGCACCAGCCACTTGGGTCAGGATGTGCTCCTCGGAGCTCCGGGGAACAGGTTCCACAGGGCCCGGCCGTGCAGAAGGCCTGCTGTTTCCACCAGAGCCCGAAGCCAGAGCATTCAGGGACTCGGTAAAGCCCTCTGACCAGTGGGAAGTTTACATGTCACAGTGTCCAGTGATCCGAGAGGGGCATCCTCCCACTGCCCTGGGGGTTCTGGCAGATGTCCGCTGCCTACCCTGGCGCTGCACGGTCCTCTCCACCCACATTGGAGCCCAGGAAAGGGAGAGGAGAGGAGGATGCATCTATTTATTCCCCTCCTTTTTGTTCTAAAGGCCCAGGAAGAAACGGTGAGATGGAGACACCCAGCCCGATAGGAAAGAGAGCCACCAGGCCAGGCAGCCAGCGCAAGCATGCCCACGTACATGGCACTTGATTCTGAAAAGTGAGTCTCCGTGACTTTTGCAAGATCCGTCGCCTGGGTGCGCCACCTAAGTGTGCCAGTCCATACGGTGCCCTCTGCCCAGTCTTCCTCCCAGGGCTAGTCTCTCACAAACCTAACACACCCAGACCTGACAGCATGAGCAGCTAACTTCCTCCAAACTCACTGGAAGCTCAGCCTCCGTTTCATATCAAAAGGCATATGACAGGGACAGGGAAAGGCAGGACTTGTCTCTCCGATGGGCCTGAGGAATACTCCTAGCTTCTGAGTCTAGCTCCTTTCACCCACATTGGAGCCCAGGAAAGGAAAGAGAGAGGAGAGGAGGATGCATCTATTTATTCCCCTCCTTTTTGTTCTAAAGGCCCAGGAAGAAACAGAAACTTGTTGAAAGGAGGGCTTGGTGGAATCATTCAGGTCTAACTGCTGTTGAAATGAGTAATTCCCAGGGTTCCTTGCAGCCTTGCCTTTATGATTAATTTCATTATATTTCTAGCCCAACCTGCAATTTCGTCTCCTGTAGGCACAGATTATCAACATTTTACTGTCAGGCTCCTTTAAAGAATGGGCTCTATCTGCCTGCTTTGGTCTCCTCACCATCGTGTTCCCTTCTTAATGACTTTGCAGGGGCATGGGCTCACGCACTCTCACAGTTAAAACAGGGAGCACTGCCTCCCACAGGCCTTTCTCAGCCCTTATCCTCTCCCCACCCCGTCTCTGTGAAGCCTCTGCCTTCATGGGTTGAAATGTTTCCATTAACTTTTGCGACACTAACCGTTTAGCTTCCCTCTCTGCCTGAGAGCTGGACCAGTTCTCTCAAATCCCACCCAGGCTAACATCAAGGACTCCATCACTTCCACGTCTCACCAGTTACCATTTTGGGCAGATTTCCATCCTTCTATGTCTAGAAGCAATCGATCATGATTTCCTTTTGGGTACCACTCTTATTCCTTTCTCAGTCCATATGGTTAGGGTGGGGCTGACCCCACCTCTCAGCCATATCACCCGAGGCTCCATTTGATTTTCTCCTTTCTTTCTTTTTGGAATTACTGCGAGCTTTCAGACTCTTTCTGAGCAGGTTGCTAATGTAGAAACTGCAGCCAACACACAGAAAAGGAAGGCCAAAACGGGGACACTCCCGATGCTACCGCCTTGGCCTCCTCTCTTAGGTGCACATTGCCGTGCAACAAATTACCCCAAAACTTAGTGTCTTCAAACAACAGATATTTATCATCTCAGTTTCTGTGGGTCAGGAATCTGGGCACAGGTTACCCAGACCTGGAGCCTCACCTGGGGTCTCTCACGAGGCTGCAAGCGGGTGCTCGCAGAGCTGTGGTCTTCTCAAGACTCAACTGGGGGAGAATCTGCCTCCAAGTTCCTCACGTGGCTGCTGGCAGGCCAGGCCCTCGCGGGCTGTGGAGGCATTGGTCCCTCCCTGACTTTTATCACAGTCCAGTCATGGGTTTTGATAAATCGATGGTAGGACCCATCTTATAAGCTGGGCTCTCTTATAACCTCTTTGCTCCTCTGCCCTTGTTCATGCCTGGGCTGCATGGCTCAAGGGCCCTATCATTGGAGTGCCTGCTTTGACATTTTCTAAGATGCCTGGGACTACCAAGGGCTGGTAGAACCATCTGAGTAACCCCCTCCCCAGGCCCAAATGGGTCCCTCCACACATCAACCCCAAACGTAAGGTAGACCAGATGCCCCAAGGAACTCTGAACTGTGTGTAATAGGGTCATCCAGGACAATGTGAGGATCCAGAAGGGCAGCCTGGTGAGCAGCCTCGGTGGGACTGTGTGGGACGGAGCACCTAGAATGGTCATGCTGATTTGGGGTAACTCAAATGGTTTATACAGATAGGGGCCCACACATCCTTGGAGCAGTCCTGCCTCTACCCCACCTTGGCCACCTACGCCCCTGGCCATCCCCTTGACCTGGCATTTTAAAGCCATGCTTCTTAAGCCTGGATAAACATCACCTGAAGAACATTTTTAAAAGGGGGGGTGCCTGGGATCCATACCCATCAATTCAGAATCTCAATCAAAATAAAAATCCCCAGACCCTTTTGTAAGTTCCCCGTATAATCCTGACAATGAGCAGACCAGACCTGCTTTAAATGGATAGCCACAAATCTCAAAAAGGTATTCAACTCGTGCTACTCTGAGAAGCATTGCAGAAGGGCTGTGGATTCTGGCACCCCTTTGCAAATCTCAAAAAGGTACTCACTCAACCCGTGCTACTCTGAGAAGCATTGCAGAAGGGCTGTGGATTCTGGCACCCCTACTGGGAATCAAGCCCACAACCTGGGCATGTGCCCTGACCTGGAATCAAACTGAAGACCTCTTGGTTCCTGGGTGATGCTCAACCATTGAGCATTGAGCCTATGCCAAGTCTTAAGTGAAAATTTGCCTTTTCTCAAATACATGAGGGGCCTTGTAAGGGACCTACAAGTCATGAGGGCCCTAAATGTAAGGTCAATAGACAAATGATTCAGGCATCCCCTGGGCACAGCGGGAAATTGTGTGTCTTCCTACGCTTCCCATTGCAGAAGGGCCGTGGATTCTGGCTTGTCAGTGTGGTGTCCAAGGACAGCAGCATCAACATCACCTGGTAGCTTGTTAGAAATGCAAATCTACATTTTAACAAACCCCCAGGTGACTCACTTGCAAATTCAAGAAGCACAGTTTAAACCATCTATCAACCCTACCACAGTTACCCCGTGGATTTGGTTTCCATCTTCAAAACAACAGTTTCATACTCTTTCTCAGATAATGGATTTTCTCATATTTCACTTAGTCATAAGCAATCTACCAGGAACTATTCAACCCACTGCCCAAATTCCATCCCCCCCACATCAGTGCCCACATTCTCAGCCTTCCCTCCCATTACAGGGGCTAAAAGGCTGTTCTACCTGCTCTCTACTTATCAGCACTTAGCACCTAGTTTTGAGAGAGAGAAATATCCTTTGACCCCTAATTCTCCAGTCCTGCCTATTCCTTCACTTCTCATCACAGCAAAATGTTCACCTCCAATGTTCTCCTACCCACTCCACTGAGCCTGCTCTCCCAATGTCACCAGTGACCTCCATGCTGTTACCAAATCCAAGGGCACCTTGAACTCTTCTAGGGTCCTTGGCCAGCCAGCAGCATTCACCATTCCCTTCTCTGGAAACCATGACTTCTCTTGGCTCCCATGGCCCCTCATGTATTTTCTCAAGGATTCTCTTTCTGGATCTCCCTCCTACACCCAGTCTTTTTAAAATATGTTTTTTATTGATTTTTTAGAGAGAGAAGAAAGGAGAGGGATAGAGAGATGGAAACATTGATGAGAGAGAAACATCATCGGTCGGCAGCCTCCTGCATGCACCCCAACTGGGAATCAAGCCCACAACCCGGGCATGTGCCCTGACCTGGAATCAAACTGAAGACCTCTTGGTTCCTGGGTGATGCTCAACCATTGAGCATTGAGCCTATGCCAAGTCTTAAACGTTGCAGCAATCTCCTATCCCTGCCCCTTTTCTACCTATTCACTCTCCTTAGTGGCTTGACCCTAAGCCACTCATGGCTTTAAATACCTTCTGTTTCCTGATGATCCTAAATTCACATCGCTAGCCCTGACCTTTCCCCATGTCTTCCCAGCTACTTGCCATCTCTATCTAAATGGATGCTCAGCAGGAATCTCTAAAGTCCAAAAAAGAACCCCTCTTCCTCACCTCCAAAAACAAAACCAAACCTGCTCTCCATGCCTCATTTTAGCAAATGCCACCACAATCCATCCTGCTGCTTACGCCCCAAATCTAGGATCATCAAGTTCTCCCACCTTCCCCACTCAGTCTCTCTTTATTCCCGTCAGTCTACTATCAAAACTCATCCGGGAGCCATCCACATTTCTCCATTTCCACTGCCACCACCCTGGGCGCCATCTACACTCCCCATAGCATGACAATGATCTAACTGCGCACCTTGCCCCACTTCTCATCCTTTACAACTCATTCTAAACACGGCAGCGAGTGAATGTATAATACATGAATCAGATGATGACAGCCTTAAAGTAAAATCACCTGAAGACTTTACACTCTTCTTAGAAAAAAAGATCCAAACTACTTAGCCTAATTTACAAAGCATTGAAGTCTGCCTTCTTCGTCTACCTCATCTTATGTCGTTTTATACCACTCTCTCTCCAGCCACACTGACCTTCTAGCTCTGTGCTGTTCAACACAGAAGACACAGCCGTGTGTGGCTAGCTGAGTTTCAGTTAGCTAAAGCTAAAATAAAATGCAAACTCCAGTTCCTAAGCCTTACTAGCCACACTTCAAGTGCTCAGTCGCCCCACAGGGCTGGCAGCCACATGGCTAGTGCCCCCACGGAACATTTCCATCCCCCAAAGTTCTACTGGGCAGGGGCTGCGCTAGCTGGTCCTCGCATGGGGCAAGTTTCGTCCTTCCTGGTGGCCTTTGCACTCACTGTTCACTATCTGCCTGAAGTGCCATCCCTCCATCTCTTCCCACGGCTGGATCTAGACATCAGCTTCAATGTCACCTCCTTGGAGAGGCCTTCCCTGGACACCCAGTCTAAAGAAGCCACCAGCTGGTTGTTCCCGATCACAGGAACCAATCTAAGCCTCCACAGCATTTCCCAGCGGCTAATGCTCTTCTTGTTTATTTGTGTTTGCTTATTGCCTAACTCCACCATGCCACTCAGCCCCAAGTAGACTTACGTGATCGGGGACCTTGTTCATCTGGCTCACCTCCACACCCCAGCTCCTCCTCTGTGTTCCAGGGGTAGAGTGCCTGGCACTCTGCTCAGTTAGCATTAACCGACTGTTAGACCTGTGTCACGTTCACATTTCCCCTTACATCTCTCACAACCATCACTGTTTCTCCATTTTCCCTGCCACCACCTTCTCTGAGCCTTCACCCATTCCACCCTGACAGTGCTACACATGGAACCCTGCCTGCCTCTGCCTCCAGCCAACCCTGCCAACTCTGCCAAGAAGGTTCATCTTGCTACTATTCCTCTTGTCAAATTCGAGTCGCTGCCCCTGCCCCTCTGCACCCAAATGGCCTCCATGTCCCCAACTGTGGCAAGTGTGCTCCTACCTCAGTGCTGCTGGGAAGGTCTATCTCTCTGCTGTAGCACTCTCGCTGCTCCTTGGTGAAGCCACACCTTCGCTACCTTCGCTGCCTCTGCTGCCTTCCAGGTGTGGCACAGGTGGCTCCTCGGCAGACACTGCCCCTCCTCTGGCCTTCCCTGGCACTTCCTGTCTGCAGCCCTGCTCTGGCACTTACTCACAGAAGACAAGAAGTTCCACCTCCCACATGCACGCACACAGATAATCCCTGAGATTATTACTAAAAGCAATGGTTCTCCAGCTTTGCTGGGGATCAGAATCACCTGGAAAGTTCATAAAAAAACACATGGGTCCAGGCTCGATGAAGTAGGCTATGGCCTGGGACTCTGGCCTTTGTCCACGTTCCCTAGGTGCCTCGGAGACCCACCAAACTTGAGATCCACCGATGAAGAACATCAGATCTGCAACAGAAGTTGCTCAAGCTCTGCCGTTTCCACCAGCTCAGAATACCTGGACGTGAGCAACTGGATTAGCAACCTTCGCTCACAGACTTGCTCTTCACCAAGTATTGACAGTTACCCCAGCGACAGGCTGAAGATGCCCCCAAACACATCCCCACCCTAATCCCGGACCCTGCAAATGTCACCTTACATGACCAAAGGGACTTTGCAGGTGTGATTAAGAGTTTTTAGCCTGGGAGGTTATGCTGGATCATAAGAGGTGGGGCCTAAATACACTCACAGGGTCCTTAAAAGAGCGAGAAAGAACAAAGAGAGCAGGAGCCTTTGTGAGAACAGAAACGGGGGGTGGGGAGGGAGAAGAGGCAATATGATGGGCAGCCATGAGCCAAGGGAAGAGACTCTAGAACAGTGGTTCTCAACCTTTCTAAGGCCGCGACCCTTTAATACAGTTCCTCATGTTGTGGTGACCCCCAACCATAAAATTATTTTCGTTGCTACTTCATAACTGTAATTTTGCTACTGTTATGAATCGTAATGTAAATATCTGTGTTTTCCGATGGTCTTAGGCGACCCTGCTAGCGGTTCTCAACCTGTCGCAACCCACAGGTTGAGAACCACTGCTGTAGAGCCTAAGACCATCAGAAAACACAGATATTTACATTACAATTCATAACAGTAGCAAAATTACAGTGATGAAGTAGCAACGAAAATAATTTTATGGCTGGGGGTCACCACAACATGAGGAACTGTATTAAAGGGTCGCGGCATTAGAAAGGTTGAGAACCACTGCTCTAGAAGATGGAAAGGAGAAGGAACAGATCGCCCTGCAGCCTCCAGAGGGAGCCAGCCCTGAGACACCTGTTTTAGCCCCATAGACTCAGGCCCCACTGCGCACCTTAGGAACTAGGGGAGAGTACATGTTTAGTTTTAAGCCAAGTTTGTGTCGATTCATTACAGCAGCAATAGAAAATGAATACACCTCCTCTTCTTACCACCAGGTAAAGTTGTTTTAAAAAACCTATTGTTTAACTAGAGGCCTGGTGCACAACATTCGTGCACTGGGGCTGGGGGGTCCCTCAGCCCAGTCTGCACCCTCTTGCAGTCTAAGACCCCTTGGGGAATGTCCAACTGCCGGCTTAGGCCCACCACCACTGTAGCACTCGCCAGCTGTGAGCCTGGCTTCTGAATGAGTGGCACTTTCCCCGTGGGAGTGCACTGACCACCAGGGGGAAGCTCCTGCATTGAGCGTCTGCCCTTTGGTGGTCAGTGTGCATCATAGTGACCAGTCGTTCTGCCGTTAGTTGATTTGCATATTAGCCTTTTATTATGTAGGATTAATGTGGACATACATTATATTAGTTTTGGGTTTAAAACATAGTGATTAGACATTTATATAACTTACGAAGTGATCATCCCAATAAGTCTAGTAGCCACCTGACATGACACATAGCTATCACAATAATTATTGACTATGTTCCCTATGCTGTACATGACATCTCTGTGGCTATTCTTATAACTGGCGATTTGTACAACTGAATCCCTTTCAACAAGGTAAAGTTCTAAGTGTACAGGATCATGATTTCCTAACTCATGCATCTGTATTTAACTCATATATTGAAAAATAGCACAAGATACCCACCTGGGCAGGGCTAGCTTGCTTCTTTCACACCTGTGCCCACAATGCCTGGCTCAGTGGCTGCTGTTACATTTGTGGATGTCGAAATTCCTCAAGGAAGGCCAGCATTCCAAGTTGGAATCTGGGGCCCTCCCTGATGGGCCTGGTAGCCTCACCCCAGTAGTGTTTCCAATTGGGAAATACACAAAATCCGAAACAGATGGGTCACTGGACCTGCACTCCCTGGGGGAGAACGGCTGCTGTATTTGACTGGAGGAAAGTAGACCGAATACACCCTGCTTCTCAGACTCTTCTCCTCCCGAAAGTGCCCCGCTTGGAGGTGTGCGTTTCCAACATGGTACCCACTAAGCACAAGTAACTATTTAAATATAAATTGATTGCCCTGGCTGGTTTGGCTCAGTGGATAGAGCATCGGCCTGCGGACTGAAAGATCCTGGGTTCGATTCTGGTCAAGGGCACATGCCTGGGTTGTGGGCTTGATCCCCAGTAGGGGGCGTGCAGGAGGCTGCCGATCAATGATTCTCTCTCATCATTGATGTTTCTGTCTCTCTCTCCTCTCCCTTCCTGTCTGAAATCAATAAAAATATTTTTAAATATAAATTGATTAAAAATAAAACTGAAGACCTATTCCTCAGTCACACTAGCCATATCTCAAGTGCCACACGTTGGTGGTTACTGTATTGGTGGCACAAATATAGAACATTTCCATCATTGTGGAACGGTCTAGACCGTGCTGGCTTAGAGCATCTCTCCAGGAAGCCTTAGCTCCAGCTCTACCTCCAGCCCTCCGACCAGAAAATCTTGAAGAGAAACACAGCCACCACGCCCCACTCTACCCTGGAATCCTCTCGAACATGTGTCTTAGGATGCACAGCTAGAAATGTTATCTAGAGATACTTGCCCAGGCCTGACTTTGCACTGAGAAAACGGCTCTTTGGAAAGTGAGAAGCAGAAGTAGCAGGGCGAGGGAGCTGCAGTCATACAGGCCTCGTGCTGGGCGCGGTGGGGGGAGATGGAGATTAGAGAAAGGGAGAAGTAGAAAAAGATAAGGGAGTGGCACGTAAGAGATGGAGTCTAGTGATGTTATCATGAGCAGAAAATTCAGATGCCAAAAAAAGGAGGTCTCCCGTGAGGGCTGAAACATGTAAACAATCTGCGAGACAGCGGCTCTGAGAAGGGCCCACAGGAGCAGGGTCCTCTCCCTGCACCTGCGGGAGCCTGGACGGGCCCCACCCTCTCTGCCCCCCGGGAGGCAGTGACAGTGCGGGGGGAGAGGAGGGAGGAAACCAACCCAAAGCAGGGACACAGAACTCTTCCAGACAGAAGATGTGGAAATGTGCAAGTGCATGGTGCTGGCGGGGCTGGGGGCAGCGGGCACCCGGGACATGGCTGGTGGACGGGTAAGCTAGACCTGCCTGGCTGGAGGCAATCTGGCACTTTCCATCAAAATTGCAAACACTGCCCTGACTGGTTTGGCTCAGTGGATAGAGCGTCGGCCTGCAGACTGAAGGGTCTCAGGTTCAATTCCCGTCAAGGGCATGTACCTTGGTTGCGGGCACATCCCCAGGAGGGGTTGTGCAGGAGGCAGCTGGTCGATGTTTCTCTCTCATCGATGTTTCTAACTCTCTATCCCTCTCCCTTCCTCTCTGTAAAACATCAATAAAAATATATATTTTTTAAAAATTGCAAACACTCTCATTGCTCCAGCCTTTCAACTTCAGGATGCAGTCCTTCAAAGACACTCACCCATGTGCGGCACGATGGACATACAAGGGCACCTCAGCGGATAAAGGTAAAAGGAAAAGATTAGAAGCGACCTGTACACCTATCAGTTCTGGGAGGTGTGACAAAGAATGCTTTCTAGTGACTGAACTCCAAGAGACATCGTTGCATTTAAAAATCAAACAGTAGCAGCAGCAGGTGCAGAAGAAAGAGGGCGCTACCTCCTGTGTGAAGGAGAAGGGAGGTAAATGCCTGCACTGTTTCTGAATCCCCACAGCAAACCGGGGACCCGTTTGCCTCTGCGGAAGGGAACTGACAGGAAGAGGGCAGGCGTGCGCAGGGGCCAGCCTTGCACTCTAGATTCCTGAGGGCCTTTCACATGTCAGACCTGGTCTACGAATGACCTGTTCAGTAAGGTCCAATGAGCCAAGACACACCTCTGGGTGTACACTCAATGGAAAGTCTAAAGCACACCCGTCCGCCCCTTGGCAGTGACGTCACCATCTCAGTGGGAGGCAGCACCTGCCCGGTGAGGGGCCCCGGGCACCAGCTGCACAGCAGTCGTGAGCTCCCAGGGGTGCCAGGCGCCTCCGCTTCCTCTCCCTGCTGAGAGTGTCTGGGGACTCTGAGGAGGAATCCCCAAACCCTCGGCCCTCCGCAGATCTGGGCTGTGACCCAGCCTTGGAACTAACCAGGGACTGTCCTTCCTCCCTCCCCCGACCCCCAAATCCCAGCCTCCAGGTCCTGCTTCCAACCAGGGTGTCCCACAGCCACCGCCGAATGATCCCCTGCCAGCCTCTCACTCGGGACGAGATGAAAGCCAGCCCCGTGGCTACCGTCTGATAATCACTGTGGACACCAGATACCAGCCTGTGTCAGGTCTGGGTCCAATCAGCCACCCCCACACGACACCATAGCAACAAAGGTAATATTATTGTTCTAAAAAGAACCCCCCTACACACACACACTGTGTTGTGTGGCAGCTCTGAAAGCCACAGAGATAACGTATTCCACACCCTACAACTTTTGCCTCTCACTTCCCGGCAAGGCGGCTTCTTCAGTGGGAAGTCACAGGCTTGCGGCTGTCACCTTGCCAACCACCCCAAATGTGTGCCCAGGAAACAGGCAGGAAGATGAGTCCCAGGCGAGCCGAAGAGGGAGGGCCTGGCCAGCTGGAGGCAGGACAGCCACAGAGGTGCGGCTCCAAGCTGCCCTGGGTCCCTCTGCCGCTGTCTAGCTGCCTGGCTGCCTTCTCCATGCCAGACCCCAGCTGGGCACTGGGGGTTTGGTGGTTGCAGCAATGAGCCAGCCACACACTAATCTTCAGACCTACATGTGGAAAGCATTAACCCGACTGAAAAGACATAAATTGGGAGGCGAGCTAATGGCACGGAGGAGAGCAGCTCTTCTCAGAGAGCGAGCTGCGCGTTGCACAAGAGCGAGTGAGTCACCAGCCAGCAGAGGGAGGACCAGCGGGACTGGCGAGTGTACGGCAGGGGGAGTGGTGCGAAAACACAGCTGTAGGCTCCTCCGAATCCCACTTCAGCAGCAGTCTGCAGGGAGGGGCAAGATGCACCTCCCCTCCCCAACTCAGGGTGGCCTCCCCGGGGGAGACAGCAGGAGGGAGTCTTCCTAACAGCCAACTGGTCACCCTCACCACCTGCAGCTGCGTCTCAGGGAAGCCAACCTCACCTTCCAGGGAGAAGGCCTCCCTTTCCATCTTTGCCCCCCCCCCCCCGTGGTGTCATACCCTCTTGGGGCCCCCAAGCCTGCGGTGACCATCGTGGGCATACAGTTCTTGTCCCACCTGCTCACCCATCCTCACTATCCTTTCCTTTTTTTATTATTAAATATATTTTTATTGATTTCAGAGAGGAAGGGAGAGGGATAGAGAGATAGAAACATCAACGATGAGAGAGAATCATTGATCGGCTGCCCCTTGCACGGCCCCTACTGGGGATCGAGCCCGCAACCCAGGCATGTGCCCTTGGCTGGAATAGAACCCGGGACCTTTCAGTCCACAGGCTGACGCTGTATCCACTGGGCCAAACCAGCTAGGGCCTCACTATCCTTTCTTATCTTTTCTTCCTTTCCTTCCTTTCCTACCCATCCTCCACACAAAGCGCTGTTGACAAGAAGAACCCCTCAATCGCCCCAATTTCCTGGGAGAACCTCCTACTTTCGTTCAAGACCTTGTCTCACCCGCCAGCTGCTCCCCCAAAGCTGACTCCCAGCCTCCAGTTCCATGTGCTGCTCCGAGCAGGCCCTGCTGCCCCTGGTGCGGCTGTGGGGGGAAGGCGCCCCAAAACACACCATACAGCTGGGAGTGGAAGCACCAGGAGTTTGAGCCCTAGGCTCTAGCAATTGCCATGGCGACGTCCTAACTTTAAGCAGGACCCGCCTCTCTAGGTCATCTTCATCTCGTGCCGATGAATTCAGAGGTTGGGTTTACAGATCAACTGGGTCCCTCAGCGCCTGACAACGCTACATCAGAGACAAAACTAATTCCCTCAAGTACCTGGCTTCTGTGGGACTTCACAGAACACACAGAGTAGGGGTGCCCTACACAGAGAGCAATTAACAGGAAGCACCATGGCGCCCTGAGAGGGAAACCGCGTATAGGAGAGACCTTGGCACGTGAGACTGAAATGAACTTAGGGGACATGGGCAGAGAGGACAGGGTAGGAAGTGAGGGCACTTCCATGGCAACGAACCATTCATTCATTCACTCACACATTCCACCGACGTGGACTGGGCACCCCACAACCACACAGCTCTAGGTGCTGGGTGCAGAGATCCGGAACCCAGTGGCACTTCATTGCTGTGAGGCAGACACATGTCCACTCTCTGAGACAGTGATGGCGAACCTATGACACGCGTGTCAGCACTGACACGCGTAGCTATTTCTGATGACACGCGGCCACATGCCGAGGATGAAACATTTGCTGCTCCTGAGGATGAAACATTTGCAACTAGAGTCTTGGAGTTAGTTTTTTTCCTCAAAGTGGCACACTACCTGAGTTATGCTCAGTTTTTTGGCGAAGTTCGACACACCAAGCTCAAAAGGTTGCCCATCACTGAGAGATGGTGAACATCCAGTTTTGTTGGAAAGTGACAAGTGCTGATAGAATGGAAAAAGCAGAGCAGGATAAAGAGGTGGGTGTGGCAGGTGAGCAGAGACTGAAAGGAGATGGGAGGGAACTAGCTTCCAGGGGCTAATCAGCACGGACTACAGGGCTTAGAGTCACTGCACAGATCTATTCTCGATGGCTCTGGGTTCGGAGGCTGCAGTGGGCCTCCTGGGCTAAAGTCGAGGTGCTGGCTCCTTCCATGGGCCCCAGCAGAAAACCCGTGTCCCTTGCCCCTTGCCCCTTTCAGCTCCTGGAGGCCGCCTGCTTCCTTAGCTCACAGCCCCTTCCTCACATCCTCAAACTCTTGCTTCTGTTGTCCCGTCTCCTACTGACCCTGCCCTCCTGCCTCCCTCTCATAAGGATTCATGTGTCATTACATCGGGCCCCCCTGGGTAGTCCCCTCCTTATCTCCAGGTCTGTCACTTCATCACACCTGCGAAGCCCCATTTGCCACGTAAGTAACAGTCACAGGCCCTGAGGATAAGGACGTGGACCTCCCTGGGGGACCATGACTCACCCACGGCCGGGAGTCAGCTGTGTGGGCTGCAAAGGCCCTCATGAGGAGGCGTGCCTGAAGGGGTGGGGGGACCCCACAGAGGCCAGTCCGCAGGGCAGCCGTGAGTGAGATGAGTGGGCGAGTGACCCCAAGGTCAGGGCCACGGTGGGGCCTGATCACGTACGCAGCTGCTTGTCGGCCACGGTGAGGCTTCCAGCCTTTACTCTGGCCACCCCAGGGCCCCACCGAACCGTTCTGAGGAGAGCGGGTCAGGATCAAACTTACTGTGTAGAAACAACAGGCGGCAGGCTGGCCGAGCAGGCCGGAGGCGGCCGCAATAGTCTAAGGGCACAGGGGTGGTGACTGGGGCTCAGACCAAGATGACGGGCGTGGAGGTGGGGTTGGGGGTAGGGGGTAGGGGGCGAGAAGTGGCGTTTTTAAAAAATCTTTTTGGAAAGAAGTATCAACATGCTTATCTGACAACCTGAACACAGGACGGAAGAGAATAGAGGGAGTCAAGGGTTTTGACCCGAGAGGCTGGGAAGACAGACTTGCCATATATGGAGTAGGAAAGGCTGGGGTGGCCCACACCTGGGTTGAAAGACCAGGTGTGACGTTTTGGACAGGTTGAAGGGAGAGGTGGCATAAACAACTGGATGCAGGCGTCAGGAGGTCAAAAGCAAAACTGTGCGCAAGGATGAGGAATGGGCTCGCTGATCCCCAGCGGAAGGCTCCCACGGGGAGGCTGCGGGGGCTGGGCTGAGGCCCAACCACAGGGCGGAGAATTTGGGTCTGGGCTTCACCCTGAGAGTAATGGGAAGCACCCAGGGTGTGGAGACGGCCGTGCCTACCCCGGATTAAGTCTGTGAATCCGGCCCTAGTGGAAAGACAAGAAGACAGAGGCTGAGTACATAGGGATTTGCCTTAGCCCCCAATTGCTCAACCGAACATTTCCCACTTCTTACAGCCCACAGCGTGAGAACTGAGTTGTGGGGAAGGGAGGGGGAGCAGGGAGGGAGTCGGGAGTGCAGTCCTACCAAGAGGCTCCAAAATCCTTAGCTGGCTCTACCTGGTGGGCTCTGGCTTCCCCGGGGGCCCTCCCGGGCCCACTTCAAGTGCCCAGTAAACCAGCAGGACAAAGCAGGGCCAAGCATGGGTGGCCAGGCAGTGTGCACGCCTCCCAGGGGACACAGGTCGTCCCCACTGCCCCCGGGGACACCAGCACGATCAACCGGGTCAACAGGCAATGGCTACTGCGAGCAGATTCCAGGGCTTGGTGGCACGGCCGAGTGCCTCCGGGGCCCTTCCACCCATTCGTTCATTAGACAAATATTTAGTAAGCACCCACCAAGTGCCAGGCACTGCTTCTACACCTTTGGGGCCCGTTAGTAAATGAAACCAAAGGGGGAAAAGCCTGGCCTTCGTGGAGCATTCATTCCAAAACGGGGGGAGGAAGGGAGGAGCAGAAGATAAAAACAACATTTAAGTAAACCATACAAAAAATTAAAGGGTGATGGCGGGGGGCGGGGAAAGGTTAGGGGATTCAGGAGTGCAAGGTGGGGGACATAGGAGTTTGGGGAGAAGGGTGGCGATTTTAAATAGTTCAAGATGTTACCATTGCTTCTAAGTCACAGCTGATGATCTTTCTAGTTCCTCTGCTCACTTCCTTCCTTCTGCCCCTCATTCATTCATCAAGTTGATCAAATAGTCACTGAATGTTCAGCACAGGCCTGCCCAGGCACTCCCTACTCTCATAAAGCTTACATTTTATCAGGGACACAGAACTAAGACAACTAACTTAGAAGGGCTATGAGTGAGCAGAAACTCACTGTGTAATAGCATTCCTGTGAGCATGCCAATCAAAACGAAACACAAAACACGCTGGAACAAAGTGCTGCATGTTCCCCAGACAGTATGATTCTTGGTCAAGGGCCCCGTGCACTTCCTTCCTCCTACTTCACATCTCCCCCCACACCCCCATCAGCACCCCCACCTGAGTCCGTTAACACTGCTCCCTTCTCAGCTACCAGAAACCACAACTCAGTGTTTTGGCTGGAAAGGGCCCACAGATGTCCTCACACTGTGCCAGTCGCTGTCCCAAAGCATCTGCTGGTTTTAGGGCCTGTCAAGCACCTTGTCCGCTCCATGCTGCAGACCCAGCGTCTCGAGAAGAGCCGACCGCGGTGCTGAGTGGCCAGGTAACTGCCCTCTCCTCTGACCTGAGTCCTGGGTTAGGCAGGTTTGGCTTCCTCCTGCCTGGCTGTGCTCACTCCCAGGGCCTCCGCAGCCCGGGGCCAGGGGCCCAGCAGAGGAGGATGTCACACCTAAGCTGGTTTGGCACCTAGGAGACCACACTAGCATGGCAGCTCACTCCTCTGACCACGACTTGGAACTTCTTAGCGGGGGAGGGAGAGGAGAGGGAGGGGCGGACTACGAGTGAGCTGAGCCCGAAGGCTCTTTCCATTTGGAGGAAAGCCAAGGCTGACCTTTGGTGTTCACCCCTGACAGTCTCTTGGTCTCTGGACCCCCCACCTCTTCCCACTCCACATCCAGCTGTGAGCCAGTGGGACTAGTGGATGACACAGCCACCAAGAAAAAGGAACAGCCACCAGGAACTGGTCCTGCTGCTGTCCACCGCCCTCAGCCCTGCCATAAACTCCTCCAGTCTCGCCCCCACCCCCCAGCTGCGGGGACTTGAGAAGACGGGCGCTATTGCTTTTCCTTCCCATCCCAATACTGTGCCTACCCCCATGGTCCAGCTAGACCAGGACTCAATCCCAGACCACGAGTGGAAGGTCTGCTCTTCAAAACACAAGCATGGTTCGCAGCAAAGCTGCTCTGAGCCCTCCACACCACAACAACTTCACAGAGAAGCTCAACAGAGATGCCCAACAGAGGGCTCAGGTCAAGGAGAGGGCAGCTGCCCGGCCACTCAGCACCGCGGTCGGCTCTTCTGGAGACGCTGGGTCCTGCAGCATGGAACGGACGAGGTGCATGACAGGCCCTAAAGCCAGTAGATGCTTTGGGACGGCGACCGGCAAGGCGTAAGGACATCTGTGGGCCACTTCCAGCAGAAACACTGAGTTGTGGTTTCTGGTAGCTGAGAAGGGAGCAGTGTTAACGGACTCAGGTGGGGGTGCTGATGGGGGTGGGAGAGGAGACGTGAAGTAGGAGGAAGGAAACGCTCGGGGCCCTTGACAAGCTGGGAGTGGAAGAAGAAGCCATATAGAAAAAGGGGGCTAAGGGGCCTCTTCCCAGCTCCTCCCATTCAGATCCTTTCTTCCCCTTCACCACAGCCACGGGAAAGCAAAGGCCTGCTGGGAGCTTAAACTGGGGAACCGCCTAGTTGTTCAAACTGGGGGTGCTGATGCATTCAGGATGGGGTAGTGAGGGAGCTGCAGGGGCTGGGGGTCCTGCACTCCCCTCCATGGGATGGGGACAGAAGGAAGGAGTTTGGGGTGGGACCCGAAGGCATGGAAAGCTGTTTTTCAAACACCCTCCTTACGGCAGTGGTCCTGGAGTGCCGGGGTTGGGCCGAATTCCCCGGAGGAGAGCGCGCTCAGCACAGACTGGGGCTGGGGCACTCGTTTCTGATGGAGCAGGTCTGGAGGTGGGGCCTGCATCTCCAGCAAATTCCCGGCTGCAAGTCCAGAAACCACTGCGAGAAGCTGCCTTGGGCTCTGCCGGCTAAAGTGCACTCGGCATCGCCCAAAGGATTACAGGGGGAGCCGGGACCACTCCAGCCCTCCTGTTAATAGTCCAGTCCTGCTGGTTCCACCTCCCTCCGGACACAGGCGGGCTGAGGTCACCACTCAAGCTCCAGCACAGTCACCACTCCCACAATCGTGGCCCCTGCTTCCTGCCCCGTGGGGTTGCACAAAGAGGCCACTGGGGTCCCCGAACTGCTGCCTTCCACTCAATGCCCAGCCGCTGGCCCTCTCCTAGAGCTTGCTCCCCACCCCAACCACCCCCACCAAGCAAGGGCTCTCGTCCCCCTCCCAGGAACAGACAGGCCTGGCTCCGCAGGGGCGCTCTCAAGGCTGGGAGGGTCCAGTCCGAGGCCCCAGGGAAGGGAAGGGGACAGCAGAGCCCTGGGCAGCTGATCCAGGCCAAGCCCCTCCATCCTGAGCGGAGCCTGGAGACAGTGGGCGGGGCGGGGTGGGGGAGTGTCCACGCATGCACACTGTACCCAGTGTCCCGGCCACACAATGCACAAGGGGCCAGCGGGGCAGGCAGCCAGGGCCCACTCATGCCAGTACCATCTGGGCGCCCTTGCCAGGTCTTGGAGGGCCAGCTGAAGAAGCCAGACTCTGTCCTGGGGCACAGTCAGGCTCTATTCTTATCTCAAGGGGGAAAGCGTGACTCCCCTCCAGTGAATGGAGGCCCCTGGCGAGGAGGGGGAGGAAACAGAGCCCTCACTGTGCCCAGAGGGCTCCCCACCCGGCTCCCGGCTCCGACCGGCCCCTCGTGGCGTGGCCTTGCACAAGCCTTCGACAGGGAAGGGCCAGTCCAAGGGCGGACAAGGAAGTGGATGGTCCAGGGCAGCCCGGCCCTCACTCACACACGGGAGTCCTGGATGAGACCCCCGAACAAAGTCCTAAAGGAACACAGGCTGTGTCCCAAAGGAGGGAGCCAGGTATCCCCTGTACCCCACACATGGGCATGAGCCTGGCTGGCAGAGATGAGCCTCCCTCTCGCCCAGCTCCCCAGCACCCTTCACGGGTGGCACTGGATCTCACTAGGAACTCCCGCTGGGCCTGCAAACCCCAGTCTTGGCCAGCAAATGAGGCGCCGGGCACGGTAGAACTCTCAGGAGCTGTAAAGTGGGTGCTTCCCTCTTCCTTCGAGGGGGCCAATCTCAGGAGAAAGACGCCATCACAGGAATGCAGCTTCAGTGGCTTTAATAACAGCAAAAAACAAACAAAAGGAAGCAGCCTCCCTGTCCATCACCAGAGGATTTAAATAATAAATAGTTCATCCAGACAACGAGCTCATAGCCAACGCTAAAAAGAAGGCTGTAAGTGTATCTACAGCCTTTCTACTGACGAAGAAAGATGGTCAATTAATATTAAGTTTAGAGAGAAAACAGAGTGTACAACTGCGTGTGCAATGAGATTAAAAACAGGGGAACAGGGGGATTGTTCTTCCTTTCCCAACAGGCGGGAAGAGGGGAGTCACCGGTGACAGCGTGGATTGCGGAGGGCGGGGAGGGCGGGGAGGGCGGGGCTGGGAATGAGGCTGGGTGAGGGTCGCTGGATGGGAACCGCTGTGGAGTTGGACCAAGTCCTGCTTAGCTTTCCTCTGGAGCAGCTCACAGGACTATGAAAACATCCGGAAAATATTTAGCCAGTAAATCTCTTAGAAGCCCTCCGCCCTGTTTTATTTAGTAACATTTCCCTCCCTCTCCTCCCACCCTCACAGACACCCTGCCTCCCCTCCCCATTCCCTACCACGGAGCCAGAGGGACGTGGACAAGGTGGCTGGTGCCCAGGGCCGGACCACTATGGGTGCTGCCGCTGCGGCCTGGACTCGGGTCACACCTGGTTCGCCAAGTCCGAGCGGCCCCCTAATCCCCAGGGGCCCACAGCAAGGGCTGAGGCTGGCAACACCATGTGCGTTCCCTGGACACTGACTCACCAGCAGCGACCGACTCAGTGACTCCAGGGAGGGCACGGGTTAAAGGGGCCTTTCTTACAATTCTTCTCAGAAAGAGAGAGTATTCGCTCCAACTCTTCCTTCTGGGGAATTCCTTGGAGCTGTCAGGAAGGGACTCCATGAATAATGAATGAGTGTGAGGAACAGAGGGAGAGGGAATGCACAGGCACACGCGAGCACACGCGAGCACGACCCTCAAGCTTCCCTCCTGTCCCTGCAAAGTCCACAGAGGTCAGGGGAGCTGCCTGCTGGCCCAGCAACAGCCCTGTTTCAAGAGTCAGAGGCCGATCTGAGCTGAAGGCCAGGAATATGCAGCAGAACCCAGAAGACGAGAATTCTCGTCTCCGTGACAGCAGAGTGGATAGAGCCAGCTGGTTCTGGGTTCAAATCCCAGTTCTGCCCCTGCCTGAGCCAGGTGAGCTTCCTAACCTCGCTGGGGCTCCCTTTCTGCGGTGGAGCTTCTAGAGGAAGCTGGAGAGTTCTGGTAGTGCTGACTGGATACAACCCTGGAGCTGGGAGTCTGGAAACCGGGGTGCGAGTGCAGGCAGCCTACTGGATTGGCACGTCTACGCAAGTAGAGGGATGCCACCTGAGGGCTGGGTCCCGGCCGCTGCTGGTAGGTTTGGGCCAGCACCGCGTTGTTCGCTGCCCTTTTTTATTTGAATCAATTACCAACATTACATGACAGAGATTTCATGTCTCCAGCTGGGCATGTGGTCCCCATGACTGCTGATGCTGCCAGTTTCCAGTGGCACATAATTCCTGGCCCCTGACATCTGCATCTGTCACCAGCCCTAGAAATGATCCAGCGTTCCGTGAAGTGGGTATCGGCTCTGCTTGGAATGCTGGGGTTAATTCATACGCTGTGGCTCGCGGATACCGGAGAAGAAGCCAGCAGTGTCTCCATCGGCTCCTCCTGGACCCGGCTCCAGCTTACATCAGGGGGACCCCTGGTTTCCAGGGGCCACCGAGTAGCCCTCCCACTTCTGCACGGCCCGCAGTGTGCAGCCGGGCCAGCTGGGGGCTGACAGGGCAGGGGCTCGGGCTTTGCGAATAGCTCCGTGGTCCCTGGGCTGTGGCACCACATGGAATGGTTACTCCTTTGCTCCAGAACCCTCATCGTCAACAAACCCACCCAGCTCCCCTGAGAGCATTTCAACTGAACACACATGGAGAGATGGACTGGAGGCTACAACAACCTTCCTGAGAACTTTGATTTTAAAGACACGAGCCTGAACGGGGAAAACGCTGGACCTGCGCAGAGAATGCCCTAACCCAGAGCTCTGAATGGATTCCCTCCAAGATGTGAGTCCCGTCTCCATCCCTCCATCCCCATAGGCCCCGAGGATGGATGGGGCAAGCTCCAGCAGCCAGGCTGAATGGACCAGGGCAGAAAGCTGAGTAAATCCAGGATCCCAAGCCCTCCCTACAAATGCTGATTAAACACCAGAACCATGCAAAGATCTTAGCCAATTCCAGAACCACCTCTGGGGCCACTTGAGTCTCTACAGAGCACACGCAAACACTGAGTCAGGGCTCTCAACATCTGGGGCTCTGCCCTTGGCGTTCAGTTTGGGTGGACTCCCAGGAGCGGCCAGACTGGCGGGGGCTCCGGGTCCAGTGTGCAGGGAGCCAGGCCTGGGAGGCCAGCACACAGCCCCGCCTGGGCTGGGGCCCCGAGTTACACACGAGGCCATGCGTGCATCCTCCTGGCCCACACCCGAGGTTCCGGGGCGGCTCCACCGCCCAGCCCCACGTGGGAGGCACAGGCCACAGCGTTCTCCAGAATTCCATTCTGCGGTGGAGCTTCTAGAGGAAACAATTCCCTAATCCCCTTCCTAAATCACGGCCAAGAAGCAACTGGTGGAGCGTCCCACAGATGACGGCTCCCTCGGCCCGGCTGTCCCTGCGCTGACCTCCTGCTGCTGAGGAACCAGTGGGGGCGACAGGGGGTGGGGGCGGGGACCCTGTGCTCACAGACCCACACTCCGGGTCCCACACGTGGTGCACTCTGCTCTGATTTTCAGTCCACAGACCATGGAATTCCAGAGCAAGCTGAGGCCAAGTGCCTCCCCCGCTCACCCGTAACTGGGCCAGAATATAAAACGCAGTGTTTCATTACTTGTATTTATCCGACAACATTGTTCACTGCCCACTTTCATGTTCAGGGAAAGTCTTCACTGAAATCTTGTTTAAAATTGCAAACAAAAGCATCTTGTAAGAGAGATGATCCCTGCTTGATTTGATTTCTCCCTGGGGGTCAGTCACAAGAAGACCTGTCCGCACCCAGGGACGCAAGTCAATAACACAGTTAAAGAAGCCCAGATGACGGAAGTGCCAAGGCTGTACGATGGGGAAAGAACGGCCTGTGTGGCAAATGGTGCTGGGACAACAGGTGCCCACATGCAAAGAACAGAGCTGGCCCCCTTTCTCACGCCAGTTTTACAACATTAACTCCAAACAGGTCCAAGGTCTCCATGTAAGACCTAAAACTGTAGCTCTCTCAGAAGAAAACAGAGGTGTAAATCTTCATGGCCTTGGACTAGGCAATAGTTTGTTAGGTATGACAACAAAAGCACAAGTGACCAAAAAATAGACATCCAAATTAAAAACTTTTTAAAAAATATATATTTTATTGATTTTTTACAGAGAGGAAGGGAGAGGGGTAGAGAGGTAGAAACATCAATGAGAGAGAAACATCGATCAGCTGCCTCCTGCACACGTCCTACTGGGGATGTGCCCGCAAACAAGGTACATGCCCTTGACCGGAATCGAACCTGGGACCTTTCAGTCCGCAGGCTGATGCTCTACCCACTGAGCCAAACCGGTCAGGGCCCAAATTAAAAACTTTTGTGCTCTGAAAGACACCGTCAAGAAAGTGAGAGCCCACAGACTAAAAGAAAAGTTTTGCAAACCATATATTTGATAGCAGATTTGCAGGCTTGTATCTAAAATGTATAAAGAACACTTACAACTCAACAATAAAGACACTTGTTATTTAACCCAATTTTTTTTTAAACGGGCGAAGGCTCTGAACAGATCTTTCTCCAAAGAAGATATAAGAACGGTCCATGAAAAAGATGCTCAACCTCTTTAGCCCCCAGGGAAATGCAAATCAAAAGTACAGTGAGACGCCCCTTCACACCCACTAGGGTGGCTGGAATGAAAAATACAGACAACGGTGAGCGTCCACAAGGATGTGGAGGACTTAGACCCTCCTGCGTGTGGGGCTGTGAAACTGCAGAGGCACATGGGAGACCAGCCTGGCAGGTCCTCGGACGGTTTGTAACCCCTGATTCCCAATTCCTGCTGCTCAACCCCACCCCGCCCTGCACATGCCCAAGTGCACACACGGCCGAGTGCACTCACCTTCCACGTCCGTGTCCACAGCGGTGGCTCAGGCTCCGCATGGTGTCACATTTGAAGACACACCACTTGGGTAACCAAAACTTACTTCAAAAGCAATTTGCTTTTTAACTAAAGTCTCTTCAAGGGGAGGAGAGGAAGTGGGGAGCTCCTATTCAGAATGAAGAGCAGAAGTTAAAAATCTTCTCATCCTCCCCTTTAACCCGACTCCCGGGCAGCAGCCACTGCCCACATCTCCTTCCCCCTTTCTCCAAAGGTCTGTGAATGCCTCCCACGCCAGCCCACTGCCCGGGTCTTGCTTCCCTGCAGGCCGCCTTCCACAGACAGACAGAGGCCAGACCCTCTCCCACATCTTCAAGATCATCCCTTCTTCCCCCTGACACCCCTCCAGACCTCTCCATGGCCCTCTGCCCGCTGCTCAGACGCTCTGCCCAGGAAGGCAGGGACTGACCGGCCAGGAGTGTTCTCTGAGACTAACACGGTCGGGGAGCAGCCCAAATGCCCCGACACACTCTGTTGGTTTACATGGATGTTTCCGATTTCATCTTTTAATATGATTTTTAACGTGCTTTCCTGTCTCCACGTGGAGAGAACTAAGCCGGCAGTGCAGGCACCATACCTTCTTTTTCTTTCCTCTCTACCCACCGCTCTGGTGCCTCCTTCCGAGCTCCGTGGCCAGAGCACACAAGACACTGTCTGGACATCCCCAGGCCTCAGCATTGGGGGCGTGTGGAGGGGGTGCCCGGGGAGGGGGTGGGGTGCATGTTCAGAGCTGGAAGCCTAAGCTCTGGGAAGGAAATTAAATTTTCAGCAGAAGATCAAAGGGAGGAACATGAGCAGAAAACAGTGGGGAAGACTTGGAGCCGTAAGACTCAGGGAGGGATGAGACTTTTTCCCGGCCAGAGGCAGGGGGAGCGTTTAAAGAGCAAGCACATAAATCAGCAGCGCGGCCCCCTGGAGCAGAGGGGTGGGTGCAGGCTGCACCAGACAAAGGCTGTCTGAGGGTCTAGACGCCCTGAATTAAAGCAAACGCCTCCCAAATGTTGTCTGTTTTATTAATTAATCACAATGTCCCCCATGGCGAAGTGTCCCAGGACTGATGCCGACGTTAACGGGGCGGCGTGGGGCCAGCTTGCTCATCTTCCTTTCCCAATGAACCGCCCAGGACCCTCGGGAGGCTCCTCTTCCGTGGATCGGATCAACCCAGAGCCTGTTTCTAGGCCTGGCCTCTCAACAGAATTTCTCCCGAGAACGTTCCATCTCTCCAGCCAGCCAGCGGTCTGAAGAGTGGCTGGGGTCCTCAGAGTTTCTCCGACTCAGCACGATGATGCTGTGGAAAATGCAGGCCAGCTCCCTCTCCCCCCCTCCACGCTCCCCGCCTGCAGGGCAGGGCTGACACATTTTCTTCTCACAGGAAAAGCCAAGTTAGTGTCTCTAACATGAGCCTTGCAATCCATCAGCAAACCCTGTCAGCGCCTCCTTCCAACGGGACCCCAACCCCGATACTTCTCACCACCTTCTCCACCGGCCGTCCCTGCAGACTGAGCAGACCCTTCAGGTCCGCCCGCCTCAGCTCACACCCGCTTCGGTCCATTCTCCACAGGCAACCGGTGATCAGTTTAGGACAGGAAGCCTGCATGTCACTCACAGCTCCCCTCCCACCCCGATGGTTTTCCTTCACACTTCCTAGTAAAAATAACAGAGTCCCTGGGACGCCCACAGCGCCCTACATTACCTGACCCTCCTCGACCCCTCAGACCGCCATTCTCCCCTGTCCCCCTGCCTGTTCACCCAACGCAAGCTGCCTGGCCTCGCTGCCATTGCTCAGGGACTTGGCACTTGCTGGTCCTCTACCCAGAGCTTTCTTCTCCCCACCCCCCACCACCCACCGACCGCTGATCTCCCTATGGCTCATCCCCTCTCTTCACTTAGTTCTCTGCTCAGATGTCACCTCGGAGAGGTCTTCCCTGACCACCCCACTTAGAGTACGCCTCCCCCAAACCTGACTCACCCTCCAGCCCCTCCCAGCTTTACCCGTCTCCACAGTATGTGTCATTTAGCCGACGTAAGTGTGTGTGTTTTTACTGGAATATAAGCCCCCACTGAAGGGAACGGTCTCCCTTGTTTGCTACTCTGTTCCCAGTGTCGGGAACAACCCCTCCCACACTGCAGTTGCTCAATAAATCTTTGCTGGATAAATGAGTGGATGAACACCGGAATTCTTGGTTGATGATGGTACAATAAGTAGGACCATGATACACCGTCATCTGACACTTTTTTCACTTCCTGATACAGAAGGGAAAGAATTTCAATAAATGTGGAAGAAGGAACTATCAATTCATCGTTATCCCTCCAACTCCCTAGAAAGAGAGGGCAAGGCTCACCACACCCACTTCACAGGTGAGGAAATGGGGAGGGGGGTGCTGTTAAAGGGAATAATAAAACGTACTGGCTTATCCAAGGTCAGATTTGTAATCAAGAGTCAAACCAGGACCACAATCCGGGTCTCCAGACACTGTCCTATACTCTTGCCACCAAACTGCCTCTGATTTCAACATTCTGCCCTCCTAGAAAAATCTATTAATATCATTAATCATATTGATATTTCAAAAATAAAAAATGATTATTTTGAGAGATGCTAACAAGGCATCATTTGATAGAATGCCAATCTATTTGTGGTTTCAAAAGTGCCTCTGGTTGGTATTAGGACCGGCCTAATATCACACTCTCACTGAGGATATGGAAAACACACATAAAAGGGATATTAAAATGCGAAGCAGGAAATGTACACGCTATCTAAAACCAACAGCCAGGGCCAGAGTTATGAGGAGACCCCGAGGGATTCCCATTAAAGACAGACACGACTATTTATTAGCATCCTTCTGGAATCATATATCATAAATAACCAATTTAAAAGCATAATTAAATTTCACTCACAAGAAGGAATTTCAACTTCCTAGGAATGAATTTAATGCAGGGAACACACAAGCCCTATATGAAGAAGCCATTTATTGAGGGAACGGAGTGAAACTTAATTATGGTAACATGTTCCTGGATAATGTCGAAAACTGTGCGGGTCTAAGATTTCTTACCCGAGGCCCAAAAGCAAAGTGGGATATCTGATGTCATAGATTCCATGTAACCCATCCAATTAACAGTTGTCTATAAAGATCAGGTAATTTCCCTAAATTTAGATTGTTCTGACTCCCAAACCTGCGGTCTTTTCACCAGCTCCCCAACCTTCTGGTGGCATAAGGGATTTCTCGTGCTGAACTTCAGCTCCCAGAATTCATTTTCTTGTGTGTCTGCTTCGGTGGGCCACAGGAAGACTCTTGGGAGGCCTCGAGGGCTCAAGGGAGGAACAGCCCCACATTGTTGCTGATGTGCGGACTCCCTCGCTGCTGTGAAGCGCTGGTCGGGCCTCAGCTGCTCCATCCTCCCCCGGACCTCCCTCTGCTTCTCTGACTCCTGGGCCAGGTGTGCAGGTGTGTGTGGTTTGCTCCGTGACAAAGGCTGGCTTCTGCAGGGACCCCAACAAGGTCAGAGCAACTTTAATCCACCTTGAGGGGTTCCAGCTCATGACCGTCCCTTTCTGACTGGGCCTGCCCTGTGGGCTCTCGCTCCAGCATCAGATGTGGAGACGACAGCCTAACAGATGGTTTAACCAGCCCGCAAGGGCTGCAGTTCAATCCCCAGTCCTCCAAAACTCTCTTCAAAAATGTATATATTTGTTTATGTGTGTCTATTTCTACATGTGTGTCTGTGTCTGTGCATGGCGTGTATGTCTATGGATGTGTCTGTCTACACATGTGTCCATGTCTACATGTGTGTATGTCAACGAGCACGTACATACGTCTATGTCTATGTGTGTGTGTGTGTCTTACTGGCTCAGCCCCACTGGTTGAGCCTGGCTCATACTGCTGGGAAGGCACTCCTCACCAAAGTCCCGAGGACAGGTGATCGTGGAGCAGGAGCGTCACTAAAGGAGGTGTGTGCAAAGAGTAGAGATGAGGGCACCCCTCAGCCCCTCTATGCTACCACATTGAGTAAAAGAATTTCCGAGTCCTTTGTATGTCCACAGCACTGCTGACCCAGCACTACAGATGAAGGGCCCCATGCTGGTCACCACCCACTGTGCCTCAATGAGGCCCCCAAGCAGGGTCACACAGAGGGCTCTCTCCCTCAGTACTGCCGGCTGCTGAGCTGACTCCACCCAACCTGCACCAGCTGGGCCCTCTGAGAGCCACGGAGGACTGCTTCTGGATGCCTAGCGCCTGGCCCTGACTCCCTCTGGAATTTCCTGTCTGCGGAGGCTGCTCACCACAGCGTGAAGGGACATTAGAGCCACTGTTTGCATGAGCGCTGGTGCAGCCCTGACCAGGCCCTGCAGACACCCCAACACCGGGGTACCCCTGACCAGGCCCTGCAGACACCCCAGGGCAGGCCTAAGCCCCTGAAATGTGCAGTTCTCAACTCTCCTCACCAGAGAACCCAGCTCCAAAGAAATAAAAGGAGAGAGCGGGGGTGGTTACCTCAAACACACAGGCCCAAAAAGACAGGGTTATGGGCAGGGCTTCCGAACCAGCCCCTGGAGCACCTGCATCAGGTCAAATTCCAGCTCTCCTGGATCCTAATCTGAGTGGCCTTGGGCACATTTTCTCTGAATTTCTCACTTTTAAAATGTGGTTAATAGCCGAGGTCAGTGTTGCTAAGTGGTTAGAGCAGTGGCCCACACACCAAAGGGTCGAGGGTTTCTCACTTTTAAAATGTGGTTAATAGCCGAGGTCAGTGTTGCTAAGTGGTTAGAGCGGTGGCCCACACACCAAAGGGTCGAGGGTTTGATTCCTAGTCAAGGACATGTACCTGGGCTGCAGTTCAATCCCCAGTCCCAGTCAGGGCATGTGCAGGAGGCAACCAATCAAAGTGTCTCACATAGATGCCTCTCTCTCTTTCTCTCTCTCTGCCCTTCCTTCCTCTCTTCCACGCTCTCTAAAAATCAAAGGGAAAAATATCCCAGGGTGATAATTAAAAAAGGAGGAAAGGAAGGAAGGAAGGGAGGGAGGGAGGGAGGAAGGAAGGAAGGAAGGAAGGAAGGAAGGAAGGAAAAGGAAGGGAGGAAGGAAGGAAAAAAAGAAGGGAGGGAGGGAGGGAAGGAGGGAGGGAAGGAAGAGAGGGAGGGAAAGAGAGAAAGAAAGAAAGAAAGAAAGAAAGAAAGAAAGAAAGAAAGAAAGAAAGAAAGAAAGGAAGGAAGGAAGGAAGGAAGGAAGGAAGGAAGAAAGAAAGAAAGAAAGAAAGAAAGAAAGAAAGAAAGAAAGAAAGAAAGAGAAAGGAAGGATAAAATGTGTACAACAGATACCTTACAATGCAGGGTTGTGGAGAGGGTTACAATTTTATTATTTTTTAAATAAAGTATAATAAATGCTAGGTTTTTTGTTAAGATTATCACTCTTTATAGTAATTATATCACAGCTCATAATAGTGAGTAAGTAGGTAAGTACATTTAAGAAAACAGGGGATGGATTATATTATAAAGTTGTATAGTAGTTACGAAGATTTCTACCAAAACTAAAAGCAGATTGTAAACCATTCAAAGAAACACAAAATAAAGTCTATATAACAAACTATATAGTAAGTATATAGTGACTACGTATTTTTAAATAAAAGAGCACTAAAAGAAAAACTCTTAGATGTTCCCAGTATATTACAATCTTATGTAAATTTCATTGGCTTTTCAAATTCCATGTGACCTTGCTCAAGCCACACAGCTCTTTATGCAGGCACAGCTGAACTCGGGGTTCAGACAAGAATAACAGTGTGTGATACAAGCTGAACTGTGTTACCTCCAAATCCATATGTTGAAATTCTAACTCCCAGTGCCTCAGAAGGAGACCATATTTGGAGATGGAGGTCTTTAAAGAGGTGATTAAGTTAAAATGAAGCTACTGCTGTCCTCATAAGAGGGGATCGGGACATGGACACACACGGAGGAGCAGCCACGTGAAGACAGCGAGAATGCACCTCCTGCGAGCTCAGGAGAGAGGCCGCAGAAGAAGCCCAGCCTACTGACACCTTGATCTTGAACTTCCAGCCTCCAGAACTGTGAGACAATAGCGTCTGTTGTTTACTAGTAGGTACTTTATTCTGGCTGCCCACGAGCACTAATATAGTGTGTTGTCTGAACTCCACAGGCAAAGGGATGTCACAGTTCAAGCTGGTGAGCATGGAGGAAAAAGGAGCTGACCAGAAGAGGGCTCAGGTAGGCACAGCCTCATTCCTACCCCAACCTGGCCCAGGCGGAGAACAGGGCCCCGGGCCAGGTGGTAGGCTCCACCCTCCAGTGGCTTGGAGGAAGTAGACCAGCAGCCCGCTCCAGATGCGATCACAGGAGACCCTCGTAGCTTCACAGACTCCGAGAGGCAGGGGAGGCTGATGACTGATTCCATTTTGGGGTCCTGCTTGAACTGAGGAATCTGATGCTATGCCCATCTGCACGCCTCACTGTCCCTAAAGCAGAGCCACTCAGAGCATGTCCTGACCACAGCTGCTGAGGTGCTCACCGGAAGTGTGCAGGAGGACCTCTGCCTCTATGGGCACTGCCAGGCACAGGGACACCATCCCCATGACAGAGAATGACTCGGATCAGAGCATGTGGCCTCAAGATGCACTTTCAGGGGCCTACGCCTATCAGCCCAGAGTGAATGCCATGCAAAGTGAGATCAGTCCAAAGTGGTCAGTCTCTCCAGAACCCCTAATACCAGACAAGAAGGGGTCTGAGAAAGGACTATATAAATCAATATCCATGGACCTTGGATTCTAAGAAAAAAGTACTGTCTTTCTTTCAGCCAGAAGAGGAAAGATGGCAGACACCACTGGCCAGATCAGCAGCTCCTGTGGCCATCTGTCCAGGGCCCTCTGGACACAAACCCCCAATCAGATACTGGCAACTGAATGGGGGGCGGGTGGGGGAGAGAGAGCACATGCCAGAAGCCACTCAGTATCAAAGATCATGAGTGTTTTCTGGAGCTGCACAGCCAGTTCCCGAAAGGGAGTGCTACACAACGCTGGGCCACTCCACCGAGAGGCGCAGGGAAGGCGGGTCCCCAGGCAGAGGGAAGGCCAGCCGAAAACCTCACTCAGCTCCAGGCTGCAAGTGCCCTGGTGTCTGGACTGTCTGCCTGGGGCATGGGGGCAGTACTTGTAAGGCATGCTCAGATACATACCCAACGGGAAGAAAACAGCCCCTGTAGAGCACAGAAGCACTGGGAAGGGTAGGAAGAAAGAGCAGAACTCTCAGGATCATCTGGAATAAGACATGCCAGGTTAGTCTACATCAGTGGTCCGCAAACTCATTAGGCAACAGAGCGGCAAACCGTGGCTCACGAGCCGCAGTTTGCCAACCACTGGTCTACATGAAGAGTGCCAGGGAAGCTAAGGCAGCACGTACCCAGGTTAGTCTAAGTGCACGGTGCCAGGGAAGCTAAGGCAGCACGTACCCAGGTTAGTCTAAGTGCACGGTGCCAGGGAAGCTAAGGCAGCATGTACCCAGGTTCGTCTACGTGGACGGTGCCAGGGAAGCTAAGGCAGCAGGTACCCAGGTTCGTCTACGTGGACGGTGCCAGGGAAGCTAAGGCAGCATGTAAGACCAGAAGAGCCCCCGATCCCATCATTAGAAAAGTTCGTTACAGATGCGCAGAGGCTCGGAGGAAACCTTCAAAGCCACAGAACAGAGCGGGAGCCCTGCCAGCCCGGTGGTCTGTCAGACACAGCACGAGGTGAGGCAGCACCCCCGGCCCTCAGGACCCGGATCAGGCTCCTGCAGGTGCGGCAGCCCCTCTGTGTCCTGACCCCCAGGACCCGGAGGTCACCAGAGGCCACTCAGCTTGGCTGCACCTCAGCTGGAAACTGATGCCCAGGGTGCGTGACAGGCCACACCTCAGCCCAGGGGCAGCAGCTCCAAGCGCGCTCGCTGCCGTTGGACACACAGACGCCTTCCTTTAGGACCCGCTACTTAAGAACCCGTGCTCCTTTGCCCACGCTAGATTGAGATCTATCTATTATATCAAAAAAATTGATCAGCCAGAAAGAAACCAAAAAGTCCCCTTTAAATGCTTAGTCACCCACTTTACTTTTTTTTTTTTTTTAATGTGTCAACAGCAAAACACTTATCTGTATGTATCCGGTTAGCTTTAAAATGTTCTTGAGCATTTTTTTCATCATATTTGCGCAAGATCCATTATGTGCCTTGTTGGGGGCTTATGAATAAATAGGTGTTATCGCACTTCCAGGCAAAGCCGTAGCAGTGGGGTTGGGTTTTATTTTCTTGGTTTGGGGGGGGAGGGGGGTGCGGGGGGCTGAATGTATCCATCTGTTTAACCACAGTAAAGTGTAAATACACAACTGCGCCTCTGAAACTTGCCCGCCCCTCAGACAGCCTAAGCTAAGCTGGTTTTAAAATACTCAGACAAAAGGAAACTTCCCGAAGATGTCTACAAACGGTTTTCAGCCCCACAGCTGAGCCTATCTACCAGTTTGGAATTTATGAGCTATTTAAAGCAACAGGAACATCCTTCTGTTTCCTCTTACAGCTCAGAGTGAGACTCTAACACCAGCCAAGCAGGGTAAGAAACCTCACACACAGAAAGGGAAAATGAACTTGTAAACATATACTGGGTAACTGGGTAACTGTGTTCGTACCCGTGAGATGGGACGGGGGGAGCAGGAGAACGAGGGGGTACACACAGCTATTCCATTCTCTCACGCCAAAGATCCAACCATGATTTTATCGAAGCTTCCTAAAGCCAAGCTCAAACTCTCCTGCTAACGTTATTCTTAAAAAAAAAAAAAAAAAAAAAATCAGAGTTCAACATGAGTGTGAACACTGCCAAGAGCTCACGATAGAAGAGTACAGAACTCCCAGTGAGAGGGTCTGAATGCTGCGTCTGTCCTTCACTAACCGCCCTTCCTAACCTGGAGCAAATCGCAAACCCAAGGCTCCCGTGTCCTCCCTGTAAACTGTGGTGCTGAGAGGAGGAGCTGCTCGCCCAAGCTCAGGGAGTGGTGGTGAGGACCATCACAGCCTACACAGGGGACAGACGCGCACACGGACCTTGCGTCCCTCAGAGGAGCTTGGGGAAAGGGGAGTGGTTTTAAATTTCTTGGTGGCATGTTGGTGCTGGGGTCACTTCTGTGGGGTAAGGAGTTTCTCTGTTGGTTTGGGTTAACCTGGACCATTCTCCACCCCTATCCCTCAGGTGGCCCTTTCTTGCTGGTCAAGACTCACCACGAGGTGTCCTCTCTCAGGACACTGCACCCCAGGAAGACTGGACCGCACCCCGGCCTGGATGAATCCACAGGCCAAGTTCCTGCTCCAAAAGGTTGCTGCCGGGCACGTCAGCCTCAACAGAAGATACCAGATCCCATCTTACGGAAGCTTAGGATACTGCAGGGCAAGAACGGAGACACCAAGTTGCATGTATGCAGCCTCCCATAAAGAACAGTTAAGAATTAGGTGTAGAAGAGCTGAGACTAGTCTGGCAGTCCCTCAGAAAGTTACATATAGAGTCACCATGTGACCCAGCAATTCCGCTCGTAGGTACATACCAAGAGAAACGGAATCACGGCCACACAGGAACTTGTACACAAGTGCAGCCGCATTCCTAACAGCCAAAATGTGAGAACAGCCACATGGCCAACCACTGATGAATGGGTAAGTAAAACGTGTTCTGTCCATACAACGTAGTATTACTCAGCCATAAAAAGGGGTGAGGTACTGACGCACGCTTATGGTACGGATGAACCCGGAACATATCACGCTAAGTGAAAGAAGTCAGACACAAAAGGCCGCATACCGTGTGATTTCCTTTATGGGAAATGCCCAGAGCAGGCAAATTAGTAGCAGAGAGTAGGTTAATGGTGGCTGTGGGGAGAGGGGGAGAGGGGCGTGTCTATTAATGGGTACAGGGTTTCTTTTTGGGGTGATAGAAATGTTCTCGAATTAAATAATGAGTATACACTGAACTGTACACTTCAAAAGGGTGAATTCTGCATTATTATGTAAATTATATTTCAATAAAAAATTAGAAAAACAAATGGCTATGAGTAGTGGTTAACCAACTAAGATTTAAGAGGACAGCCCTAACAAGAGTTAGTCACAAACTCCCAAGAGAAAGTTGGTGTGACATACACAGTGGATTCCACCTTCCCTCACCCTCATAATCCCGTGTACTCTTCTGCATGCAAACTCTTCCTTTCCCTTTCTCTCTCCCACTCCCTCCTGCCTCTCTCCTCTCTTTCCTTCCTCTGCTTTTCTTATCTTTTATTTCTTTCTCTCATCCAGTTAAGTCCTCAAAAAAAAACAAACCACAAAAAACCAGTAGCTGAATGCAGTTTAGGTAATGGGCCTTTTAAAAATAAAATAATTTCTCTCCTTCCAGATAGCAATTGTTCAATAAATGCTGGCGAGAGGCAGCATACTGGAGTTGCTTAGATTGGGAGAGAGGCTAGGTTTACATCCAGGTGCCACCACTGTGTGACTGTGGACACCTTACTTCTGTGCCTCAGTTTTCTCATCTGCGAAGTGGGTTAAGAGTAGAACCTACCTCATAAAGTCGCTGTTGGGATGAAAAGATTTAGAACATGTCTGGCACACAGCAAGTATGCTACAGGTGTTTGCTAAATAAGGAAACCTGTGGACTCAGGCGGGTTCTGAGGTTCCCACACCTGACTTTGTAAGCACTCTTGCTGATGCAAAATTTATTTTAAAGATCGCTTTCTGATTGCAAAACTAACACATATCCATTGGTGATATTTTGCCTTCTTGCATGTATTCTTCCACATCATTTACTGGTAGTAGCACAGCATTTGATCATGGGATGACACTGTAAATACATTTTAAATAAAACCTTCCAGTTTTGACTTTTTACTCACATCACTCTTCCTCGTCCCTTTTGCTTATGGGACGAGAGAGATCATCACTGCCTTTCAGGAGGGAAGGAAAAGAGAGCCAGGGCTTTCACATCCAAGTGGCAGAAATCCAACCCACAAGCTTAAGCCAAGAGAGGTGGGGAGGCAATTTATGAGTTCGGATCGCTGGGTGGAGCTCAGGGTGACTGGTTCCAGGGCCTCATCTAATGTCAACAGGGTGCCATCTCTCACCTCTGATTGGCCATCCTCTGCGGGCGGACTCTCCCCAATCAGAGGACAAGCAGTAACTTCCTCCCTGCTTAGCAACCTCTTTGGTTTATGAAGCCCCACCAGGACCACAAGGTGAGATGGGGATAAAGGGAGTTCCCCCAAAAGATGAGCAACAGGACATCATGGTGGGCAGATCAAAACAAAAGCCACAGCAATTCCCTTTGGAAAGCCATGGGCTCCCCAGGAAGGTTTTATTGGGAAACTATTATGTGCTCAGCACTGGCTAAGGCAGCCTAGTAGAACCGGAGGATTAATTTAATAGCAGTACCCTGAGCTTCTATAGTATCACTTCCTGTGAAGAGTTGATTTCACATACATTTCTCTCTTAACCCTTACAGCTCCCAGTATTATTAGGTTATTTTTACACACAACAAAGTAAGGCCTGCCTAGACTGAGAGATTCATGGAAGAGATTCATCACAGAGCCAAGATGTGAACCCAAGTATACAGTCCCTAAATTCTGGTGCCTCAACATCACGCACAGGGAACAGGGATCGTGTTAAAATCATAGAAGAAATCGCCCTGGCCAGTGTGGCTCAGTTGGTTAGGTGCTGTCCCCTCCACCAAAAGGTTGCTGGTTCGATTCCCAGTCAGGGCACATGCCTGGGGTTGTAGACTCGATACCTGGTAGGGAGCTCGCAGGAGGCAGCTGATGGGTGCTTCACTCTCACATCACTGTTTCTCTCACTTTCCCCTCTCGGTAAAAATCAATTTTAAAATCTTTTTTTAAAATCACAGAAGAAATAGATACAGCCCCTGCCTTCAAGGACCTTTCTATCTCAACATCTATGCTTTAAACCTGCCAATTCAGGGCAGTGTATGACTGGGTGCCTCTGAGGTGCTCCCTCCCCAGGAAGGAGAGGCTCTGAAAGCTGGAAGATCAGTTAGATTTCCTAGAGGAGGGCCTTGCGGGATGCACGGAGGTGGCGGGAGGGCCAGACCGGCCAGACCAGGGCACACAAGCAGTCATTTGTTAGACTTCTTCAGAAAGTTCCCATAAGAAATCAGCAGGGGGGGAAAAAGATAATTTTTAAAACATCTATTATGAACCACTGTTCCAAATTATTTACATACTAGGGGCCCGGTGCACGAAATTGATGCACTGGGGAGGGGTCCCTCAGCCCAGCCTGCCCCCTCTCACATACTGGGAGCCCTCAGGGGATGTCCTACTGATGGCTTAGGCCTGCTCCCTGTTGGAGCAGTCTGTCCTCCTTTTGCGGGAGGCGACAGGGCTGATCAGAGGAAGGCGCCAGCCCCATCACCCCACTGCTGCAGCCACTGCCAGTCACTGCACCACCAAGGTATTTTCATCAACATGGACTCCAGTCCCTTCACCATGAAAAAATGACAACTTTCTTTAGGCATTTTCAAGATGTGCCTTTCATAAGATATGACATTTCTTTCATTATTTTTCTTTTTATCCTCACCTGAGGATATGTTTCCATTGATTTTTTTTCCCCTTCCCTCCGATTCCAGGCTCGGCCCATTCCTAAGCCTACAGCCTCCACCCCAGGCTGAAGGCTTGGAAGCGGGCACCCCCCCGCCCCTCCAATGGCAGGCTCAGCTCCTTC
This sequence comes from Eptesicus fuscus, assembly GCF_027574615.1. Lineage (NCBI taxonomy): Eukaryota > Metazoa > Chordata > Mammalia > Chiroptera > Vespertilionidae > Eptesicus > Eptesicus fuscus. The sequence continues at coordinate 9,045,242 of NC_072492.1, read as the reverse complement.
CCAAGCCTACAGCCTCCGCCCCAGGCTTTAGGCTTGGGAAGCGAGTACCCCCGTCCCCCAAGCCTAAAGCCTCTATGGGATGGCCGGCTGGGAGTGACCTGGGTGCCGAGGAGGTTCCCGGGACCCAGGTGTGTATGCAAATTAACCACCATCTTTATTGGGTTAATTTGCATACTCACTCTGATTGGCTGTGGGTATAGTAGAGGTACGGTCAATTTACATGTTTCTCTATTATTAGGAAAGATATTAACTCCTTTATTTAATTCTCCCAACAGATCTATGACATGAGTCCCATTATTATGCCCATTTTACAGATGAGGAAATTGTTGCATTGAGAGGTTTGAGTAGCTTGCCACAGGCCAAAAGGACAGAGCAGAGATTCAAACCCAGTTTGAACCCCTCGGGTTCTCTGTGCTCTTTTTGGCTAGATTATAGTGCCTACTGTGATGCTCCAAGCCAACCTGAAAACATCTTCATTACAGTTGAAAAGAGATGTTCATTGAACAGTGTTCTAGGGCAGTGGTCAGCAAACTCATTAGTCAACAGAGCCAAATATCAACAGTACAACGATTGAAATTTCTTTTGAGAGCCAAATTTTTTAAACTTAAACTTCTTCTAATGTCACTTCTTCAAAATAGACTTGCCCAGGCCGTGGTATTTTGTGAAAGAGCCACACTCAAGGGGCCAAAGAGCCGCATGTGGCTCGCGAGCCCCAGTTTGCCGACCACTGTTCTAGGGAGACCTGCCCTAGAGAAACGTTTCATAAAAGTCGAGTAACCATCAACCCCAACCTCCCAACCCCCAACACACACACACACACACACACACACACACACACACACACACCCCTAGAACCCATCTCTACATGCTTCATGGGCACCGCCACCCCTAAATCCTTCTGGCCAGTAACCCAGTAACTCTTCAAGATGAGAGGCAAACCCTAACAGGTTTGGCTCAGTGGATAGAGCGTCGGCCTGTGGACTGAAAGGTCTCAGGTTCAATTCTGGTCAAGGGCATGTACCTTGGTTGTGGGCACATCCCCAGTAGGAGGTGTGCAGGAGGCAGCTGATCGATGTTTCTCTCTCACCGATGTTTCTAACTCTCTATCCCTTTCCTTTCCTCTCTGTGAAAAATCAATAAAATAAAAAAAATAATAAAAAAAAGAAGATGAGAGGCAAAACATTTCAGTAAAGTTTTCCTCCCCTTCTACCTCCCTTCCCCCAACAGACTTCCTTCTGGTATCCATGTCCTCAGGCTCTCCCCCAACTTCACCCTATTCAGAACTTGACTGGCCTAGTACTTATTCATACTAATGTGTAAATGACTGGTGAGCTTCAAACAGCTGCCTCTGTGACAAATGGCCAGCCTCCAAATAGCAGCTAACTGAGCCGGTTTCCTTGGCTCACGTCCCACTGCTAACGCAAGATCAATTTGGATCATGGCTTCCTTCCCATTTTCTCTTCCCTGATGGTACCTCTCTACTCTTCCTCTCACCCTACACCCCAAAAAAACTCCTCCACTTAGTCCTTTCCAAGGTCAACGAACCCAAAGGTTAAACCATAAGCAACGGTTCTCAGGCACACACTAGGACAGCCAAGGAGCTTTTAAAATTTGCTCATGCCTAGGCCCAACCTCCAGGGATGGATGCTGGTTAAGTCATGTGGCCTGAGCAATAGGTTTTAGTTTTTTACTTTTATTAGCATTTGTTTTATGCTGAATGGACTCCTGGGCCGTATGTTTTTGTTTCTTCAGTTTCTTCTGGGAGATGTTTTTTTCTGTGCAGCCTCCTCTTCTGGATGAGGAACAACCTCTTCTTTTTCAGTAAGGATTCTCCCCCTGTGGCCGGGAGAGCCTGCATGGGTTAATCGCCCATGGGCTCTGTACGTTCTGCGCTGCATCTTGGGAGCTCTGTTCACCTGGAGGTGCTCAGTGACCAGAGGATCTACATCTAAACCCTTCAGCTCTGCGATACTTTCTGCGTTTTTAAGCAAGTGCAGCAAAAAGTGAGCACTCTGCCCACCCTGCATCCCGCCCCACCGTTTGGCCTGCGCACGCCTACCAGCCCCACCATTGTAACGACGGAAGGCACCCATCGCTGTGTCAAGTGACATCCTCAGGCACTTTGTGGCTTTTCAGATATGCATGCCCTTGCTGGCCTGAGCCGTTTCGCGGGTGTTCTTAAAGTGAGCACGAAGACTTGAACCTGTTGATTTGCATGATTTTGTGGGGGTTTCTGGATTAAGTGAGCAGTAAACAATTTTCAGGGGTTACTTCAGGCTGCTCTGGGAAGAGCTAGATATTTTTAAAATAACAATCATATGAACAGATAACACTGATTGCCTGGTTGCTCTGTGCTGGGCATTATTTTAAGGTTTATGGCTATTTACTCACTTGAACCTCAATACAACCCTTTGAGATAGATACCATAATGCTCCCGTTTCCAGACGAGAAATCTAAGGCACGGAGAAGGAGTGGCCAGCCCACACCTCACAGCCAGTAAGTGGCAGGACACAGCACTCTGCTCCCATGCGCACTGAGCCAGCGTCCCACACAGCCACAATGAGCCCACATCGGGGAGCCAAGTTCCCAGGGACCAACCTCGCCTCCCACCAGCCACGGGCCTAGCTGGGCCCATCCCACAGCCCTCTGCTCCTGGCACTGTGCTTCCTTTCTCGTCCCACCAGCCAGCCTAGAGACAGGTGCCCTCTCACTGCTTCATCTCCCACTCTGCCTGGCACATCCTTGACTCTGCCACAATCCCCCCCTTTTTCCATCTCTTTCTGCTACTTGATAATATTTCCTTAAAAAGCAGACTTCTCTGGTACCTCCCTCCTGTGGCTCCCCCCACCTCCTCAACTCTCCTTGCCTCCCAGGTGCCTCTGCTGCCCCCAGCCCCACGCGCACCCGCTCCCACTGTTTGCTGACAGAGCCACGCAGAGTTCAGCATCCACTCCCCACATCTCTGCATTTGCTTCCAGATCGGTTTCTAGGCCTCAGCTCCCTTCCACATTCTTCAAGAGGGCTTTGGATATCTCCCTCCCAAGCAAATATTTTTGCCTAAACATGGCACCAAGGCCTGGAAACACCTCCAGGCTGGTAACTCTCCGCTCGCCCCTCTGGCCCTACATGCAGGCTCCTCCCCCCAACTCCGCGCTCTGCGCACCAGGGGGCTGACCCGGGGGACTGCGCCTCAGCACTGCCTGTCCACTGGCTCCCAGGTGGGTTCAGCCAAAGGGAGGGCAGGTGGGAGACGAAAGCTCAGGAGTGAGGGGTGGGCTTTCACCAGCCCCTCCTGGTGCTGTGGGCTAGCAGGGACTTCCTCCCAGCAGCCCGCCCTCCAGCACCAGGTCTCTCTCCAGCTCAGTCACTGCTCCCTCCTCCTACCTCCCCAGGGCTTGTGTGCCAACCCACACCCACACCTCCGTAAACTGGTCCTCCTAAAACTCCCCCCTAGTTCCACAGTTCTGTTTGTTTCCCTCTGGAACCGTATGGACACACCCTCCTCTGCTGGAATCTGGACACAGTTGCCAGGCTCTTGGAGGCCTGGGGCATGGTGACATTTTGGTGACCACCCGCCGCTCCTTAGCAGCAGCTCCTTCACAGAATAACATCTGATAAGACTCAGAAAACTAAAGGAGGCCGGAGACACCTCACTTCTCCCCACGCCCGGCTCATTCATTCTTCAGGACAAGGTCACGTGTGCCAGCACACGCTTAGACAAACAGGACCCAGCGAAGGAGGAGGAAATACTCACTGCTTACAAACCCACCGCAAACCCAGAGTCCTCCGCCCAGGACGGGGCCAGGGCTGGGGCCAGGGACAGGGTCAGGGATGGGGCTGGGGTGGGGCCCGGGATGCAAAACTGAAGCCCTACAATGCAAAACTTGCCAACCTTGTAGCCCACCAGGGAAATAATTTTTTAAAATATATTTTTATTGCTTTCACAAAGGGAGAGGTAGAAACTTCAATGATGAGAGAGAATCATCGATTGGCTGCCTTCTGCACGCCCCCCACTGGGATCGAGCCAGCAACCCGGGCATGTGCCCTGACCGGGAATCAAACCATGACCTGGTTCATAGGTAGATGCTCAACCACTGAGCCATGCCAGCCGGGCGGGAAATAAGTTTTTGAAAGATCCATTTCTGTCAACTGAAGACTGTGTGCCTTCACACCCGACCCTCGCCTTTCACTCTGAGGGCAGGCCTGACAGAACGTGGGGCGCTGGGCATCACACTTCCTGTGGCAGCGGCTGGTCACGTCTCTTTATGGACCTGCTAATGATGCTGGGCTCTCCCGCTAGACTGACACTCACTGGGAGCAAAGTTCTGTAGCTGCCGATGATTAGAAGGTAAGGCTTCAAGTGACACGCTTACATTTTTCACTGCTCTACCCAATTTTTAGGTGAGTTTTTAGCAAATCAGCATTTCCTTGTTGGGATGTCTTACTGGGGGTGAGTTCCCCTTCACTGAGTGGCAGACACCTTGGAAGAACACTGTCACAGGAATGCACTCTTGGTCCCCCCACACCACCAAGCAGCTGGACTCTTTCCCTCATCCTCGCTCCCCCCCACCAAAATTTCAAAAACATCCTCCGACGTGTTTCTAGAGAAAAAACCCGAATGGCCAACAAGCACATCCAAGGTGCTCAGCCTCATGCGTCATCAGGACATGCCAAGTAGACCAGAGTGTGATTCTAGGGTGAAAACAGCTCGAGCTATGGTTGCTGCTTGGCGGGGTGAGGGCGGGCATTAACGCGAAGGGGTTTGTGGGTGGTGGGCATGTTTGATAACTTGATAGGGGTTGGGACTGCACAAGTAGGCAATTTTCAAAATTCAACGAACAACACAGAAGATATATGCACTGGACTGTAAATTAAACCTAAAAAGAATAAAATAACTGCAAGCTGTTCTGTGGTTACTGTTAGGAATGCTGAGGTGTACTGACCTTCCCAACATACTTGGAAGTATTTCAAAAAAATAAGATTGAAGAGCTGTACCTGTTGCATTTCTTCAGCTTCTGGTGTCTGTTTACCAAGTCAGTTAGGCCTTCCCAGACAACCTTTTAAAAAACAGCAGCCACTTCTCAGAAAGAAATAATAATAATAATAAGACTGGTGGACGGGTAGGTAGAAGGACAGACATGTGATAAGCAAGCATGATAAAATGCTGTGGCAGAATCCCAGTGACGGCGCAGGAGTGTGCAATATACAACTCCTGCGACGTGTTTGCAGGTTTGCAATTCTGCATAATAAAATTAAAAATCTTTTAATTAAAAAGGTAGAAACACATTCAACGGGAGACCACTGCACACACTCCAGTGCCTAAAGTGAACTGGGGCAGACTCAGACAAAAATGCAGAACTACCGGAACTCAGACTTGCTGGTGGGATGGAAGTGTTCACCAAAGCTGAGTATATGCCTGCCCGATGGCTCACCAGTCCTACGACTAGGTGTATACCAAACACAAATAGGGCGTTCGTCCACCGAAACATGTCCAAGAATGTTCGTGGTAGCACTGTTCACAAGTGTGTGAAATAACCCTAGTGTCCATGAGTAGAATAAATAACTGTTGGTGTAATCACAGCAACGTGCTATCTAGCTTTGGGAATGAACTGCTACCCAAAATGTGGGTGAATCTCACAAACAGATGTTGAGTGTCAGAAGCCAGACACCCTCCCCCAATATAGAATGCTTACTCTATGCTTCCATTTAAATAAAATTCGAAAGGGGCAAAACTAATACATGGTAAAGCCAAGATCCTGATCACCTGTGAAGGAGGTACGACTTGGAGAAAAGCAGGTTTCCAGAGTGAAGTTCTATGTCCTGGTCTGATGGTCATTACATGAGTGTTCTCAGGTTGTGAAAATTCACTGAACCATGCTTTTAATAATGTGAACGATTTTCTATATGTGACCTGTCTTCAATTTAAAAGTTCATGTTAATTTTTAAAAGGTGGGTCCTTAAGCAATCTGCAGCAATCTGGAGTTTGGGGGTATTTTTATATTTGTTTTGGGGTTTTATACATATCCCAACTGTACATTTAAGCTACTAGTATGAACATCTATAATAATAAAAACATAATATGCTAATTAGACCAGATGTCCTTCCAGACATCCTTCTGGACGACCTTCCAGACGAAGCCAGGGCTGCGAGGGAAGCCCGGGGGGTCCCAGGTGCTAGAGGGAAGCTGGTGCCAGCAGCCAGGGGAAGGAAGGCCTACTCTTGCACGAATTTCATGCATCGGGCCTCTAGTTAAGTATAAAACGGTTACAGGATCATATAGAGCTGAAAGAGATTTCGAAGAACAAAAGTTTAATGCCCCATTTTTCAGATATGGAGAGCCTCAGCTCAGAAAGGTTAAGAGACTTGTCCAAATTATCCAGCCAATGAGGGCCAAGGCACCCCAGAACCTGTGAACCCCAACTCTTCATCTAGCGGTCTTTCCATGGCATATCAAGCCTCAGCAATCTCTCTTGGACTTCACGGGTCCATCCTTGCCACCAGGCAAATCGCATCCATGCTCACAATATGTGCTTCCCTCTATGATACAGAAAGTTCATGATGTCGTTGTCTTAGACAGCTCACAATAGATCGCCAGCCACAGAATCTAAACCGAACTGTTGTCAATACTCACACAACCATACCTGCACAAACACGCGCAAAATGGAAGGGCAGCAGTGTTTACCAGCTTATATAACTTGAAAGTCCACGAATATACTGTCTTTAGGTAGCAATGGATCCAGGTGCTCACACAATGTAACCTTAGCTGTTTTCTTTTGTGCGAATAACTTCATCCTCAGATGCTCCCTAGGTATTAACAAAGATCGTCATGGCAGCTCCCAGTTTATAATTCCACTGACTTAACAACTCCACGGGGGAAGGAGGGGTGCATCTCTTTCCCAAACTGTATAGCCCAAGGCCCTAGGGAGGAGGACCCTCACAGGACCAGCGTGGGTCACATACCCATTCCCAGATGGATATCCAGAAAGAGTCAGGACAAGCCTGGGTCACGCCTACCTCAGAGCTCAGGGGTAGCCCCAGCTCCAGCCAAACCATTCACTTCCTGTGACTCCACTGCACCCTTGGTTTTCCAAAGAACAACTGAGCTGTGTGACCAGAACGAGAAGAATCAGAGACAACAAACAATAGCTATCCCCCACTGAAATGTCATCCTTGTCCCCTAACTCAGGCATCACAACAGAACGCTACCATGTCACCGGGAGGGAAGGTCACAGACGTTGAACCTGAGCTTCCTGCGGGCTCGCCTTCCCACACATTTCAGCTGCCCACTCAGCAGTTCATCTCCTCTGCAGAGCTCATTCGTTCCACTCGGTGACTAAGTAGTGCTTGTAAATCAAATATGCTCCCCAGTCCTGGCCAAAGGCATCCAATGACAGAGGAGGGCATCAAAGACAAAATGTCAATTTGCCAATCAGCCTCATCACACGCCTTCCCAGGAGCCCGCAGAGTCCTCCACGGGCTCGCGCTCTGGGCGCTAACATCCCAGGCACAGGCTGGCCCCCGGCAGGTGCAGCGGGCAGAGTGACCTGGCTCAGGACCAGCCCTGCTCCTGCGTGGTGTCAGATCACACAGCCGTGTTCAGAGGGAAAAATCACATGAAGCCTCCTCTCTCTCTCTCTCTCTCTCTCTCTCTCTCTGGGAGCTGCATATTTTATAAACAGTGTGAAAGACTCCTAAATTATTTGAAGAACTGAATGTATCCTTCAAGTTTCCTGGGGCCCCCTCCCACTCTCTCTTGACAAGCATTCTAGGGGAGCTCCTATCTTCTGATTATTTATTTGAAAAGGAAGGAAAAAACCCTCAAGGAATTGAAAGGTCCTAGTTTGCTCCAAGGGATGTTTTTTAAAAGTTCAATCTTTTCATGTCACTGACCGCTGGGCACATTGCTTTTCCAGACAGGTACACAGAGCGATAAGCCCATCATGAAAGGACAAACGCTGCATAATGGCATCTCCATGCGGTTCTCAGAGCGGTCAGCTCCCAGGGACGAGAGCACCGTGGTGGCTTCCAGGGCCGGGAGGGGTGGCAGCTATGGTTTCGTGGGCACTGGACTCAGGTCTGCCAGATGGAAAGGTTCTGGAGATGGCGGTGACGGCGGCTGCACAACAGCGTGAATGTACTTAATGCCACTGCACTGTACACTGAGCGCAGCTGAAAATGGTAATTGATGTGTATTTTACCTTAATTTTTAAAAATAAATAATAAAAAATGGACAAGGAAACATGTTTAGATAGGAAAACATATGAGAACAAGGTTTAAAGAAATAAAAACACCAGGTATAAAAATGCTTTAAGAGGCATACACAGATTAGAACAAAGTTGAAAGAAAAAGATTTTCCTAACACATCTTAGTGAACTCATTTTTTTAAAGGAAATGTTTGCCTATTCTGCTTAGTCAGTGAAGGCAGAGGATAATAAAAACAACTTTGAGCATTCGAATATTTGAAAAATAAGGAACCCTTAACTGAATAAAAAATAAAAAGACTAACATATTGATCAAGCCAGGCCCCAGCCCCCAGGCCAGCTGATCCAAGACTCGAAAGACCCCCAGAGTCACCCTCACCTTCAGGGACAGAGACCGCCTCCAGCTCTTCACCCTCCCGCTCCCTGCGGGTGACCTTACTCACATTATCTAACCTCTCTAACCTCCAGTGCTCTCAGGGCATGAAAAAAAGACCTGTCTTTGGGGTCGCACCGAACCTGTCCCAGAGCCTGCGGTGAGCTGGGTGGGTGGTCAGCAGCATTCGATGCTTCCCCTCCCCCATCTCCCATCCCTAAGGTTTCAGCCAGTTAACAGATGGCTGGACGTCTCACAGGAAGTCCTCTTCTGCTACCCCCGAGAAACAGTCATCAAACGTGGGCACGAAGGCAAAAATAAAGCACAACAACATTTTCAGTAGGAAAAACAAACAAAAAAACACTATAAGTATCCATCAGTACAAAACAGCTATGCCATATCCATACCATACAGCTTTTATAACTAACCACTGATGTACATGTGCTAACAAGGAAATGTCTTCAGGATATATCACTGAGTGCCAACAATTTAAAAAATAATACATTCTGGTGATTTATTTAAAATAAGAACTAAACCCCACAAATCAGGATATGTTTCCACGGGGTGCTGGAAAGGACGTCAAAGGGACTTGATCTAATTCTGGTTTCTCAACCTTTTTTCACGATCACCCTCTAAAGCGCCTCTGAGGACACGTGCTTCCTAATCACTCCCAGCACGGTGAAATGTCAATGCCACCGACCTCCGGGGGGTCTGTTGGTGTCCGGTGGCCTTCACCTTCGGAGGGCCACACGCCACTGACAGACCGGGGTTACTTTTTCCATCCAAGAAGCAGTTCCTCCTCCCCGCCCCCACTGCAGATGTATCCAGAGTCTAATTCATACGTGACTTGTGTGATTAAAAATTAATCATTTTAAAAATCCATTCCTCATCTGTGGATGGGACTGCCGGTGAGGCCTGGGTGGTATTAAGAGAAATGCAAACACAGACTTCAGCCGTGCTAATATGTTTACGTTTGTGGGAAACAGATGCTGACAAGACTAGAAAATGCGCATCAGAGCTATAAGGGCAAGGCTTGCCTCAGGTTGTATTTGGAGTGTGACTAGTGTCTCTTCCTGCCGTCTAACCCTTAAGAGCTCCCCATGGGGCAATGTCCCAATGACCTTGGGGACCTGCTCAGAGCCCAGCGACAGACTGTCCAGGTCTCCGGGTTTTCTTCCCACCCCCCTGGCCAAACCTCCTTTGCAGTTGGCTTCCCCCTCACCCGCTTTGGGGTGTCTGAAGACCCCATCCCTGGACCTCTTCTCTTCTCTATGCACATTTCCTGGGTGATCGTATCCAGTATGGCAGCTTGAAGACCATCTGCACCAGAACTTCCAAATGATCACTGCAGCCCAGACTTCTCCCCTGACCTCCAGTCATCTCCCCAAATGCCTACTCAATACCATTACTTGAACACATTCAAGATCTCAAAGTTAACACGTCCAAAACAAACTTCATCGTTTCCCGAAACCCACAGCTTCTAACCCTCACTTTCTAATTTAATACCAGCTCCTTCTTTCCAGTGGCCTAAACCAAAACCTTGGAACCATCTTCAAGTTCTCTCTCCAACCTGACACATCAAATCCATCACAAAACCCCACTGTTTCAACCATGTCAACACCTATTACCTTGGACAAAGCCACTCTCATCTCTCACTTGTATTATTGCAACAATCTCTTTACTCATCTCCCTCCCTCCATTCTTGCTCCCTGTTTACCTGCATCACCCACATCCGTTCTTAATAGAGCAAGAAAGTGATCCTTGTAAGCGTTAAGCCAGGTCATGTCAATCATCTGTTCCATGGTCTCCAATAGCTCTGCCTGGCCCGCAGGGTCAGGCCCTCATGCCCTGGGTCCTTGCCACCCCTCACTCCAGTCACCTTCCTGCCCCCATCTCCAGTACTCCCCTCCACACACACTCTGCCCAACCACACTGACTTTCTGCTGGCCCTGAACTTCAGGTGTGCTCAGGCCCCAGGGCCTTTGCACTTGCTCTGACTGCCGGCTGGAATGCTCTTTTACCAGAAATCCACACACTTGCTCCGTCATCTCTTCCAGGGCTTTGCTCATATCCTCTCCTAATAAGACCTTCTCTCCCCACCAAATTTGAAATGACAAATCTTGTCAATCACTGCACAGCTTATTACTTAGTTCTGTTTGATATTTGTCCCAACTAGAATTAAAACTCAATGAGGGCAGGGATGTGTGTTTACTACGTTTCCCACTGTACCTCCAGCTTTGAGAGTGGAAGCTTGCACACATTAGGGCATTCATTCAATGAATGGACTCCTTACCTTGTAATGTGCCAAAAGGTTCCAACGTGAAGCAAGTGCCCTACACCCAGCCCTTCTGTCCCCTCAGAGGTCACTAAGCTTAAAAATACTCCATACACCCCCTCTCCCCATCACATACACACCATGCCATCAGGGGTCCCTGAGCAACTCCAAGGTGGCCACTTCCTATGGCTGAGTTAGCAAACACTAGTACCAGATGCTTCCTGAGCTCAGCAATTTGCTGAAGGGCCAGCCAAGGGCAAGAGCCCCCCTGATGGCCAGACACCCAGTTTTCTCCGTAGCTTCACCTGAGCCTTGCAGGTCCTAGGACCCAGCAAGCTCTGAGTTCCATTCATGAAAAACTCTAAAGCTGCCTTCCTCCCTCCATCAGAATCCTTTCCTCTTCTGGTTTGGAAGAGACCCAAGTGTTACAATGGAACATCTTGACCGAATTTCCTCCAGGCAAGCTTTCCCTGGGCTTCCTCCCTCCAGCACACCCGTCCCTCCCGCCAGACCGAGTTGGAGCCAGACTTCTCAGCGACTTGGTCCAGCGCAGAGCTGGGCCGTGAACCGGAGCCTAATTCCAAGTTGCACTGTCGCTCGGGGCTGGCTCCACGCCTGTCACCAAGCACGACAACAGTTGCTTCCATCAGACCCTCTGGTAGCAAATGAGGAACACGCTGATTTAGCAGGAAATCGGCTTTCCTTGAAGCTCCTCTGAAGTTTGATGAGAAAAAGGACTCTATAGTGATTAATAGGAAAGGCCACCTGCAACTTCATCGGGACTTGAAAATTCTAAGACATTAAGAAAAATGTCTCCAACATGAAGGCTGTCCAACCGCACAGGATTCATTTCCCATCTCCCTAACTCAGTGCTGCCACCGGGTTCTTTCTGCTGCAAATTCCCTGTGAAGGGGGTGGAAGCAGCGGAGAGCGCTGGTCCCAGGCAGGGACCCCACATGCACCTCTGGCTGGCTGTGTGTCCTGAGCAGGTTTCTTAACCTCTCTGAGGCTTCAGTTTCCTTATTTGAGAAGTGAAATCCACCTTGCCAGGCTGTGGAGAAGATAAGTGAGAAGTCCTATGTGCAAGCCCTCTGTAACCATTACAGGACAAAAACAAGGTTATCACATATATTCAATACCATGTACGTTCTGAACTCTCTGAGAGCACCATGAGCAAGACAATGGAGAGAAATGAAAGACAGCCTTCGCCCTGGCCTTCAAGAAGCTGAAACTTCACGGGGAAAGCATGCGCGGAGCTGCAGAAGATTCAGCATTTGCAAAGCAACATAAAGAAAGGCGCACCCCTCCGTCTGCTGCTTCCCTCCCAGCGTCCCTGCGGTCTGCCTGTTTGGATTCTAGAATCTGCCTAAGTACCCATCAACCTGGTTACTTCCAGGACTTCAGAAGGCTCAAAGCTGTCAGGAAACCAGGTCTTCTAAGCCAAGCCAGAAGGAGCGGCAGGGCCTTCGCAGTCCACCTTCTCCCCACTCAGGTCCAGCCAATGCTGACCTCAGCCATCACCCAGCCAGTGCTGCCAACAGCCTTCCTCGCCAACTCGCCCCCTTCCCAAGGATGCCCACGCAGCACCCCATTATCTGGTTCACCTCCAGTGAGGCTTGTACAGACCACGCCCTACCGTGTCCCCAGGCCAGCTGAAGAAAGAGGAAAGGAGGAGACAGGAAAAGAGGATTCAAATGCAGCCATTAGCAAAAGGAGAAAAGAGGAAGCAGAGAAAGTGAAAAAAAAAATCAAAGGGGAAGGAGGAACATAAACAGCTACCATTTGACATCAGAGGGCTTAGCCTCACAGTCTACGATCTGTGCCAACCTTCTGCAGGGCTGAGGAAGGAAGGCAGAGAATCTTATACCCATTTGGGAAATGAGCAAACTGAGGCTTGACAAAATCTCACAGGTGGAGCAAGAGGTAGGGCTGTGAACTTGTCTCCTGATTTCATATCCATGGCTTCTTCCACTGCCGGGGGCCGCGCAGCCTTGACTAAGACTAAAGGGCATCCGGAGGCAGCACTAGCGGCAGCTAAAGAAGTGGAGGGTACCATTCCCAAAGCCTAAGTGTGGAAACCGCCCGAATGTCCATCAAACCGCCCGAATGGATAAGCAAATGGGGTGCGTTCATGCAATGGAAAGTTATTCAAAGAGGAATGAAGCCGGACACATGCCACAGTGTGGTTGCACCGTGAAGGCAGCGTGCTAAGTGAAAGAAGCTAGAACCAAAGGCTCACATACCATTTGATTCCATTTACATGAAATGCTTAGAATGGTCAAATCCACAGAAACAGAAAGCAGATTAGTGGTTGGCAGGGGCTGGTGGGAGCGAGGGGAGAGGGAAGTGACTACTTAAGGGACATGGGGTTTCTCTTCGGCTAATGATAAAGTTCGGGAACTGGACAGCACGATACTGTCAATGGTCTAAATATCACTGAATTCTACAGTTTTAAAAGGGTTAAAATTGTGAATTTTATGTTATGTGAGTTTTACTACACATTTTTAAAGTGGGGGGTAGGGGGGATGGAAAGAAAAATGAAGAGAAATTTGGACACAGGGTAGGAGGAATGGGAAGTAGCCAGAGATTTGTAGGTAATCATGTTTCCCTAAATCCACTGCTCCTCTTACACTGAAGAGGCCTTCATGGGTGGGGCTGCAGACAAAGACGGGGCCACCAGCAGCCAGGGAAGGAGAGAGCAGAGGGCAGAGGGGAAGGGCTCAGGCCTGAGCTGGCATTCCTGCAGAGACCTGCTGATCCCAGTGGGAAATGCGCAGCGTACACTCACCTGCCCTATGTCCTGACAGAACCATTCAGTCCCCAAATAGGAACTCAGCTCCGGGCCGCCATGAGCACTGGTACGAGGGACACTGCAGGGATCCAATCCCTGGCCTCACTGAGTTGACCTAACTCAACCTCACCCTCTGAGGGTAACAGTGCTCAGACTCACTGGCTGGTGTGACCTAGTTTAATACAACCTGGGACTCAATCTGCCAAGTGTAAACAAAAACTAATAAATGAACCGTTCTTCTCGGACTTTTAGCACAGTTTAATCACATGTGGTGGCTGGGTAGAGATTAGAGAGCTACATGGGACACAGTGTAGAAATCATAGTAAGTCACCTTGCAGGTGAGCTCCAAGCAGAGACCTGACTAAGGGACACCAGCTACTTTCATTAAAGGAATTTGACTTCAGGCCACTGTTGCAGATGGAATTCATCCAAAAGATATGTTCCCATGCCCACAGGGGACTTCACCTGTGCTCAGCCTGGGGCCCTGCAGGGAACATGCAAGACCCAGAGTTCTGACCTCCCAGGGCTCCCGTTCTAATGAAGGAGACACACAACATGGAACATACTGCGTGTTTGCTAGGGACACGTGGTAAGCAGAAAAACGGGGACAAGCACCGTGTCCCTGTAGTTTTCAAGGTTCCAAACCCACTCAGAACCACATAATTAAGTCTGCTTCCCAAACCCAGGTTAAGGGCCCTGGCTGAGCCGGCTCAGAATGAAGTGCCACAGGCAGGGGCCTTGGACAACAGTCTGGAGGCTGGAAGTCTGGGGTCAGGTGTCAGCAGGGATGGTTTCTCCCAGGGCCCCTCCTGGACTGCAGGTGGCGCCTCCCCCGTGTTCCTGGGTGGTCCCCTTCCGCAGGTGTGCCCGATTCTCCTCCTCTTGTGAGGATATCCCTAACCTCATCTTCACTTAATTACCTTTCTAAGGACCTTATCTCCAAATACAGTCACAGTCTGAGGTACTGAGGGTTAGGGCCTGAACACAGGAATCTTGGAGGGGACACAGCCCATCACAGGTGCCCAGTGCTCCCATCACCCTGACTGCCTCTGGGGGCCCTGGCCACCCCCTGGCTCCCCATGGATGCTGAGCCCTCTGACATAGGGACTTGGGAGCTTTACCCAGTCAGTTTCATTCTCAAGGAGCAGCTGGCCTCGAAGTTCAAAGAGTCCAATGGGGAAAGGACCACCACAGCACAGCACAGCACTGCGCGCTGGGACAGGCTGCCAGAGAGTGGAATGGCTAGGACCTCAAGCACAGCCTCCGCCCACCCTCCAGCCCCCAGGGTGGGCACTGCACAGAGAAGGAAGAATCTGGCTGCATTTCATTCTGGCCATTTCCTCCTGGGTGATACAGAGGACGGCCATCTGAAATTCAAAAGTTTATCAGGATCTCTGTGGCCACACCCACCACACAGATCAGGCCTCAAAGCTTGCACAGCCTCCCTCCCCTATAGGCCTCGCGCTTGTCATCAGCTTACCCTGGAATTTTAAAGCACGCCCACATGTACTGTCACCTTGAAAATCCTTCTAGTGAACCTAAGAGGCAAAAGAATGGTTGGCACATTCCTTTCAGACAGATGAAGAAGCTGAAGGTCAAAGGTTGTAAAATGAATGTAAACAAGGTCAAAGACCAAGAGGTGTGGGGGTGGGGGCTCCTACAATTAGAACTCAGGGCTCCTGATGGGGTCCGTGGTCTCAGCTACACCCACTGTCCCCGGAGCAGCCCTGCTGAGAAGCAGGATGGGGAGGACCTGTCCATGCAACACCAGCTCACCTTTGACCTTGAATGTCCTGTCCTGTGGCCCAAAGGGCCTTGTTCCCAGGACCCAGTGGACTTACTCTGATGTTCGGCTCTCTGAGCTGACCTGGCTACACCTCTTCGAACCTTGGTCTTCCATGACCTCAAGCTTCACTAGTGACAAGGCCATTCATGCCTTTCGGAGAAAGGCTGGTTAAGCCATGAGTCAAAATCAGAGCAAGATGTGCCTAATTCTCTAAGGCGAGTGCTCTCCGTATCCTCTTTAATTCAACCCTGCATCTGGCCAGCCAGCAAATACTTATTGAGCCAGACCCCACAGATGCCAAGCGCTGGGCCGGGCCAGGCGGTTACGGAGACTTAGGAAGCAGGTTCCCATCCGGGAGGAGCTCAGAGCGCAGCCACAGAAACAAGTCACTGGGGGCCACTGTGGTATGTGGATCACACGTGGGCCCTGAGGCAGCCAGAGAGAGACAGGGAGAGCACCAGCCACCCTGGCCTGGGTCTGGATGAGGATTCTCCTCCCTAGACAGGCATGAGGAGGAAGGACTCCAAAGGCAGCCAAGTGTGTCCAGGAGAGGACAGCGGGGAGGCTGGGCGGAGGCTGGGCGGAGGCTGGGCGGGCAGGCCCCTGTGAGCCCCAACAAGGAGCGCCTTGACTCGGACTGTAGGGGACCCAGGTTTTAGGAGGCCGTGATGGATGGCCATGGGAGGTTAGGGTGAGGGTGGGGACCCCACCCCTAAGCCTGGGTTCCTGGCTCAGTGGAAATACAAGAACTATTTATAAGGACCAGGTTAGCGGAAAACTTGTCCATTGCCCGGGGGTGTCTGGCACCTTCAAACCGCTTCCCTCGGGCCCTCTCACGAGTGGTCTGGCCCTCCAAGAACAACTGTTGCTCTTCCTTCCCCCATAAACCATGAGAAAACCTGGCGCCCCGTGGCTATCAGTCATGCCGGCCGCAGGTCCCATCGAAACCCTTCCCAGCTCGCCTGCGACGCACATCAGTTCTCATTTGCAAGAGCCTTGCAGCTCCAGCTGAATGTGCAGGCTCTTGCTGCTTTGCAGTGAGGCATAATTTACACCTTTGGCTGCTTCTCGGAGAGTCATTTCCCCAAGAATAATCATAAAACCGGCCAGCCGCCAGAGGAGCAGAGCACCCCAGCAGAGCACCGCCGGGCAAGTGAGTGGGAAGAAGCCAGAATGGCACTCCCTGCGCAATGCTGATGGGCAGAGAGGAATGGGACCCTCTAGCATCCCCTAACAGGAGGCTTTTCAAACTCTGTCCCACAGAGCCCTACGGCTTCCAGGAGGAATCCCCTGGAGTCACTCTGGAAAGGAATGGAGTGATCAGGGCCCACCCCACAGTCCACTGGAGTGTGACCCCAGGGACTGAAACCACAGCGAACAGTGGGTCTGGTAGCTCAGACTCCCCGTCTCCCTTTCATGCCCCCATCACTGTCTCCGTGGGCCCGGGCAGGAGCAAAAGGCTCAGGCCTGAGCTGGC
Source organism: Eptesicus fuscus (assembly GCF_027574615.1). Taxonomy (NCBI): domain Eukaryota; kingdom Metazoa; phylum Chordata; class Mammalia; order Chiroptera; family Vespertilionidae; genus Eptesicus; species Eptesicus fuscus. The sequence continues at coordinate 9,028,339 of NC_072492.1, read as the reverse complement.
TCTACTGCCCCCCTGGAGTGCCTGGTAATGCCTTCGCCAACCCCCATTCAAACATCTCCCCCACTGGCAGGGCTTCTCTCCCCTCCTGTCCTCCCACCCCCAATATGCTGGGGGCGGGGCGGGGGGGGGCACTGCACAGAGAAGGAAGAAGCTGGCTGCATTTCATTCTGGCCATTTCCTCCTGGGTGATACAGAGGATGGCCATCTGAAATTCAAAAGTTTATCAGGTTCTCTGTGGCCACACCCACCACACAGATCAGGCCTCAAAGCTTCCTGTCCCTATGAACACCCACAAACCCAGCCCACGCTCTCTCAGATCCCAAATTCCTAACCAGCATGCATGAGTCGTCCGGCCAGAGCAGCCAGCAGACCCCTTCGGAAGATTCACTCCACAACAGGATCCGATTTTAAGGCCAGGGCACATGGGAACTGGGCACAGCACTTCCCACCTCTGTGCCCTGGCGCCCTCCTGACCCCAAAGAACCTACAATGCGCTCAGAAATTCAGCGGCTGAAAGGAGGTATCACCGTCTCCTTGGCCGTGTTGGAAAACACATCAATGAGAGGTGGGCCCTGAGCAGCACTCGTGACCTGCCCACGGGCAGGGCGAGGTCTCGGGCCTGTGGATGCAATCTTCCGCAGAAAACCTGTGTTCAGGCTTATCTGCCACGTGCTCCAGATAAGACTCCCCTTAATTACTACCTGTGGCTCAGAGTCTCATCCTGGTTGCACCCAGGTAGGGTCCGGATGAGAGGAGATTCAGGTGGTTCAACAGAAGAGTTTCTGCTTTAAGATTGTGGTCTGAACACACTATGACAAAGCTGAAGACCCACCCACAGAAGGCCAGGACTTCCTTGGGCAAACACATCTTCAGTGACGCTGAACCGCACAGAAGGGGCTTGGAGGGAACCACAATGGAAACTGGGTTGAGGTGACGAGAGCCAGAAAGACAAGGTCACCACCGGAAATGGAGACAAGAGGTCTGGAGTGACTCTCGGGGAAGCAGATTTCTGTTACTAAGAAAAAAGCAAATAATACTGCTCAGCCCTGACTCACGCATGGGAAACCAGAAACACGTGGCCACAGGGCCACCAGCACATCCTGTGCCCTGAACCGGGCTCTCCGTGGGGCATTCACATTAAAGCAGACAATTCTAACTTTCACAGCGATCCTCTGGCGTGAGCCTTATTATCCCCATTTTAAAGATATGGAAACTGAGGTCCAAGGTCAGGTAAGTAATGTACTCAATGTCTCCTACAGCCAGCACCCAAACCCAGGTGTGATCAGCTCTAAACACCATTGCAGCAGGCTGCCTCAACCAGATCACTCCCACTCTGGGGTCCCAGGGGTGCCCAGTAATCAAACAGCCCAAGGCGGCGGGAAATAATAATGTGCTGCCCTTCACAGAGTAGCAGTCCTACGTCACGTGACCTGAGTTACGTGCTCCCACAGCGGGGATGCTGTGCTCTGAGGAGCACACACTCTCTTTCCCAATCTGTCTTGTTACCCACAGTTTGTATGTGCCAGACGCCTGGGTGGGGAACAGAGATTCTGGAAGAATGTCACTCTGCAAACTCTTTATTATTTTTTTCCCCCATGTGAAGCCAAATAGCTACCTTGGTTAGCAAACCCAGCGTCCTGTAGCCATCAGCACCACAGATGAAATGACTGAATTATGTCCTTCATTTTTTAATTCAGTGCCTATGCCTGGTTACGCACCGAGGGCTAAGTCTACGAAGATCAGAGACCCAACCCTTGACCTTGAAAAACCGACAATGTAGTGAGGACAACAGACAATCCCAGTAAGTGGGGTGAGTGCTGAGAGGCCTAGAAGGACGCAGGGAGCTGAGTCAGCAGTCTTCCCAGCAGATTAACACTAAAGCCGAGGATTGAGAACAAGTTAATCCAGCTAAAAAGGCAAAGGAAAAGAAAAGAGGGTCCATAGCAAAACGATGAGTAACCCAGCTGAAAAGGGGCAAAGAATCCATGCTGTAGCATGAGTCAGTGCTCACTCCTTTTTATGGCTAAATAACACTGTATTCAAGGGATATGCCCCATTTTATCTATCCATTCATCAGGTTCTCATTTTTGGCTGAGTCTTGCTCCTATCAACATTTGTGTACAAGCTTTCGAGCGGACATATATTTTCATTTTTCTTAGGTATATACTTAGGAGTGGAATTCCTAGGTCATTTGGTAACTTCTGTTTAACATTGAGAAACTGCCAGACTGTTTTCCAAAGTGGCTGCATCAAGTCCCACCGGCAGTGTGTGAGGACTCCGATTTCTCTGCATCCTTACCAGCTCTTGTTATTCTCTGCCTTTCTCATTACAGCCAGGCGGGGTTGTGAAGGGATCTCCCTGTCGGTCGGTATGCACTTTGCAGGTGACTCAACATGTGGAGCATCTTTCATGTGCTTATCAGCAGGTTGTATATCTTTGGAGAAATGTCGTATCCTTTGCCCATTTTTAACTGGTTACTCATCTTTTTGCTATGACCCTCTTTTCCTTTTTAGCTGGATTAACGTGTTCTCAATCCTTGGCTTTGGCGTGAGTCTGCTGGGAAGACTGCTGACTCAGCTCCCTGCATCCTTAGACCTCTCAGCATGCTCACCCCACTTACTGGAATTGTCTGTTGCCTTCACTACATTGTTTCTCTTTCTCTCTCTCCCTAAATATCAATAAAAACATATTCTTGGGTGAGGATTGTTTAAAAAGGCAGTGAGAGTGCTGGCCAGCGTGGCTCAGTGGTTGAGCATCGACCTATGAACCAGGAGGTCACAATCTGATTCCTGGTCAGGGCACATGCCCAGGTTTCTGGCTCGATCCCCAGTAGGGGGCGTGCAGGAGGCAGCCGATCAATGACTCTCTTTCATCATTGATGTTTCTATCTCTCTCTCCCTCTCCCTTCCTCTCTGAAATCAATAAAAATGTATTTTTAAAAAATAAAAAGGTATGGAGAGTAAAAGAGCAGATGGGGGAAGAAGGTTACTTCAGAGAAGTGGCATGTGCTAGGACACAGCAAGAGAAAGCAAAGTTGGCCTTGGCTGGTGTGGCTCCGTGGTTGGGGCGTTGGCCCATGCACCAAAGGGTCTCAGGTTCCCAGTCAAGGGCACATACCTGGGTTGCAGGCTCATTCTAGTCAGGGCCTGTGCAGCAGGCAACCAACTGATGTGTCTCTCTCACATGCATCTCTCTCTCTCTCTCTCTCTCTCTCTCTCTCTCTCTCTCTCTCTCTCTCCCCCCCTCCCCTGCCCCCTTCCACTTTATCGAAACAAACAAACAAAATCAAAGGAAAATATATCCTTAGGTGAGGTTTAACAAAACAAAAAAGAAAAGAGAGAAGCAGAGCTGCATCCTTTTGGCAGCATTGTGCATGTGAACGCAGCTGGGACGCAGGCTGAGGCCCGGGCACAAAGGGCCTCGAGAGCAAAGCTGAGGTGCGTTACACAGTAAAGGTGACGAAAGGTCTTCACCAGGAGCTTCAGATCCAACTGGCTGGAAAAATTACCGCCCGCGGCGTCACTATGGAGAATGGACGAGGGCACCCCAAGGGCTGTGGGGGGACCTGATTTGTGGAGCGAACACCGCCTCCAGTTTTCAGCCTGCAGAGCAGTAGCTTTGGAGCAACTTTCAAAAGAGAATTTGGACCTAGAGGTTTGTACCACTTCTTCCCCTTCACCTTTTTCACCCCTCCCCCACCCCGCCCTCTGCCAGCCATCAGCTTGTTCTCTATCTGAGTTTGTTTCTGCTGTGTTTCATTGGTTCTTTTGTTTGTTTGTTTTTAGATGCCACCTATAAGTGGCAAAGCAAGTCATGGATATAATGCACAGCATAGGGGAAAGAGTCAATATTATTGTAATAACTTTGTATGGTGACAGATGGCTACTGGACTCATTGTGGCAATCACATTGTAAGGAATAGAAATTCCAATCGCTATGTTGTACACCTGAAAATAATATAAAGTTGTATGTCCACGATACTTTAATAAAAGTAAATACCCAAACAAAATAAATCAAGAGAATTTCCACCCAGCTCCGTGAAACCAACCTTTGCTTGGCTCTAGGACTCGGCAAAGATAAAAGAAATGCATAAGCCCTTTCAGCAGCCTCTTGCATTTCACCTCTCCCACCCAACAGCCTTTCCCTCCTCACAAGAACCTCTTCTGGGGGCAGCCGGGCAGCCAGAGGCCCATTAGACCCAGGTAAGAAGCAATTAAGACTAATTAGCCCCGTCTGAGTAGCAGCAACCATGATGCAGCAGTTCCAAAGTAAACCAGAACTGGCCAGCTTTCCTTGCTTTCACCAGTAGAACCTGTGTCCCCCCAAAGTGCTCTACAGTCTTGCTACTCAAAGGGTGGGCCCAACACCAGCCGCTCCTGGGAGCTTGTCAGAAATGCAGACTCTCAGGCCAAACCCAGACCTTCTGAATCTGAGTTTCCATCTGATAAGATGCTCAGTGAGGTGTGCCCACCTGAAGACCGTGACCACACAGTCAACCAGACAGTCTTGCACCGTGACCTTGGAGGGGCCCATGGAAACAGGTTTCTCCCACCCCAGCAGCCCCCCATAAAAAACCCAGTTAACTGGCAGCTCTCAACTGGAATGATCCCCAGAACATATGGGGCATACGCTCCATGAACAGAGTGTATCCAAGGCACCGGCTACCTCGCTGGAGCCCCGTGAGACTCGCAGAGATTCTGCAACTTGCCCAGGCCTCTCAGGCAGCAGGGGCTGAGGCAGGATTTGAACTCAGAGCTGCCACTCGTGCCCTGCACTGGACAGCCCGCCTGGGGAGAGAGAGGTTCCGCCCCACCCTTGAATATGGTCTGGGCAGTCCACACTGGGGTAGCTGCAGGGCTCCCATCTGGCCCACAAGCCAAACCACACCAGGCACGCAGCATCCCCTTGGAACCAATAAAGTGCCTCGAGATGTGGAGGCCACGTTCCCACTGTTTTCCTAACACTGTTGGTATCTAGCAAGTCCATCCCGGGCTCTCTCTCTCTCTCTCTCTCTCTCTCTCTCTCTCTCTCTCTCTCTGCTATTGTGTTCACACAGCAGTCAGGACCCTGGGCCCACCACGCCCATGCACTCACCACTCTGCCCCCAGCCTTTCTTCCCCCATAGCCTGGTCCTGGCCCAGGAAAGCATTCCTGAGTCCCTCCTCCACCCCCTGGTCAAGGCACCCTCTGGGCAAATAAGAACACCAGATACCACTCTTCCAGACCTGCTTTTTACCACCTCCTATCTCTGTCCTCACATTAAACAGACTCAAAGTGAGGTCCATTCCAAAGCCTGTGTTCTTTCCTTGACCCTCTATGGCCTCTTTAAAAAAAAGAAAAAGAAGCCCTGGCCAGTATGGCTCAGGTAGTTGAGAGCTATCCCATACACTGGAAGGTCACGGGTTTGATTCCCAGTCAGGGCACATACTTAGGTTTCGGGTTCAATCCCCAGTTGCGGTGTGTACGGGAGGCAGCTGATCAATGTTTCTCTCTCTCTTTCTCCCTTGCCCTCTCTCTAAAAATCAATGAGCATGTCCTGTGTAAGGGTTAAAAAAAAATAAACTAACTGCCCAGCTGGTGTGGCTCAGTGGTTGCACGTTGACCTATGAACCAGGAGGTCACAGTTTGATTCCCAGTCAGAGCACATAGCTGGGTGGTGGGCTAGATCCCCAGTGTAGGGCGTGCAGAAGGCAGCTGATCAATGACACTCTCTCATCATTAATGTTTCTATCTGTCTCTCTCCTTTCCTCTCCGAAATCAATTAAAAATTAAATAGATAAAAAAGAAAAAAAGAAACTAAATCCAATCTAATTCCAGGATTGCAAACTGAAACACTCCTTAGGGTACTCAAATGCTCCGCTACTCAAGTTGTGGCCTAGAGAGCAGCACAGCGGCAGCAGCATCATATGGGACTCAGTGAGAAATTGTAGCCTCGGCCTCACTCCAGACCTACTGAAGCAGAATCTGCATTTTAACAAGAACCCCATGTGACCTGCATGCACACTAATGTCTGAGAGGTGCCAGGCTTCGTGCCCTCCACTAATGCTGCAATGTTGTTCAGGTAGGTCCCATGTGCCCACACCAGGAGACAGGCCCCAGGTACTCCAACCCTTTAGTCATATGAACACATGACACTGAGTACCAGATTAGATTTTGTGTTGAGTATATCCTTGGTTATCAAAAATGCAACATGGTTTTATTTTTCACTGGAAGCACAGCAAAGGCTTGCAGCTATTTATCAATAAAGCACTTGCTCAGTGAGAACAGTAGACTCAAAATTCCTATTTCTATGTCTAAATTATCCTACAATCAAAAGACAAATGCCTCGATGACACCCTTCCATGAGCCACTGCTAAAATAAGGATCCTTTGTCTTGATAAAATTAGGACAAGGACTCATTTGTGTAGAATTTGTAAAGCATCATCTCCACAGAGTTTTTATAACTTAATTAGCTTTTTGTTGACTGATCCTGGAGTGCTCTGTGCATTTGACAAGCAAATGAGATGGGAGGAGGAATGAAGGCATCCGAGAAAAAAACGATGAATGCTAAATGTCTGGAAGGGATTTCATTCCAGCAGAACATGCATGAAACTTCGGTCTAGAGAGGTAACTGACAGTCACCTGGAGGGAGTAACACATCTCCAAGGGCTCCCCCAAGAAGAGCTGCTAACCTCAGCTCCAAGTCTTGGCTGTATCCTTCGAGCCTTGCAGGGAGCAGGGCACACAGTAGGTGCTCAAAGGTTGTGACCGATGTATTCACCTCAAGGAAAAAAATCCCAGGAAGTCTGGGATCAGGCCAAGGATTGGCCAACTATCTACTAGTGTGTCCAGCAGTATGCAGATGAAGGACGGCTTGTGGGAGGGGAGCTCTGACTTGGAGGGTAAGAGTTCATCCTGGCTGTCAGGAGCAAGGGCACCTGCCAAGGCCTGCACTGTGGCTTTAAGTCCTTGTAGCAGTGAACGCTTGTCAAACATGCAGGATCTCGGGCCTCCTCCTAGACCTACTGAGTCAGAATCTGCATTGAACAAGATCCATCAGGTTAATTTTGAGAAGTCTTGCTCTAGAAGCATTGAAATCTGTATGAGAAGCTACCCACAATTGTGTTAGGATACAGAACCATTCTGGTAAAACGCCAAGACTGAAATAGAGGAGACAGAGGGGATCCCCTGAGTACAGGTCCTGAATACATGTCCACCCAGATGTATTCAGCTTGCTCCTTTTCTCTTTCTGGCACCCTAGGATTGAATTTCCCCACCCACTTAAAGTTAGGTGTGGCTGTGCTGTAGTCAATAAAATACGAGCACAAATGTCAGGTGTCACCTCTGAGCAGAAGCTTTAAGAACATGCTGTTTTAACATGGTCAATAGCAAAATCCTAGATACCGGTTGCTCTGTCATCCTAGGTCCCAGAAGGTCTTACAACCCTAACCCAACTTGCAACAGACTTGAGCATGAGGAAGAAGCAAAACCATGTTGTTTTAACCACTGAGATGAGGGGTTTGTTATGGCAGCAAGTCCTAACCCATCCTGACTGATACAGCACATAAGCACACAATGCTGCCCGTTTTCAGGACATTTCTGTTACTCCCCATGGAGAACTACACAAGCACTTCGTTACTTGAAGGTAGGACCCTTTAAACCCTAAAGAGCATTATTTAATTAGCCTCCTCACTTTTCAGACTTCACTCCATCTTACTTTCTTCTTTCCCCAGATTTCCTCACATATTTATGCTTTTATCTTATTGTACCATATGCTTTTTGGTAAGCTGCTTTCAATTCTTTTTTTGCAACATGGTGATAGACATGGTGATAGCCAGACACACCAGACTTGGCTCCCAATGAATTTTGGCTGTTTCCAAAAAAAATCAAATCCACCCCTCGAAAGACAAAGATTTGCTGTAACTAAGGATATTTAAAAGAACAGGGCCCTGGGCCAGCAAGTATTTCTTCAACCTGTTCTTTCCACAAAAGGATAAGTACAGAATGCATGGCACACACAGTCCCTGCTTTTAGAAAGCAACTCATTCCTGGACACACCATCTCTTTTTGCCTCGTCATAGGCAGACTCTGAACTGTACTAACTCCATTAAAACACTTAGCATGATGGACCAACAGTTTATATGTTTCCAATTCAGTTCCATTATAGAGACGGAGCCCCTTCTGCATGCCTGACCTTGTGCTGCTCACAGGTGAACCGCATTTTAACAGCTCGTGTTCCGTGAGAAGCAACGCTGCACGGGCGCTCTGGGCGCACAGCTCCTCCTTCAGATGCTTCCTGAGTCATTTCCACAACTGGAATTGCTGGATCAGAGCGCACGTGCGTGTTACCTTTTAAAGGTGTACTTCCAGATTTCCCTTGAGGGAGCATATGACGATTTTCCTACACCCTTGCCAATACTCATTCATTTCTTTTTGACAGTTTTTATTAAAGCTATCTTTTCAAAAATTTGCAATTCTCTGATTACTAGTGAAAATGGATATGCTGATGACTTTGTATATCTTTTATTATCAAGTATCTATCCAAGCTCTTGGCCATTCTTGTACTGATGTGTTCCTTTGTTTTAAAAATAATTTATAAAAGCACTTTTGGCATTAAGATACTGACTTTTGCCCATTTTTATTTGCCTTTTACATCATTTTTCAAGGAAGAGATCTCTGGTAGCAGAATGAATGATTCACAAATGAGGAAAGTCCAGCAGGGAAAAGTGCATTGCAACTGATCTGCAATAGGTGAGGCCCCTTGCTAGCCCACCTCCCCACTCCAGTTCATCCACCTTCTGATAGATTTCAAATCCATCCACTTCTCACCATCTCACTTCCACCACCCTGCTCCAAGCTTCCTGACGGGCCTGGCTTCCCTGCCAGCCCTCTTCACATCCATTCTCCACACTTCAATCAAGGTTTCTGCTGCACTTAGAAAACTATCTACCAACCACTCAAAAGAAAGGTTAATTATGTAATGTAATAGAGGTGCTAAATATTGCTGTAATGGCAATCATTTACGATATGTAAGTGCATCAAATTAACAGCTCAACTTCACCCAATGCTATATGTCAAATATATTCCATTAAAAAAATCAGTAGTTGCTTGAAACATACAGCCACGGTGAGAGTATTTACACACCCCTGAAATTGACAAAAGCTACAAATTGGGACTTCCCTCTCTCCACCTTCAACCCTCCACCCCCTAGCCCCCACCCCCCAGCTGGTTGTTAAACATTTACCAGCACAACAGTGGAGGAGGAAGAAGAATACCTGTCCTCCCAAAAATTGTTCAGGAGAGGAGAGAGTGCCAGATGGAGGGACCCTTCCGACTGGAGACTGTCTCTGGCAATCGAAGGGACAGACAAGAGAAACGCACACAGGGGGAAGGAAGCCCAGCAGATGCCCAAATGACATTGAGGAGCACCTGGACCCTTGGAAGGAAGTTTTTAGTTAAGTCCCCAGAACATAAATGCAAACCTGGGAAAGGGCAAGAAAATCCCAAATTATTTGACAGGACATTTCTCCCACCATGCAGAGTAGGGACTCAAAATATAAATTAAATTTGCCTGGTCAGTATGGCTTAGTGGTTGAGTGTTGACCTATGAACCAGAAGATCATGGTTCGATTCCCAGTCAGGGCACATGCCCAGGTTTCAGGCTCGATCCCCAGTAAGGGGCGTGCAGGAGGCAGCCAATCAATGATTCTCTTTCATCATTGATGTTTCTATCCCTCTCTTCCTCTCCCTTCCTCTCTGAAATCAATAAAAATATATTTAAAATAGATGCATAAATTAAATTCTTATAGAAATATAAAGTTACATATATTGGGGGTGGGGGAGACTATTCAACTTACCCTCCCCCCTCTATCCCATCCCAACCTCTCTTGCTCTTGCTCGCCACTCTCTAACTATCCTGGTCTGGTCTTTCAAATATATCAAATACACTCTCCTCTTCAGGATTATTTGCATTTGTAGTGCCTCTGCCTCAAATCATTTCTCCCCAAATACTCCCATGGCTGCCTGGCTCCTGTGCCTCACTCAGGTCTCTGCTCAATGCCACCACCTCCTTGGAGAAGCCTTCCCTGACAGTCTTACCAGGTCTTCTCTGCTGCTCCTCCCACTCCATCGCAGTACCCTGTTTCATTGGCCACACACTCCCCTGGAATTATCACATTTCTTCTTGCTCGTTTACCATCTCCATCTTTCACGACTTCACCTCCAGCACCTACAGTGCTCACAGCCCATCAGAAGCACTTGATTAAAGATTGCTGGATGAATGAATGACCAACTTTTGGACAGGGACTGGCAAACTACATACAGCCCATAAGCTGAGAATGGCTTTGACATCTTTAAATGGTTGAAAACAAAGCAAAAGAAGAAGAAGACTTCATGGCATATGAAAATTAAAGCAAATTCAAATTTCGGTGCCTATAAATAAAGTTTTATCAGAACACAACCACACCCATTAACTCGGGGATCATCTGTGGCTGCTTCCACACTCCGAGGGCAGAGCTGAGTGCTGTGACAGGGACCATATGCGCGCTCTCACGGCTTCTCACCGCCTCTGGCACCCTGTGAGTGATGGTGACGCAGCTGTGACTCGACTTTGTCTCCCGGGCGCGAAGCCTGAAATGTTTCCTGGCCTCTACAGAAAGTTTGCAGATGCACGCTTTAAGAAATGTTTCTGAGGGAGAGCCGGCAAGGCTTGCTAACCAGAGGAAGCGGCGAGGAAGGGAAGAGGGTGGAGGGACAGTGTCAGGTGACAATAGATGGACAATAGATGCTGGAGACTTTCACTCTGGCATGGAGAGCCGGGGGAGAGGGCAGTGAAGGGAGGAGAGACTGAGTTCAGTTTGCACATGTGAAATCTGAGTACCTGGGATCCAGTCTGGATACCAGCTCAAGAAGTGAGGCAAATTCAGTGAACCAGAAAGTTCCCCTAAAAACAACCTTTATCAGATGGTAGTCAGGGAAAACACTAAGTGTGAAAGGAGGAGGTGGGTGAGTCCCCGTGAGTCCACAGAAACCTCACACGATCCTGCACCTGTTACATCTACACCTCCACAGTCCTGCAGGCTCTGGTCTGCCAGAGGACACGCCAGACCCCTGCTGGCCACCGTTTCCACTTCTCTCCATAGGTACCAACGCCACCCGAGGAGCCTGGCCACGCAGGGAGAGAGGCAGACACTAATTGCGCAATTAAGTACAAGGAGATCAGTCCTGACATTCTATTAGAAAGCTTGTCATGTGTCACCCTGCTGCTGTGAGTAATAAGAGAGCAATTTGGGAAAACAATGTCCCCTGGAGTGGCCTGCTACAAATCTTAATACTGCCCTGGCTCTTGTGGCTCAGTTGGTGGGTGCTGTGCACAGAAAGGTTGCTGGTTCGATTCCCAGTTGGGGTGAATGCCTGGGTTGTGAGCTTGATCCCCAATAGGGGGCATGCGGGAGGTAGCCAATCAATGTTTCTTTCTCTCTCTCTCTCTCTCTCTCTCTCTCTCTCTCTCTCTCTCTCCCTTTCTCTGTCTTTCTCTATAAAAATCAAATTAAACAAACAAAGAAAAAGCCTAATACTTTACATGTATACAAGGCTTCCTGGTTTACCAAACATTTTCTTTCACCCGGGAAGTGGAGACCAGCTTCCATGCTCACAGGTGAAGTCCACCAGGCCATTAGGTAAGAGCTGGGCCCTTTCAGGCTGAGGAGAGTACAGGAAGGTCAGCATCTCATTCATGCTTCTAAGTAGTAATGGACGTGGGATTCAGGTGGTGGTTAACATGTCACAGATTCCTGCCGACTTGTTGCTAGGGGAACTTTTGTGGAGATGCCCCAATCCGTAGTATCTGTAAGCCCCGCCCACGGCTCTGCGGGCCTGTGGTGAGGCCATCTGGACAGACCAGTACAGGAGGGAAGGCTCCTCCTGAACAGAGGTGGGCGGACAGGGCAGGGCCAAAGGTAGACGCGCAAGCAGCAGGAGCTACAAATGAGGGCCACAGCCCCCCAAGTCAAAGGGCAGGCGGACTTAGTGAAGTTGCTGAAAGCAGCACCTTGGTCTTCTAGGTCACAATTACATACTCCACGAGCCACCGGCCCTAATTACACCTTTTGGGAACAGAGCTGATGACCGCCTTAAAAAGTATTGGCATGAGGGACAAGGCCACACCCACATTAGGAAATGTTCCCATTACAGAAAGAAAGGCCCTGTGTTAAAATCAATTTGTCAAACATCTACCAGATGTCAGGCAGCTCTGTGTCTATTAATAACCAGCATCAAATAGCTCCGACCTGAAAATGCTGGACCGGTATGTCACCAGGCCAGTGGGCAGACCCAGGCTTCAGGGACAGGAAAATCGGGTTGCAAATTCAGCTGCATCATTTACTGTGTGGCCTTTATAAAGAAATCCCTGGCATCCTGAAAAAGAAGAAACTCCGCCAAGGATGGCAATGGAGGATTTCCTAGCAGACGGCCAAGTCTCCTGCCTTTCCCTCCCTCTGGAGGCCCTCTCCTCCGTCTGGCCTGGCACTGCTTCCTCCGGAATGGATCATCTGTCCGGACTGCTTTCTCCCTACCCTTCTGAGTAGCTAGTCTGCAAACTGGTCCTCCGTGAACCTGGCCTCCCTGAATCCACCTGTAGGCACCTCCCTCCCACACTGAATCTGGACTGGTCCTGTGACTTACTTGACCGAAGTGCCTTAAGAAGGCCAGACAATTTGAACTTTTGCATTCTTGGAAGCCAACCACCGTGTGAAACTTCAAGTGCCCTGCTGAAGCGAAAGGCCACACAGAAGAATACCAAGGCACCATGTTAGAGGTTCCAGCCCAGGGGACGCTCCAGGACTCCAGCTCCAGGCGCCATCTGCCTCCAGATGCATAGGAGACTCCGAGACAGACCAGCAGAAGAACCACCCAACGAGTCCTGTCAGCCCACAGGATGTGTGAGATAACAATAAATGGCTGTTCTGAGAACTACGTTTTGGGGTGGCTTGTTGCATGGCAATAGATAAAACATCGTTCCTTAATTATTGATAGCACGGCCATCTCCCCCAGCTCCACATCTCTCTCCCACAGCCAAACCTCGTAACTCTACAGCACAGTCACAACAGGGAAGAGAAGGCAGAGAGAAAGAGGCCAAGTTCAAGGGTGACTCTCTACAATTGTCTAGCTCCTGGCAAACAGCATCCTATTCTGTCTATACCTGAGGTCTAGCTAGACCTTCCAGCCAGATCATGGATTCCAGGAACAGCATGTGGGTCAAGGAAAATTCTGTCTGTCGTGTTTGCATTCCAATCTTACTAACCCCAGAAGTATTTCCCAAAGCTCTGGGAGTTTTTTCAGATGTCTTACAGTATCTTCCAGGTCCCTGACCTCTTATCTCCATTCCAGGTAAAAGCAGGCCACAAGGAATTCCTGGGCCAGGGTTAGGCTACTGAACTTGCCCAGCCATTGGGCCATGTCTGCCTCTCCAGCTCTTCCCTGGGGATGGAGATCGGGCTCCCTCCTCCATCTGCCTTTCCCAGAAGCTGTTCCTCAGCCTCCATGTACCCAAAAGTCTGGTGACAACCTCCTCCCCTGCTGGGCCTCCAAGTCTATGGAGGTGATCTGGGGCCTGGCTTGGAGCCCACAGAATGTGCTTCTGCAGACTCCAGCCTCATATCAGGTCTCCTTCATCACAGCTGCTCCTCAGCTATGTCTCAAAGGTTAGAACAGTCCTCAACTCTCCCTCTTCATGGCTGACGAGACCCTGCAGAAGGATTTTTCTGGCTGCTTTTATCTATGGGCCTTTACATGTCATAGGCAGCAGCTGCGGGTCTGATCTATAGGCCCCCACCCTTTTCTGGGAGGAGCTGATCCCCTCCCCCTGGTCACCCCTGCTAGGCTGCCCCATCCCCTGAAGAGCCAGGATCCTTGGGCCAGTCCTTAGTTCCACCAGGGCCCTCCACACTCCTCTGAGGTTTTCCTAGAGGATGCCCCTTTCTGCGGAGTCTTGACCAAAGAGATTTCCCCAGTAACCAGGCTCAGAATCCACCAAACTGGCCACTCCCCAAGGCCTGGCTGGCCGCCAGAGCAGATCTGTCAGCCCTCTCAGGGTTAGCTCCAACGCCCCTTCATGGGCTATGCTTCCTGCAAAGCTGGGCTCTCAGTTCTCCTTTTCTTTTTTTTTTTTATATATATATATATGAACAAGGAAGAAATCCTTGGGGAGTGTCCATTTTGCACATACTGCTCTCAACCCCTCGTGCCATCTTCCATCAAGATGGAGTTTCCTGCCTGGCCGGCGTGGCTCAGTGGTTGACTGTCGACCTATGAACCAGGAGGTCACTATTCAATTCCCAGTCAGGGCACATGCCCGGGTTGCGGGCTCAATCCCCAGTGTGGTGCGAGCAGAAGGCAGCCGATTGATGATTCTCTCTGATCATTGATATTTCTATCTCTCTCAATAAAAATATAATAATAATAAAAAGATGGAGTTTTCTGGTATCACGTTTTCCACGTGGGGTGGCGGTTACAGTAGAGGTGCCATTCTCAGCTATGCACCCACCATCTCACTCCTCCCCCAGGAGACTGGTGTTGCCCATTCTGTCTCTACTGCTGTCCCCAAGAGCTCCCCTGGCCTTCTGAACTCCAGGCCCCAGCCAGCTCAGTGCCAGCCACCCCTCTGGCAAACATCCAGGAGGTTTACCACTGTCAGGATCAGCGGGCTCCTTCTCTGGCTTCCTGGTCTCTGCACTAACTCTCAGCCTTGAAACACATCTGGCTGGTGTTCCTCCAGGCTCGTGTTTCCATATGCTGGCCAGTCCACCACCAGCAGCTCCTCTGAGAGCTCTGCATTCCCCACTAAGTCCGTCTGTCCTTGAGGACTCTCCCATCCCGAGGGGCTCCACTTGCATAGCCTCCATCCCTGGCCAGTCCTCAGCCCTGAAGCCCAGCCTGCTCGTGGATGAGGCTCACAGACACAAAGGGCCTGGTCTACAATCCTCTCCATCAAAGCTGCATCACTTTGGCCCTGAAAAGTGCCAGGACTCAGGGCGCAGACCCCCACCCCCACCTCCACTCCACCCGCTGCCTCCACCTGTGGGAAAACCAGCTGGCTCTGAGTGAAATCAAGCTTCAGGGTTAGCGGGAGAGATGCTCCAAGTGGGAAGGAGCAACTGACCTCATTTCAGCCCCAGTATTTCAGCCTCCCCTTAGGAATGCTGTCACCACCATGCCGACCTCCAGGGCTGCACCTGCCCTTTCCCACATGGATCCACACCCTTCCCTCACTGGCCTTTTAGGAGCACTGAGCCCAGGCCGCCATGTTTAGAAGAGACACAGGCACAGAGGTAATTCTGAGCCACCTGAGCTGGTAAGCAAATATGCAAGCATTGCTCCTTGGGCAGTCCCCTCCCTATCTCTCATATTCAGTTTACTTGCCTGTAAAATGGGTATGGTGCCTCCCCCTTCACAGAGCTGTCAGGGGAACGGATGACAGTGTATGTACCAGGCCTAGCACCTAGTATTTCAGCCTAGTAGGTACTCAACAAATGAAAGGGCTTCTCATCAGAGCTGCTCACGCTGAGGTCCTTCTGTCACAAGTCCTGGTGGGAGTTGTCTGAGAAAGCCCCTTAGGCACCAGAGATTTCCTAAGTATGTAAATACCACGGGATGTGGCTGACACACCCAAGGCTGTCCCAGCAGATCATCAGCTCGTCCCCTGGGTCTGGTCCACCCTCCCTTTCCGCCACTAAGAAATGCAGACACTCCATCTTAACAACACAGGCTACAAATCCACCAGCCTCACCCCCACCCAAAACACAGCTGGCCGAGTCCAGCCAGGGACGCGCCTCCTCGCCAGACAGACATCCGACAGCCAAATGTCCACATCAGTATTTCCTGGAAAAGTGTGGCCACCAGAGGAACTCTAAAATAGGAGTCTCCCTCGGGGCTTCGGAGCTAGAAAAGAAGGAGGGTCTGGGCCTTCGCAGGGAACTATACTCACTTACCCTCACACCCGAATCTGTGCACCTGAGCTTCTCCTACACTCACAGGTGCTCAAATATACAGAAGAGGGTTAGGAACGAACTCTGTGGCCCGCGGGGGAAGTGGGGGAAGAGGAAGAGGGAGTGCCTTCCAGCCTACATGCTCTCAAATACTACTGCGTAATTCATTCAGGGGGATTTTGTTGTTTTTCTCTGGACCATGTGCCTCTAAGAGGCCAGGCTCCATCTTTAATAAGGTTTCCACTGGATACTTCCCAGGTTAACTCACCCTGTAACCATTTCACCTCTATCTTTCTTCTTTGCTTTCCTTTCTCTCCTTTCTTGAGCTGCAAGCAGCATTTTCTGTCAAAATTTGCTACTTTGTTCTTTGTGAAGTAGGTCAGGGTTAAATTATAAACAAATTCAGTCTCCATGTTTTGGGCAGCCTTTTACCAGAACGTTCTGTATACGTACACATTGGCGGGGAACCGCTCATTTCATTACAACACTCCCCGGGTCAGACAGCCTTTTACTAAAGGAGATGTCCTATAAGGTCACCCCCCCTTCCCCACTCCCACCCACCTCCGCCTCCAGGACTTTAGAAACTTCCGATCCCACTCAGGCTGTGACCATGAGCTCAGCGATTAGAGGACGGAGAACCCTCCCAACTGTCACCCAGACAATAAACAGCCAGTCCATTTGGCTCAACAGGTCCCCTGTAGCCCTGGGGTCAGGCCAGAACCCCAGGAACAAGCCACTTTCAGATTCTGAAGGGGAGGGGGCTCTGGCTGGAGGCTGTGACACCCCTGAGTCCAGCCTGCTGATGGGGCTCGGGCTGATGACCAGACAGGCTCAGCTGACCAGCAAGTGGGCGGCCCGAGGCGGCCAAGCAGCCTGATCCGGGGCAGCAAGACCGTCCACGGGTCTGCAGGCTCCGGGCTCGGGGATGCAGACGCGGGGCTGAGGGGACAAGTGGGTGCCACTTTCCCAATCCCCGAGATACTTGGTGCATCTCCCTTAGACCGCTGGACTCAGCAGCCCTTCGCCGGCCCCTAGCGCTGCCGGGAACGCGCCCGCCCTCCCGTTCCAGAACTCGCACAGGCAACAAGTTCTCGCTTTCCCAGGGCGCCGCGATGTGCCGGGAGGCGCGGCACCGGGGGGCGGTCAGGGGGCGATCCCAGCGCTGCACGCGCCCCAAGGGGCGCCCGCAGCCTTCACCACCCACAGGAGCGCGGAACTACGGATCGGGCGCGCTACGGCTGCCCCCGGGGCGCCCGTCGGATGGGGGCGGCTCCGGCAGCCAGGAAGCAGGCAACAGGTCTGCTAGCGCGCCAAGGACCGGAGCCCCAGACCTCCCAACCCCCGGCCCTTCGCCTCTTACCTCCAGCAACTGCACGTAGCTCGCTGGAAACCAGCCGCGGAGACCGTCCTCCTTTTCGCCTTCCCACCAGCCGCCGTCCGGGACCTGCAGCAGCGTGATCAGCTCGCCCGCGGCAAAGCGCAGCCCCTGGCCGTGCCGCTCCCCGGAGAAGGGGTACAGGGTCCGGCAGCGGGCGCCGGACATGGCCTTGGCGCCTGGGCTCACAGCGCAGCCTGCATCCCTGCCGAGCCCCGCGGGCTGGGCAGTAGCTCCGCGGGGTCCCAGGCGCCCGGCGCTCCGGGCTCCCGCGCTCTGAGCGCGCGCCGTCTCGGGGGTGCGCGGGGGTCCCCAGGCAGGAGGAGAACGCGCGCTCCGCGCAGGGAAGCAGAGACTCGCTGGTTTCGGAGAGCAGGCGGCGACGCCCCCGGGCCGGGCAGCTCACAGATCCCAGCTCTGGGCGGGGGGGCGGGGCTCAGGGGGAGGAGACCCAGGCGCAGCGGGCTCCGGAGACAACTTCCCGGGGCCGCGGAACGCGGGCCACCGCCGCGAGCCCGCCGGAGCCGGGGCCGCCTTGGCACGCGGAAATGCGCAGCTCCCGGGAGAGGTGGGATCCCGAGCATCACCCTCCGCGGGGCTCCGCGGCAAGGGAGTGGCCCGGCGTACGTGGAGAGGGGCTGGCGGTTGGGTGGCCGAGCCGAGGATCTCTCTCCGCGACGAGGGGGGCGGGGCGGGGGCTGGACCGGAGCGGCCACGCCCGCTGAGGGCTGGGCGCTCGCTCGCCCAGGGGGCTGGTCACTGGGGAGGGTCTTCTCATTCACACCCCCAACACCTAGGGCCGCTGGAATAGAAAAGCCCCTCTGTGCCTGTTTTCTAGGTATGGTGGTGGGTGGCTGTGGGCGCCCCCTCCGAGGTGCCCGTAGGGGAATGTGTTTGTGGCCATCACCGTGGTGGTTGAACCTGGGATTGAACTTGACTCGCTGGGAACTGAACAATGGGTGAAAGACAGGTTTGAAGCCTGGCGCCAGAGGCAGAAGCCAGCCAGGTGGCAGCGTATTGCAAGGAGGCACCTCGGGGAGGGGACGAATTGGAGTTGGTAGAATTAGAAGCAGACCCTAGAGGATAAATGAAGGGAACATAAGAGAACCGGCCCTCACCGATTTGCATGCAAAAGGGCCAGCCCAAGGGACCAGTTCTCCTGATATGGAGATGGGCCACACTCATTTACTCAGTCAACAAACATTCCTGGGAGGCTGCCACATTCCACAACATGTTCCAGATACCTACAAAGGGCAGTGAACATGGGTGCTGAAGGAAATTGACCTTGAACTGAGAATATAGCAGTAAAAGAAAGCTGGGTTTCTTTGTTAGCCTACTCCATAGAAAAACGTAAAATCCATTTTCTAAACTATAAATAGCTGGACCTTCTCTGTATACTTCTACCTGCCCACCCTTACATCCTTGCTCAGTAATCTTCCATGGCTCCCTTTTGCCTATTAAATTAAGTAGAGACTTCTCAACCTGTGTGTTGCAGGCCCTCCACAATACTTTTCCTGCCTTATCTCTCACTATGTTTGCCTAGACCAGTGGTCGGCAAACTCATTAGTCAACAGAGCCAAATATCAACAGTACAACGATTGAAATTTCTTTTGAGAGCCCAATTTTTTAAACTTAAACTTCTTCTAATGCCACTTCTTCAAAATAGACTTGCCCAGGCCGTGGTATTTTGTGGAAGAGCCACACTCAAGGGGCCAAAGAGCCGCAGTTTGCCGACCACGGGCCTAGACATACTTCACAAAATCAGTTTAGGTTATAAGAGCCTTAAGATCTTTCGCATCTTTCTGTGCTTTGAGTCAGTGGTTCTCGGTCCTGGCTGTACATTAGAATCACCGAAGTAACTTTAAAATACGCTGATGCCCAGGCCCACCCCAGCTTTGAGAATCACTATTGAGCCATATTCTGCGTTGAAGCCATCTCACCTGAGCAACGCAATCTGACCTCTGGCCACGGGCAAGTTGACAAATGCAGATTGTTTATAATACTCCATCAATTGCAAATTCACAAACCCTTGCTTGGCTTAGAAACACGAAAAACAAATCTTGACCAGGGCTACCATTAAGAATTCCTTAAATGGCCGAAACCGGTTTGGCTCAGTGGATAGAGCGTCGGCCTGCGGACTGAAAGGTCCCAGGTTCGATTCCGGTCTAAGGGCATGTACCTTGGTTGCGGGCACATCCCCAGTAGGGGGTGTGCAAGAGGCAGCTGGTCGATGTTTCTCTCTCATCGATGTTTCTAACTCTCTATCCCTCTCTCTTCCTCACTGTAATAAATCAATAAAATATATATTTTTTAAAAAAAGAATTCCTTAAATGCTGAGCTGTAAAATTTGTTATAGAAAACAGCCACTAAAAGTAACTGACCTATTCAAGTGTTTGAAAAGTCCAGTATCAGGGGAACATGTGACTGTTCACAGGCTGACCTCGGTTTCATATCTGCTGGTAGGGCCCAGCTCAAGTTAGGAGAGCTAGTCCAGAGCCTTCCTTCTACCCAGAATCCTCCGTGATGCTCGTGAGTAACCTGTGATCCAGCATGGACTTGAGAAATGTCAGCCTACACAGCCCTCCTTACACTTCAGCGCTAGATCACCTACCCCAAACAGTGCTGCAGCACCAAAACTGCTCGTGGCTGTCCATGTCTTCCGGTTCTTTCATTTCGTTTCTGTAATCATGTGAGCTGGTGTGGTCACTGCCCCCAGTTTACAGGTAGAGAAACTGAGCTCTGAGAGTCTGACTTGCCCACCCTCATACGGCTGGTCAACAGTAGACCCAGGCTTTGAACTCAGGTCTGGCTTATTGTACATCAAGTGCTGCTTCCTCTAGTCCATCTTGCCGGAGTCAGGGCACTGTCCTTGTAGCCCATCCACAACTAGCATCTTAAAAAAGGGCTCTCCGCCCTGGCCAGTGTGCCTCAGTTGGTTGGAATGTCATCCTGTGCACTGGGAAGTCTCAGGTTCAATTCCTGGTCACAACCGAGCGCGCTTGCTCTCTCTCTCTCTCTCTCTCTCTCTCTCTCTCTCTCTCTCAAAAAAAAAAAAAGTTAACTGTTTTTAAAGAAAAAAGACAGGGCTTTCTGGTGATACTGCAGTCTTGATAGAAGTGAAACTGGACTGTCAGTCAGCGAAACTTCTGGCCTGATCTAATCAATGGCATAACCTCTGACAAATCCCTAAGGCCATTCGGTCTATTTTCCCATCTGTGATTGAGACGGAATCCAGTAGCTGGTATATGGGACTTGCGATGGTTAAATGTGTAGGCTCTGCACTCCCTGCATCCAAACCTCAATTCTGCCACTTTCTAGCTATGTGCTCTTGGGCAATTTACTTAACCTGTCTGAGCTCCTTTTTCTCATTATTAGAAGAAAATAATAGTAATATTTATATCATGGAGTTATTAAGAGGATTAATTGAGTAAAAATGTAAACTAGAGCAATACCAGGTACATTAAGTATTCAAATATTAGCCATTATTATTATCTATCTAGTCCATTGGCCCTGGTTAGTTATTATCAATGCTTCTTTTTCCAGTGCAACAATAGAGGTGAAAATTCTTACATCTTTGGGATGCCAAAAATGTTAAAGCAACACACTCTGGGTTTCTGTTTTCTTGCAAGATTTTGAAGGAAAGATGAGTTTCTCCCTTATCTGTTTTCCTCTTTGCCTTCTTCCTCCCTGGTCTTCTATTATGATCTTGAATTTTTATTTTTATTTGAATTTTTAATTATTTAATGTTTTGATAACTAAGCCTTATTTTACTGATTAGACTTGTGGTAACTCAGGGGAGGAATAGCATCTCTGTTTTAAACCTCCATCTATCCCTCTAAAAACTTAGCACTGAGTCCTGCAAAGAGTGGGCATTCAGTACTTCCTGCATTCATTTTGCATAGATTATCTGGACCCCTGTTCATATTCCAATTTTCCATATTGCCAAGTTAGTCTATAAACAAATGTGTTAGAACATCCAGATTAGACTGTAAACACCTAAGAGAAGGCTTTAGTCTCTTTCTTAGCTTTCTCTCAACACTGTGCATTTCACATCCAGATGCTGGCAGATGTTTCTTTTCTATCCAAGACAGCTTCATATGCCTTTCCATCATCAGCCGCTGGATGGCAGAGAAATATGAGGGTTTCCGTTTCTTAAAACGTTGAACATAAATTTGCCGTATGACCCAGCAATTCCCTCCTAGGTATCTACCTAAGAGACATGAAAACAAATGGCCACCCCCCAAAAAAATGTGTAGGGAATGTTCGTAGCAGCGCTATTTACAATAGCCAAAAAGTGGAAATAATCCAAATGTCCATCAGTTGCTGAACACATGGACAAGAGGTACAATGCCCATGCAATGGAATATTCGCTGGGCCATGAAGAGGAGCGGAGCACTAACACATGCTACAACATGGATGAACTTCAAAGACGTTACACTAAGTGAAAGACCAGGCACCAAAGCCTACGTACTGTAGGATTGCATGTATATGAAATGTCCAGAAAAGGCAAATCTAAAAGAGACAGTAAATAAATTAGCAATTGCCTGGGGCTAGGGCTGGTAATAGAGCGTACGTAAGCTTTCTTCCAGGGGTGCTGACAATGTTCTAAAATTGGATTGTGGTAATGCTTGCACAACCCAGGAAATCATTGAATTGTACACTTAAAACAAGTAAATTTTTGGTATGTAAATTATACTTCAATTAAGCTGTTAACATAAACCGAAAAATAAACAAAAGAAATAAAGGCCTCATTCATTCAACAAGAGTGGTTTTCCCTACCATGTGTGCTAGTTCATTCTACAACAACCTGAAGAGCCATAAGCACATGCTATAAAATAGCCCGGAGACAGAGAGAGAAAAATGACAGCGTATATAAAGAATTTCTCTCTTTTTTAATTTTATGTATTGAGTTTGAGAGGGGAGTGGTAGAGAGAGAGAGAGAGACAGAGAGAAACATCTATTTGTTGTTCCACTTATCCATGCATTCATTGGTTGTTTGTCTGTGGCCTGACCAGGGATCGAACCCACAACTTTGGTGTATTGGAACGATGCACCAACCAACTGAGCTACCTGGCCAGGGCTAAAGAATTTCTATAGATCCATGAGAAAAAAGATGGATGGCTCAATAGGAAAAGGGCAAAAGACTTAAACAGGCATTTCACAAAAGAAGATATGCAAATGGCCAATAAATGAAAAGATTAACTTCATTAATCATCAAGAAAAGCAACCAAAATCCTAAGGAGGTAACAATATACACTGACCAGGTGGTAAGCCTAAAAGCAAAATGGAAAAATACCACATATTAGTGAGGGGGGATGCACTTGGAGCGCTCACACCCTGACGGTGGGAGCCAAACGCCATATTTAGCACAGCTGAGCACAGCCTCCTCTATGACTCAGCAATCCCCTCTGAGCGATGGCTTCACTGAGGTGCGTCCACATGTTCACTGGAAGACACATACAATGTTCACAGCAGCACTATTCAGAATAGCCCCAAACCGAAAACAGCCCAAGGCCCATGGCTGGGAGAGTAGATACATGATGACATTTATCCATGGAAAATGCAACACTTTGAGAAAACTATTGCTACATATAAGTGAATTCCACATTTGTAATGTTGAGCAAAAGAAGCCAAGTACTAAAGCGCATATAGCATGGTTCCACTGACGTGGAATTCCTAGAACTTGGGTGAGTGGTTATTTTGGAAAGGGTGGCGAGGTCATAGCGGGGTGTCTGGGAGGCTGGTAACAAGCTACTTCTTGATCTCGGTGCTAGTCCCACAGGACTGTTCTCCAGGCTGTGTACTTATTTGTATACTTTTCTGTGTGGATACTATGTTTTAATAGTTTGTGCAGAAAATAATCCCTGACCTCGAAGAACATATAATCTAGATTCTACCCATGCCCTCCAAGCTTTTTGACTGTGTACCTCTATCAGTAAAACTCCCACGTATGTGTATTTCTATTATTTATCAATTAAGTATGTGAACCACTAAACCAGGTTGTATCTTATAAGACACAAAGTTAGAATTTTAAAAATTATATTAAAATATATATTGTAGGCAAATAGAAAATGGAAATTTTCTTCCCTCGCTATAGCAGATGTTGTGTGCACTCCTTGGGACTAGTGATCTTGAGAGTCGGCCTCAAGAAGACAGAGAGTCCGGCCAGCATGGCTCAGTGGTAAAATGTCGACCTATGAACCAGGAGGTCACAGTTCGATTCCCAGTCAGGGCACATGCCTGGGTTGTGGCTCCATCCCCAGCAGAGGGTGTGCAGGAAGCAGCCAATCAATGATTCTCTCTCATCATTGATGTTTCTATCTCTCCCTCTCCCTTCTTCTCTGAAATCAATTTAAAAAATATATTTTTAAAAAAAGTGGGAAGGAAAAGAAAGTTAGTGAACAGAAAACACGCCTTTTGGAATCATGACTTTGGAGAAGATAAATGGATTCAGTTCTCCCCTTGGAGTCTTGGAGAAACCCGGCCTCGGGCTCCAAGGAAGAGCCCTCAGTCCACCCCTGCCCAGTTGTCTCTGAGCCGGAGGTCCCGCTACATAAGGTTTCTGGAATTGCCACGAGTATGAGAACCACTGAGGAGCATGTGGAAAACGATGCCTAGACCTGGGCCTCACTGCCAGAGATTCTGACTTAGTGGGAATCTGTGTTTTTAACAAAACCCTAGGCCTTTCTGCTGGAGTCCTCACATCGCACTAGAAACACCATTCCAGAGCAGACCACCCTAAACACCAAGGTTGTCATGTTTTCAGAAATTGATTGGACCACCAGAGAATCTTATTTTACATGTAGGGTTTGCATTTGCATCCTATTGGGCCAGGCACCCCCCATGTGAAAAGATGCCAGGGGTGTGGGAGGCAGAGCCTAATAGTAAATGAGGAGAGGAAAGAACTGGGGAATAGGACAGACAGAATATAGAAGAAAAAGGGATGGGATAGAAAGAAGAGAGAGGTGCTGGGGTGAGAGAGCAGGGAGGGAGGAGGGAAGAGAAAGGCAAGCCTATCTCCTCCCCTCCCCCCCCCTTCCCGCAGATCCCTGGTGCCCCTCATACACCCGCTGTCCAGCCGGAGGAGACCCCATTCCAACCCTGCTTCCCTGGTGAGAACTAGAGGTTTCATTTGCAAAAGGAACATGAAGGGAAGAAGGAGAAAGAAGAGGATAGAAGAGAAAGGAAGGAGGGCCTCAGAGAAATGAAATGAGTTGTGGGACCAAAAAGAACATTGAAACCAAAATCCGGCTTTTCATTGGTCTTGCTGGGTGGATGGCGAAAGGAGTTTTTGCCCCTTCCCCACCAGTCTGCAGCCGCAGCAGATGAGTATGGAAATGAGATTGCCCTTCCGCAGTAAATAACAACAAAATGTGCACCGAGGAGCCAAGCAGAGAGATGCAAAGCCACATTAAAGAGACCAGAAGTCTCCAGGGCCAGGACCCACCTCCAACTCCATGGCCACTATTAGCACATCTAAAGCCTGGGAAACCCGTCACGTGGGCTGGGCTCTCTGGAAGCTCAGGGAATAGTCAAGGGGTTTAGGAGGACTGCTGCTCCTCTGAGGCTCTGCCCTCATTGAGGTTCACACTCACACTCTCACATACATTCACACACTCACACACACACACACACACACACTCTCACACTCATACACTCACTCTCACACTCATACACTCACTCAAACTCACACTCACACATCTATGTACACACTCACACACACTCACACATACACACACATTCACATACACACTCGCACACCACACATACATACTCTCTCACACACACACACACTCACACACACACACACACTCTCACACTCATACACTCACTCTCACACTCATACACTCACTCAAACTCACACTCACACATCTATGTACACACTCACACACACTCACACATACACACACATTCACATACACACTCACACACCACACATACATACTCTCACACACACACACACACACTCACACACACACACACACACTCTCACACTCATACACTCACTCTCACACTCATACACTCACTCAAACTCACACTCACACATCTATGTACACACTCACACACACTCACACATACACACACATTCACATACACACTCACACACACACACACACTCTCACACTCATACACTCACTCAAACTCACACTCACACATCTATGTACACACTCACACACACTCACACATACGCACACACACACACACCAAGGACTGCCTTTTTAGACTGCATATATATATATATATATATATATTGATTTCAGAGAGGAAAGGAGAGGAAGAGAGAGATGAGAGGGAATCATTGATTGGCTGCCTCCTGCATGTTGGACCAAGCCTGTAACCCAGGCATGTGCCCTTGACTGGAATCGAATCTGGGACCCTCCAGTCTGCAGGCTGACGCTCTATCCACTGAGCCAAACCGGCCAGGGCCCAAGGACTGGCTTTTGATTAGTATCCCTTCCTGCTTCTCTTTCCCCAAAGATAAGCCAGGCCCGAACTTCTTTCCCCTACAATGTGGCTGAAGCAGGTGGTGCTCCTCTCATCCAGGTGTGAAAATGCTTCTCCAGGATTCACTCCAAGTAGCTCAGGTTGACACAAATCCCCGGGGCCCTTGAGTGGAGTGGGGGTGGGGGTTGGGGAGGTAGGAGGGGGATCCACTGGATGAATGGCCACCGCTGCAGGTTTTTTCCTGGGAGAGGGCAGGCTACAGAAAACTGCCAGGGATGGCACGTTCCTCCCTCGGAACAAAAACCTCACCACAGTCTCCATTCTTCTAAAGACTAAAAATAAATTCAGAATTAATCACAACAGAAAAGGAACAGTCTCTTCAATGATTATAATTAGCTCTCTGTTCATTAATGAAGACTCAAATTATGAGGCTTATTCGAGTCCCCACTTTTTTTGCTTACTAATCACATGCCTGGCACATGTGGCTTCACCTCTCTAAGCCTCCACCTCCTCATGGGCAGAATAGAGTCCGTGATCCCTGTCCCATAAGACCCTGGGAGGACCACAGGGGCCACCTGGGCAATGTTCTTGGTCAAGGGCCCCGCTCTCTCCCACGTGCACAGGGCTGGGTTCAGACCAGAAGAGAACTCACTCTGGGTATTTGAGAAGCCAGAGGGAGTGGACTGTGGGAACTTCCAGGGCTGGTATCATAGGGAGGTGGAAGTAATGCCTATTTACTCTCCAGACTAATAAAAATTCCTTCCCCAGCCTCCCATACAACTAGGGTGAGGAAGTAGCACACCCGTGAGGAAGCTGACCCAGGCAGGCTTACATTCCTCCACCTGCCCAGCAGGACGGCCCTGTCAGGCCAGCAACCAGCGAGGCTCCCTCCCTGTAGTCACCACAAGGTCAGGCCTGGGAAGCATGAACTGCTCCGTGGGGACCCAAGGCCCCCTGGGGACTGGCCTTTGGAGCAAGCTGCATCTCATGCCAGGGGTCCTCGCTGGGTACCCACCGTTGGCGACAGTGGTACAGGAGTGTCCAGGTACTTCAGGAAACCAGAGTTCACCAACGGAAATTGTGGACAAGCAAAGCAAGAAATGTATACCATGTTGTTCACTGTTGAAGTTGCCCAACTCATAAGGAAGGTTCATAATACTATTCTCTCTGCTGTTTAATAGGTTTTGTCTGAATAAATAAATCAACGCAGCCATTTAAAATGGAGCCATAGCTGCCATCTCAGAAGAACTGCCTTGCTCATCCTGTGCCTCAAATGTTTGGATGCCAAATGGTCCAATCACCTCTGCGCTGGGCCTAAAGCAACGCTGGCCCAAAGAACTGTTTGCGAAGAGAACAAGAGAGCAGATAGTATGCCGGCCGGACTGAAAATTAAAAACATTCCTTAGAGTTAGCATCCTCTGTTGCCTGCACCTATAGAAATGCCTTCCTTCTACTGATGCCGTTGTCCGCCTCCCCTTTCGCACAAATGCCCCCGGCCTTTGTCTCCTAATCAGAACATTATTTGGGCTTCTGCCTGAATAGCTATTCTTCGATTTCAAATACATGCTGGTGACCTCTCACTTTGAAAGGCCTCTTATTTTTAACAGTGTGAGATTTCCCCGTAATAGAAAAGGAAGTGCTGCACCTGAGCCTCCTCTGCATCCCTAACTCTCAGGAACGGCCCGCAGAATCCGTGAGAGCCTGTTCACTCACAGCGTGCAAATTCTAAAAGACTAATTTTTCCCATCTAGTTTTTCAGCTCGTGGCACGTGGAACAAGGTATCTGGAGCGCAGGAGGAAGTGCCAGACGACAACTTGTCTTTGGGTTTGGGGGGGGGGGGGGAAGGGAGGAGGGATCAGGGAGAATCACTAAAAAGACTCCAGAAAGTAAAAAGTGGCTTAGCCCAGAGCCGTTTTGCACACCTGAGCGCCCCTAAGGTATTGGTGATGAGCGGTCATTAACATACAGAGCAGCACAGGAGGTGTGGACGCTGCCATGGACTCTGCGCTTCCCAGGGAGGGCCTCGGTTCCTGGTCTGCGCAGCAGGAACACAGCTGTCTGCTCTACTAATCTTAAAGGCCCGCCGGAAAAACCAAAGTAGGAGGTTAGGGAACTATAAAACATTCTCAAACATAAAGTATTATAAGCATGGCAATGACCTTGAGTTTTCCACTTTAAAAGTCAAGGCACTGCGTAGCACTTTTTAGAATGATCTTTGTCTTAGACCAGTGTTCGGCAAACTCATTAGTCAACAGTACAACGATTGAAATTTCTTTTGAGAGCCAAATTTTTTATACTTAAACTATATAGGTAGGTACATTGTTATTAACTTAATTAGGGTACTCCTAAGCTGGCCTTTGCTAAAAACTCAAGGGGCCAAAGAGCTGCATGTGGCTCGCGAGCCGCAGTTTGCCGACCACTGTCTTAGACCATTCTGCTGCCACAGCAGAGTGACCTATAGACCGGGTGGCTTAGAAACAAAGTTGTTTCTCACGGTTCCGCAGGTTAGGGTCAAGATCAAGGAGTTAGCAGATTTGGGGTCTGGTGAGGACCCACTTCCGGGCTTACTGTTTCCACATGGCAGAAGGGACAGGGAGCTCTCTGGAGTCTCTTTTATAAGAGCATTAATCCCTCTCAGGAGGCTGTACCCCATGACCTAATCACCCCCACAAGGCCACAGCTCCTAATGCCATCACATGGGTTCCAACATATGAATTCGTGGGGGACACAGTCAGCCCGTGGCAATCTTTGTCTATGGTGGTTAAACTACTTCAAGTTACTTCAAGTGTTTGCAAGTAAAAGGAACAGTTTTGATGAGTGGGCAGATTCATTTATGTGGAAAAACTCACTTCCTAACAAAAATTAAATGAGGTGTCTGTTAACATTAGTTACATGGCGGGAAAGGCACTGGGAATGGAGGGGAGGGCGGGAAGAGATGACCTTTTCTTTATAAATCTTGACATCGTTTCATTAGTTACAATGAGCTCACATTACTTCTGTAATCTAAATCTCAAAAAGATTAATAAAGAAAATGAGATACTCATATAAGCAAGGGAATAATGAACATAGATGTTGTACCTGTGGCCCTTCACCAGGTTAGGTAGGGGATCTAGTTCTTTAGCTCACGGTGAGTTCCACCTTCTATCAATGCTCTTTCTGTAGCTCTTCAAACAGAGACCAAACCTCTGGCCTCCTAAGCAGGGAGTCGAGGGCTGCAGCTCTGAGCAAAAGGCTGTACCTGCTAAGATGGGGAACCCAGGTCCATGAAGGTCACAGGATGAGATCAAGAATTAACACCTGGAAGATAACTGTAGCAAGTGCTATAATTGCATGTACATCCCTTCCAGGCATCCCTGTGGGGCTACTTAGAACCTTGAACTCTGACCCTCCCCATCCCCACCTTGGTTACAGAAGTCTCTTGAAGCAATGGTCTCCTAATGAGTTGGTATTAGATTGAGCCAGACAAAAATAGCAATGCCAGGTCATTTTTTGCTTATACAATAACAACTTTAACTTCATAGTTTCAGTGCAACATCCCCATCCAGATCTACTCCCTAGAACCTTGAACTCTGACCCTCCCATCCCCACCTTGGAGACTTCTGTAACCAAGGTGGGGATGGGAGGGTCAGAGTTCAAGGTTCTAGGGAGTAGATCTGGATGGGGATGTTGCACTGAAACTAGAGGTAAAGTGAGGCCTGTGGAAGCCTCCTTATCGGCCATCCACTCTACAAAACGTTTCCTCATGTGCTGCTGGGTTCCTGATATGAAACTCCAGCAGCTACCAGACGTGTTGGGAGCTTGTGACAACTGCAGATACCTGGGACCAACCTGGGAGGTTTGGGTTGAGGAGGTCTGGGTGCGTGCATTCTTACGTTCCCCAGGCGGTTCTCACGCATAGCCCTGACTGAGACCCTTGACATAGGGCACTGCTTCCCGCCCTTTGCTACATATTAGAATCACCTGCAGATTTAAAAACTCCTGATGGCCAGGTTGGACTCCATACCCATTACATCAGAATGCCTGGGAGTGGGAGCCAGGCGTTTTGTAAAGATCTCCAGGTGATGTCAATGTGCAGCCAAGTTTGGGGACCACTGACATCGTGAGTGATGGAGTTTGCTGACCTTAATTTCTAGAGACAGGTGTCACCTGCAGCCCAGAACGGATCACATCACCAGGGAGTAAAAATAGTGCGGGAGAGTAAAGATCTGTCCACGTGGGTGGCTCTTGTCAGACCCTGGGTCGAGCTTATGAGTTCTCTAGTGCCAGACTCTCTGGCGTTGTCCACCTGTCTGCCTGCCTTGCAAGATGGGACACCTTCTAGGTCTCGCTGCCCCAGCCCCCTCTGTTTCCTGGGCAGACTTGCCTTCTGATGCCCACTCTGTGAGCGACACACACTGGGGAGCAGCTCCCCCCCACCCCGGCCCCCTGCCTGGGAGTGCAGCCCAGGACCCACCAGGGAGTGTGTTGCCATGACGATCATGGCATACGCTCCCCAGCCTCCTCTGCCACTGCAAATGCCCTGTGAAAAATCAGAATTCACAGGGCTTTTCAAGCAGTTTGGACTTCTCCACAGGAAGGGGGTGTGGGAGATTTTCTTTCTTTCTATGCTTTAGGAAGATGGGGCAAAGGAGAGGATAGCAGCCTCAAACCAAAACCAAAAACTTCCCAGTCTATTAGGATCCATAAATCAATCCATGTTCCTCTAACAAGGACTGTCAACCATACTTGTTGTCATGATGATTGTTGAGAGGAAAATGACTGGGGATGTAGGAAGGAGTAAAAACTATTCAGGTGGAGGAGGAAGGCAGGAATAGAGAGAAAGAGAGGAAGTGTGTGGGCAATACCAACACTTAGAGAGGAAACTGAAGAAAGAGGATGAGACTGAGGGGCTGCGTGGAGCACGGGTAGGTAGTCTGTTAAGGAAAAAGGGAGGTTAGCCAGGAGGAGGAGGCTGATGAGGAAGAGTGGACGCATTACCCATTGCTGTGGAACCAACTACTGCAAAATGTAGTGGCTTAAAACATCAATTAGTATCTATTATCCTTGTTTCTGTGGGTCAGCAATTCGAGCAGCTGAGCTGGGTGCTTCTCACCTTGGGGTCTCTCATGAGGTTTCAGTCAAGGTATCAGCAGGGGCTGCATCATCCGAAGGCTTGACTGGGGCCGGAAAGAGCCACTTCCCAGTCAGTTCATTCATGTGGCTGGTGAGCTAGTGCTGGCTGTTGGCAGGACGCCTCACTTCCTCAGCATGTGGAGCCTCTCCTGGGGCTGCTGGAGTATCCTCGTGATGGCAGCTGCCCCCCCCCCCCCCCCCCCCCCCTCCCCCTGCCCCAGAGCACCAGGAAGACAGAGCTGCACTTCTGTGCAGCTTTATGACACAGAAGTTACTCGTCTTATTTCCACATCTTACTGGTCACACAGTCAGCACTAGGCAGCAGGACTGGGAAGGATGATAAGAGGGTTAAATTCAGAAGTTGAAGACAACTAGAGTCTGGCTACAAGGAGAAAATCCCGAGTCATGGGATTGCAGGGTTAATGCAGGTTAATACCTGCACGGGAAACCCAGCAGATAGGACAAGGGGGATGCAGTCCAGGCTGACCCCTGGTAGTCTGGCCGTGCCCTGGCTAAAGCAGCAGATGGACCTCTGTGACAGGCCTCTCTAGAAGAGGTACGTGTGCTGTTTCTGCAAAGGTGCAGCCCATGGCTCAGCCTCAATCATCAGGACACTTCTAAATGTAAGGAATAGAAAATCCAACTAAAACATAAAATGAGGATAATGTATTGATTCATATAAAGAAAGGGGAAGGGTACAGCCAGCCGGTGTTGCTCAGTGGTTCAGTTTTGACCTATGCACCAAGAGGTCACTGGTTCAATTCCCGGTCAGGGCACATGTCTGGATTGTGGGCTCAATCCCCAGTGGTTAGCATGCCGGGGCAGCCGACCAATGTTTTTCTCTCATCAATGTTCCATCTCTCTCCCTCTCTCTTCCCTCTCTCTCTCAAATCAATTTTAAAGTTTTTCTAAAAAAAAAAGAAAGGGTGCAGAGGTGTGAAGCTTCAGAGGTATGAAGCTTTAGGGTGTCAAACAATGTTGTGACCTCTCTGTGTATCTTAACTCTGCTTTCTTCTGCTTTGATGCAACTCCGTGTCAACTTGACCCTCATAAAGCGCTCTCATTACCATGGCACCAGCATCTCCAGTTTTACTGACTCAGGTTCAGCTCAGGAATGGAGATTTTTCTTCCAGCATTTGAAACAAAGTTCTGAGCCTGGCTCTCTTTGACCCCTCCCTTACACACTCACTGTGCCCAGTGAGATGGGAAATGCTGATGGGCTTAATCTACAACATATGGCCACCCCTAGGAACACAGGGGCTCCTCAGCTCCACCCAACAATTTCTAATTCCCTTTCCAAAGGGAAGTCTTGGATTCTGATGCCAGAAAAAGGAAGAACTATGCTGGGAAGGTAAAAAGGAGAGGGTTCCTCCCGGAGCATGGGGGTGATGCTGGTGATTAGAAGTTGGGCCAGATCAGTCAGTGCTGAGCACAGAGAGCGGGGAAGTGGGGGTGGGGAGGGATGTGACCGCTGACTTAGGTGAGGCCAGAGGCCTTGGTTTTCTCCACTCTGGCAGGTGGAGCCTCCGATCACAGGCTTGTGATCAAATTACTTTCTTCTCAGCAGTAGAAGAAATGTATACACTGAAGAGAGAATCTATTTATTTATCAGTTTTTCCATCAAATAGGTTTGAAGCACTCGCTATGTGCCATGATGCCTTGCGACAAAACACAATGAAAGCACGTGCCACGTGCCTTCTGATGAACACGGCGTGAAAGGAGTGGGAACTAGAAGTGCCGATCCAGCGCTGGCTCCTTTCAGAACCTGTCAGTGCCCAGTGCTTGCCCCAGGGTACCTCTCCCAGGACAAAGCAGGGCTACCCCGACTCTCTTTTTGGAACTGGACGCCTCCCCGGCTGGGCCAGTTCCAACTTTGGGAAGGCAAGTTTGCTGCTTTGCCCAACCCCCTTTGTAAGTCACGGGAAACTGTTAATCATCATCATATTCTTCTCCAGTTGGGGGCCTTATCGACTCTACCACCTCATCACCCCTCAGCATTAGAAGTCCTTGCACTCTCCCTTGCACAGCAATTGCCGCTTTACCCTCCGTCCTGTAGGCAGGGAAGAGAGAGACGTAGGATTCTGGATGGAGCTGGGAAAACAGGTCCTTTGTTAGCTGGGTTCTGCCACCTGATCCAGCTCCCGGCTAGCACTCTCTATGGCTCCCTCCTTCCCTTTTGAGGGTCCTCATCTGTATGCCAGGAACTCTACCAGAATGATTGAAGATCCTGCTAAACTCTGCGTTTTAAAATCTGGCTCTGAGAACATTTGCAGGAGAAATGGCTTCTATTTTTAAAGAGGCTGATTCTTTCCTTTTTTTTTTCTGATCATTTTCAAGTGAATTTTGAACTTAACAGAGCAGTTTTGAAAGCCCAGCTGTGCCATGGATTCTTGCTAAGCTGTGCGGAGCTGGGTCAGTGTTCCACAAACTGAGGGCACTCCCACTGGCGGTCGGTGGCTCATTGGATACTTGCAGGGGCACAGGGATGAGCATTTACAGTCAGTGGAATGTTTTTATGGGCGTCAAACTTGTGGTTGCATGAGTGTTAGTGCTAGCACAGGTGAAAGTGGATGGCTCTGTTAGCTCAGGACTGATCTAAACAGTCATGCCATTGGTAGGCAGAGCTGGCCACAGTCAGGAAGGTGACTGTTAGTTTCCTGTGGCTGCTGCAACAAATTACTACAAGCTCAGTGGCTGATGGGAACACGTTTCTTCTCTGACAGTTGTGATCAGAAATTCGAAGTCAGTTTCACGGGGCTAAAGGCAGTGCGGGCAGGCGGGCTCCCTCCAAGGCTGGGGGAGAGTCTGTCCTTGCCCCTTCCAGCTTCTCTGCGGGCTGTCCATCATCCTGGCTTATGGCCACATCACTCTATTCTCTGCAGCTCTGGTCACACTGCTTCTTCCTTTTCCACAGGCAAACCTCCCTCGGCCTCCCTTTTCTAAGGATACGTGTGATGGCATGTAGGGCCCACCGGGATAATCTCGCCATCGCAAGATTCTTCACTGGATCACATCAGCAGAGACCTCTTCGTGGGGGCCTATTCAGCCTTGGGCAGTAGCACAGGGAGTTTAGAAAGCAGGGAGCAGAGGAAGAACCCAGGGCAGCCACCTGCTGCCGTGGGAGGGACTCTGCTCTCTGCCCCCACCTCCCTCTCACTGAGGACACGGGAGGGGTGGGATGTATGGGGGAAGGACAATTGTCCCCAGGACCCTGCTGCCTTTCCAGAAGAAATGTTTTGGGGTAACCCTTACCCATTCACTCACCATAACTTGAGGTTCTTGAATATGGCTCGAGTCACGGGCACATAAGTTGGCAATAGACAGTCACCTCAGAAAACATGATTTTAAATTGCCCAGGGCCAGTGAGCATTGCTTTACTCCATACAGATCACTGCCTTGGGGTCCCAGCTCAGATTTGCACTGTATTTATTTAAATTGCTGTTCAACTGTTAATCACCGAATGTTACTAAACCAAGTAATCCTCTTTGATTTTCAAATGGGTCCATTTATCAAAGGGAACTGACATTATTCATGGTTTCAGGAGGAAGCAGGAGATCTATATGTGCTTTTCTTATGAAATCACTGAAGACATTTGCTTATTGCATCAGCAGTAGATTAGAATGGGATTGTCACATTTCAGGGAAAGGTGCTATAACAACTCGCTCCGTCGGATGCACAGCCAGCACTTCCTCCTGGGAGCTGGTCCGGAAGGAGGGTTTATCAACGGAACTCCTGTCCTTCAGCACGGTGAGTTCCAGTGCCCCAGTGCGGCCAGTGGAGAGCGGGGTCTGTCTCCATCCTTTGGGTCAGACCGGCCTCTGCCACCCCCATGCCCTGCCTGCCCCCGCACATCTGCACGGGCCTGTGGTTGCCCTGGTTCCAGCCGCACCAGCCAGTGACCTCGCCTCTGGCCCAGCAGAGGGAGCAGAGCAAAGGAGCCGGATGCCCTGGGAGCGAGGATGCCGCTCTGCAGCTGGTAGAAGAGGACGCCTGAGGGAGGGTGTGCACCGCCCCCAGAGGTGTGGCCTTTTTGACCCTGCTCCTCTCAGGGCTCACGAGGGTGAATAAAAAATGTTGCCTCGGCTCCACAGTAATGGACCCCCGTTGTTTTCACACGGAGCTCCTGCTTCCTACTGGTCCTGATCCAAACCCCAGTAGGGTCTTTACCCTAACCCCTAACTGGGATCCTTTTAAGTGAAAGATGCAGGTGTTGTTAGAGGAGACAGGGGGCTTCTCTCCTGCAATGAGGTCTGCAGTCAAACACCGCCCAGACCTCCTCCAGGAAAGAGGAGAGGTCGTTCTGAGGCTGGGCCAGGGGTCAGACAGCACTCCCGTCGGAGCTGGGCAGAGACACAGGGAGGACCCCTTGCGGGTTTCCACGGCTGACCCATAGGAGCAATAAAGAGCGGTGTTGAAATTAAATTTATAAAAAGCTTGAACGTGACTCTAAAGGGCCTTCTGGTCCTGCAAGTCTGATTCTTTGTTCACTTACACAGCCCTTGTGGTGGAGCCGTGGGGTGGGCGGAAAGTGGGCCCCGTCATTAGACATCCCTGCTTTGAGTCAAACCCCACGCCTCACAGCTGAGCGGCCTCGGGTTTGTCACGCCTCTGGATCTCTTGTCCTCGTCTACAGAAATGGAGATGCCACCTCCCTCATGAGACAGAAGGACATCAGGGTAGGTTCCCCTGTCCAGCTACGCTTGGCAAGTGGCTTGTCCTGTTGGCTCACGGGGCAGATATTCAAGCTCCCCGGTGTGCGCACCAAAGCTTCTGGGCATAGTTCCAGCTTGAGCCTTCCCATCCCTTCCTCCCAGCCCTGGTCTCGCCTTGCTCCTGCTTCGCTTTTGCAGGTAGACACAGCCCAGGCACATCTGGGCACCCCAAGTTTTCCAGGAAGGAATCGAACCAGAGGAGCCAGAAAAATTCCAGTACAGGGAGGAAGGGCATGAGAGAAATCCTGAGAGAGGTCTCTGGGCCTGGCCACACGGCCCCAGAGCCTTAGGCCACTTGGCCTGTCACACCAGGTGTGCCTCCCTGTGCACCTGCAGCAGTGCCTTTCCCCCCAGGGGAAGGGTGACCAGGTGTGACCAGAGGGCAGGGAACTGTGAGCTGTCCTCCGTGGCCACCACCAAGCATGTGGACAGGGGCCTGGTGGGCTGCTGTGGTCCCTGTCTCTGCCCCCACCCCACACCACCTTCTCTGAGCCCGCACTCAAAACCTGGCCACTGCCCCTCACATCAGGCCTCTGAAATTGGAGTGACTTGTCATATAGCAAGAGATCACTAGAATAGCTCTTACTTCAAGGAACTTAAAATCAAGTTGAAAGCTGAGAAGTGAGTGAACTTAATCAAGTTTATTACACAGAGCCAACTGTCTCGGGGTGACAGAGGCCCAAACCGCCATGTCCCATCTTCCCTCTCCCATCCCTTCCTATACCTGCCCCCTTCCTCTGCCCATAATCTTGACGGTTCCTCCAAATCCTTGATTCCCATCATCTGTCTGCAATTCACAGCAGGACTGACACTTTCTCAAACTCTCAACCTGCCAGAGGCCTGAATTAACAAGCTACCTGGTCTCCCGGATGTCACGTTGGATCTACTGCAGAGAGTGGAGTCAAGGATGTTTAGACTACAAATCCC
This sequence comes from Eptesicus fuscus, assembly GCF_027574615.1. Taxonomy (NCBI): domain Eukaryota; kingdom Metazoa; phylum Chordata; class Mammalia; order Chiroptera; family Vespertilionidae; genus Eptesicus; species Eptesicus fuscus. Next base: position 8,991,806 of record NC_072492.1, on the reverse strand, counting down.
GGGTCCTGGCTCCTGGTTCTTGGCAACACTTATCACATAAATTTTCCAACAAGAGACACATCCGCATAATGAGACCGAAGATACCGCAGACTCAGACACATGCAAAGAGGGCCGGCTGGGAAAAGGGTGCTATTCATCAAAACCTCATCATAAATTCAAGTCGAAGGATTGAAAAGATACAAAACAAAAACATGGACACTTCCCAAACCCGGCAGCTGGACCTCTCACTGAAATCCTGAAATCAATGCAGCTCAACCCAACATCTGGGAGAGAATAAAGAGTAATAAAGATTTAAAAAGAACAGACGCTGGGCAATTACGAGCTGAAGTGTGGATTGGGAATATAAATTCTCCGAGAACCTAAAGACAGAAATATACATTGGCACATGGGTCTCGGACGGTGAATTTCACCCAGCTGTCCCCACCATTCTTTTTTATTACGGCTAATATTTAGTGAGCAAATGCTTTCTAGGCAATGAACATAATTATGTTCAGGTTGACATGACCTGAATTGGGGTTACCGAATTTCAACGTATTCAACATTGGCAGTGGACTAAAATGTGCAAAATGGTTTTGGTGCTTAAAAATAACACAAAAGAACATCAGGAAGAATGCTGTATTTAGATTTGGGAGATCTGGGCTTAAGCCCTGACTCTTCCATTTATTAATTGTGTCAAATGGGCATTGTTGAACCTTCTCAGCTTGTGAAGAAACCTGTACAAGGGGATAAGACCTGCCTCACAGAGTTTTTAGGAGGATTAAATTAGGTAACATACCTTCAAAACTCCTGCCACATTGCTCTCAGCTTTGTCACCTGTGACATTGGAACAATACTCTGTCACAGAGTTATGTTATGTTGTAAGGATTCCTTAGCTTACGGTATTACTTAAAATATATTTAAGACACATAAGATACTTTTGGTTGTAAGTAACACAAAGTGAGACTTCTAGTTGCTTCAGAATGAAAGGTATTGAATTGTCCTAGTTAAGGGAAGGCAAGTGGATGGTGGTTCCACGGTAAGATCAATGATATCAGTGATCAGAGATATAAGCTTTGAGTCTAAATCAATTAATGTGACTCTTCCCTCATGGTGGCAAGATGGCTGCTTCAGCTCCAAGCATCACATCTTTATACCAGAGCACCCAAAGCATGAGAAGAGAGGAACTTTTGGCATATCTCTCCTATCAAGGAAGAAACATTTCTTAGACAGCTCGCACAGGTATGTTACCTAATTTAATTCTCTTAAAAACTCTGTGAGGCAGGTTTCCCTTTACATGTCATTGGCCAGAACTGGCCCATGGTGGGTGGGAGTCTGGGGAAATTAATTTCTAGCTTTTATAAAAGCTAACAGGGGAAGCAAGGAAGAAGGGAGAGGAGAATGACTTTGGGGTAGGAAACACAGAGGGCCTGCCACTGTGATGTGTGTGAGAGCATTTACCATGGTAGGACCCTCGGAGGTAACCGTTATTGAGTACTTCCTGTACGCTGGACATCATTTCAAGTGTTTTGCATGTGGTCACCTCATTCTATCATCTCAACAACCCTATGAGGAGGTACTACTACTGCCCTTGTTTAATGGAAGTGGAGATTGAGGCACGGAGAAAATAACTAACTTGTCCCCGGCTACACAACCAGTGAGTGTTGGGGCCAGGATATTCGATCTCAGTCACAGCATTGCATCTTCACATGAGGACAAAGGTGGATGCTCAGCTCACCTCTGAGAGCTTGCTGCTCGTCCTGACTCTCACCACAAGTTCAAGTGGGTTTGAGTTGTCAGGTAGTTGTTAGGATATCTCCCCATATGTATCTGTCAATCTTAGTGATGAACATGTTGGTGAAGCATTACCATAAAGGGATGAGCTCTTTTAAATTGTCTGGAATGTACATGTTCAAATTGTGGTGGTCATGGGGGAGGGAGGGTCTCAAAGTCAGATTCACTGGTTCTGCGAGGTCAGCGACCCAGACACGTGCTAGGATTAATTTGCAACCATCACTTTACATGGAGGCTGAGACATGATCTCAAGTGGGGTTTAGCTTTGCCCAGGAGAGTCTTGTAAACTGGGTAGGCAGGCCACCAGAGGGCAGACCCTCGGCGCAAACCTCGGGGCCCTAGGGGAAGAATTTGAGTCAGGCATGGGGAGCCTGGCTCAGTCACTAGGCCTGAAGCTTCGAGATGCAGCAGGGTGACTCTTCCCTGAGGAAGAAGTTCCTGTGTGAACCCCAAAGAGTATCTCTAACTTTGCATGAACCCAGGCCAGTGAGAGGAGAAGCTCTTTCCCAAACCCACCTGGAGGTGGAAAGCAAGCCCGTGTTCCAGGAAGACCAGAAGAGAGCCATATGGGGTGGCACCTGGTATGGCAGGGCCTCTGGCACAGACGGAGTCTCTGGAGCCTGGGTAGAGACAGCCAAAGGCTCGCCCCCAGCTGCAGACGAAGGCCTTTCTTTGGCTTCCTTCTGTGGCCAGGCCTGCCTTGATTCAGTCCTGCCCTCTGCAGATCTACTAACAAATAAAAAGAAAAATAAGCCAGTGTGCTAAATGCCATGCTGGGGGAGGAGCAGGGCGCCAGAGCACCCCCAGTAGGGGCAGGTCCCTAACTGGTCTTCTAGAAGTGGTTGCATCTGGAAGTGGTTGCATCTACTGCTCATAACAATTACTCTGAAGTGTAGTGACTTAAGACATGCATTATCTTTCCGTTTCTGTGGGTCAGAATCCCGGTGAGACTGAGCTGGGTCCTCTGGCTCAGGGTGTCCCACAGGCTTCAACCAAAATGTTGACCAGGGCCAAAGCCATTTCAGGTTCAGTTGGGAAAGGACCCATTTCCAAGCTCGTTCATGGAGCAGCAGGTTTCTGGTCTTTATAGCTGTGGGACTAAGGACCTTAGTTCCTTGATGGTGGCTGTCTGGAGTCTTCCCCTCCCCGCTCCCGTTCCTTGCTGTATGTGCCTTTCCATAGGACATCTTTTAACAGGGAGCTTTCTTCATCATTTTTTGTGTGTGTGTGTGTGGGGGGGGGGGTGGAGTGGAGAACAAGAGGGAGAAACAGAGGAGAGGGCAGGAAGAGAGACAGTGACAGAGAGACAGAGAGACAGAGAGGGGAGAGAAAGAGTAAGGGGGAGGGAGAGAGAAAGAGAAAGACAGAGAGATAGAGAAGGGAGAGAAAGAGGAAGGAAGAGGGAGAGAGAGGGGGGAAGAAAGAGAGAGGGAGGAGGAAGGAGAGAGAGGAAGAGGGCAAAGGGAGAGAGAGTGTGTAAGCAAGACAGAAGTCACTGTCTTTTGTGACCATTCTCTGGAGTGCCGCCCATCACTCTCTCAGCGTGCTATCCCTTAGGAGTCCCTGGGTGGGTACCAGGAAGCAGGCTCTTTGGGAGCCATTTCTGAAACTGCCTATTGCAGGGTAACTCTGAAATCGGGGAACATACAGGTCACAGAAGTCAGGCCATGGTGGTCTAGGTAAAGTGGATGGTCAGCAATCGGGCAAGGGGGGGACCTGTCATTAAGGCAAAGCCATGGCCGGGACCAGGAGGTGACACAGAGGCAGGCATCTGCAGAGGCCAGAATCCCAAGCAAGCTGTCAGGTCAAGCCTGGAAGATGGCCCGGACCCTGGGGGTGTTCCCTGGCCAAGCAGCCCAGGCAGCAGGGATGGCCCAGGGCAGCAGGAAATGTCTAAACTCGATGATAACTGTCTCAGCCAGGAGGCCTCCCTGACAAAGATGGACCCCAGATTTTGGTGGGCCCAGGGCCTGAAGGTGGGGGCATGAGCCTCCTTAAGAAGGGGGGAAATTGGACAGTGGAGAAGCAGAGCTCAGAACTGATGGGGAAGCAGCTCAGGGAAGGCTCTGGAACCGGGCAGCTGGGCTTAGCATCTCAGCCCAGCCATTGAGTGGCTGTAGGACCTTGGGCGAGTAAATTCACCTCAAACCTGAATTTCTTCCTCTCTGAGATAATACTTATCTCACAGTGAGGCTGAGAGGGTGAAACAAGACACAGAAAGCCTTTAGTACAGTGTCTGCTGCAGAGCAAATATTCCATTCTTGGTCATTATTATCTATATAATAAAAGCCTAAGTGACCATTATGGTGGAACGACCAGAACGACTGGTCGCTATGATGCACACTGAACACCAGGGGGCAGACGCTCAATGCAGGAGCTGTCCCCTGATGGTCAGTGTGCTCCCACAGGGGGAGTGCCGCTCAGCAGCAGCCCAGCTCATGGCTGGCGAGGGCAGCAGTGGTGTCAGGAGCCTCTCCCCGCTCTGTGGCAGTGCTAAGGAGCAGTGAGCAGGCGGGCGGTAAGGAGCGAGGGGTCCTGGACTGAGAGAGTGTGCAGGCCAGGCTGAGGGAGCCCCTCCCCCTGCCAGTGCATGAATTTTGTGCACCGGGCCTCTATTTATTATATAAAAGCAATCCATTTAGAAAGGAACATGAATCCATTTCTTAAACTAAAAAATAACAACAACAAAGAAGAGCCTAATCTTCTCTTGTTGAGCAGATGCCAATTCCAGATTTAACCTGATTTCATATTTACTAGAAAATGGTGGTAGGTAGGGTGGGACCCGGGGTTGTCAAATGGCTATTTCATGTCTCAGACGTTGAACTAGGTGCCTTATAAATCTATCTTTGTGTCATCCTTTCAACCCACATATCCAATAAGATTATTATTCCCATTTCACAGATCAAGCAACAAAGCTCCAGAAAGTCTGAGTGTGCTGCTGAAGGTCAGGCAGCTCACAGGAGAAGTTGTAGCTGGGGACTGAACACAGGCCCCTTATCTTGGAGCTTGAGCCCAAGGCTTCCTAGTTTACATGAAAAACCCGGTTGGGTTAACGATGTTACCCAGAGCCTGCCTAGCTTACTCAAAGTGCAGGAAGGAGCTGGTGGTGGAGTCCATTGTAGAGGGTATGACAAGAAGAGATGAGTCGGCCAACACCCTAGGGCAGGCAGGGGGTGATGTTTACAACCATGACCTTTCCGGGAAGGAGGAAGGTTCCTCTTTAGGGAACCGGAGTCAGAATCTAAGATAGTAGAGAACCATGTTCAACCTTATTCATAGCAACTATTCTTTATTATTGGGGTTTCCCCTGGGAAGGGATGCCCTCTCCTGCAAGCCATCCTCACGTACCAACAGACTTAAATTTACACATGGTCTCCAGAAGGCTCCTGGGCCTGCCAGGAGGTTTCCGTTAAGAATAAAAAAATACTCTCACACTGTTTTTAGATACCATGGCTCCATCAAAATGCCATCTGTGGATGATTACACACCAAAGGTCAATGTCAATTGTGGATCCAAGATTTGAGGTTCTTAGTTGCAGAAAATTATAGCAGAAGAAGATTTACTGCAGGGCATTATGACATTCACAACATGCCCATGAAGACTAGAGAATCAAGCTTGGATGTCACCCGCCAGGAGCAATGCAGCCAGCTAACCAGACTGTGGGCCTTTTCTGTTTGTTTCTTTTTCTCTTTTTAAAGAATAGTTTATTGATTTTTAGAAAGAAGAAGGGAGAGGGAGAGAGAAAGAAACACCGATGTGAGAGCGTAGCATTGATTGGCCGCCACCTGCATGACCCCTACCAGAGAGCAAGCTCGAAACCCGGGCATATGCCCTGACCAGGAATCAAACTGGCAACCTTTTGGTACAGGGACAACGCCCAACCAACTGAGCCACACTGGCCAGGCAAGAATTTTCTGGTTTTAATTCTGTATTAGAAGACATCTCGGGTCTGCTTCAAATAACATGGGAGTGGGGGAAGAGCCCATGGGAGTATAGATAAAAGAAATTGGCCTCAAGTTAATAGTTGTAGAAGGTGGAGCAGATAAATGCAAGTTTTCTACTACTCTATTTCCAAAACAGATTTATTGAGGTATAATTTACATACAGTTAAATCCATCTCCTTAAACTGTACAATCTAATGATTTCTAGTATTTGACAGAATTGAGGCACCACCACAATCTAAATTTGGAACACTTTTATCGACACCTAAAGAAACCCCCTGTTCCATTAGCAGTCACTTCCTTTTCTGTCTCTTCCCAGCCCCTGGCATCCAGTCATCCTCATTCCGTATCTATAGATTTGCCTATTCTGGACATTTCATAGAAACAGAATCATGCAATATGTGGTCTTTCACGATTGGCTTCTTTCACTTAATATAGTGTTTTCTAGGTTCATCTATGTTGTATCATGTGTTAGTACTTCATTCCTTTTTATTGTTGAATAACATTCCATTATTTGAATATACATATCACAGTCTGTTTATCCATTTATCTGTTGATGGGAACTTGGGTTGCCTCTACCTTTTGGCTATTGTGAATAATGCTTCCATGAACATTGGTAGAAAAGTATCTGTTTGAGTCTCTACTTTCAATTCTATTGGGTGTACACCTAACAGTGGAATTGCTGGATCATATGCTAATTCTATGTTTAACTTTTTGAGGAACTGCCAAACTGGTTCCCACAGCAGCTGCACCATCTTACGTCCCCACCAGCAATGCACAAGGGTTCCAATTTTTCTGCATCCTTCCCAACACTTGTTATTTTTGATTCCAGGCATCCTAGTGGGTGTGAAGTGGTATCACATTGTAGTTTTGATTTGCATTTCCCTGATGGCTAATGGTATTGAACATCTTTTCATGTGCCTTTTGGCCATTTGTATATCTTCTTTGGAGAAATGTCTATTCAAATCCTTTGCACATTTTTAAAATTGGGTTTTAAAAAACACTTTTAATTGATTTGTAATACTTCTTTATATGTTCTGGGCATAAGTCCCTTATCAATAAAGTGATTTTCAAATATTTCCCCCCATTCTGTGGGTTGTTTTTTCACTTTTTAAAAAATCCTTACCTGAGGGAGCAGAGTAGCGCAGCGGAAGCGTGCTGGGCCCATAAAAAATCCTTACCTGAGGATATGTGTTTTTTTTGTTTGTTTGTTTGTTTGTTTGTTTTTTATTGATTTAGAGAGAGAGAGGAAGGAAGGGAGAGAAACACCAATGTGAGAGAGAAACATCGATTGGTTGCCTCCCATACCAGTACTGACTGGAGATCGAACCTGAAAGCTAGGCATGTGACCTGAATAGGAATGGAACCCAAAATCTTTTGATGTATGGAACAACGCTCCAACCAACTGAATCTGGCCAGGGCTGTCTTCTCACTTTCTTGTAGGTATTGTTTGAAGCACAAAAGTTTTTAATTTTGAAGTCCAATTTTTTTTTCTATTAGTTATGCTCTTTGTGTGATATGTAAGAACCAGAATTCTGCTCTCTGTTTTTAGCATTTATTTAAGTGGCACCTATCCTCAAGGCTGCCTCATGGTCACAAGGTAATTGCTGGAACACCCATCAACACCTCTGCATTCTGAGCAGGAAGAAAAAAAGGTAAAAAGGGAGTCATTCCTCTTTAAACAATTTTCCTAGAAATCAATTTTTAAAAACTTGTGGTTACAACTCTGGCTACTTCTATGGTAGGGAGGCTGAGCGCATTAACATTCCTGTCATTTGGGGGTTGTGACAGTAAGTTAAGTGCGTAGACGTGATATCCACCAGGTTGTGGTGGAGAGGGGCAGTTGCCCACCATTAATAGTCATTCTTTTTAAAAATATATTTTTTTATTGATTTCAGAGAGGAAGGGAGAGGGAGAGAAAGACAGAAACATCAATAATGAGAGAGAATCATTGAACGGCTGCCTCCTGCACTCCCCATACTGAAGATCGAGCCTGCAACCCGGGCATGGGCCCTGAGCAGGAATCAAACCATGACCTCCTGGTTCACAGGTTGACACTCAACCACTGAGCATGCCGGCTGGGCCAATATTCATTCTTTAGGATCCTTCGTGGCCAGTAGGCTTGTGGGATCATGAGCCTAGTGTTGCCAGAGCTCCCAAGGTTTAGAAGCTCGAGTTCTGCATTTTATACATACCCTCCAGATTTTTCAGTGCTGGCAACCCACCAATGAAAATATTTAGCCTTGCCTGGGCCAAGCACAGTACACCTGTGGCCTAAATTCCATCTCTGTGCTGCTTGTTGGCAACTTCTGCTTTCAGGTGAACATCAGAGCCCTTTAAACACCTGGAGGGCACGGGAGCAGTGTTTCAATTCCTCCGTGTGGCTCAGAGCCGGCGGGGGGAGTCACGAGGAAGGAAGTTTGGGCTCAACTTGAGGGAGAACTCCATCCGCAGAGCTGTCAGAAACAGAAGGGCTGCTCGGGAGGTAGGAAGTTCCCTGTCACTGGAGGTGTTGGAGCAGATGCTGGAGAACTGCTTGGCAATGACGTCTAAGGTCTCCCAATCCCAGAAGTCTGTGAGGCGGTAAGAGAATTACCATGCAGACTACTGCTGCTGAGATGACTTGCTGAAAGGAGACCCTGTAGGAGGTGAGAGAAAGGCGAGACGCCTAGCATCTGGATTGTTAGGGAGCTAGAAGCCCACCAGTTGCTGTATCCTCCCCTACCCGCCAATGACAAAGCAATGGGAAGTGGGATATGCCCTCACTGAGATGAGCTCTATTAAGTTTAGCCTGTAGGGACAGCAAAGATTTCCTTCCTAAATATTCACAAGCATTATTTGATTTCTCTTTACTCCTGGTATAAGAGTACACAACAGAGATGTGACCTTTCTTATGGAGGGTGACTCAGGCTATTCAATTTACTACTTATTCCCACTTTCAGGACTGGCTTCATGGGCATGTGACCTGTGCAGGTGCATGGGGACCTGCACTCAGAAGGACCCCATGTTTGGTTTAATGCTGTTTTGTCATCTACAAATTCTTCATCATTTTGAACAAGGAATTTCACATTTTTATTTTGCATTGGGCCCTGCAAATTAAGTAGCTGATCTTCAGACTGTATTACTCAAACTGTATTCAATGTCTAGGCATTAAGGACACAGAGCCACACCCAACATGCTCATAGTCTAGTTGGGCCAGGGAGGTGGGTGAAGCTGAGAGAGAAGCAACTACTTAGATAACTGCTATGTAGGACACTAAGTGTTTGCAAAGGGACATCTAACCTAGACAGAGAAGTTAGGGGACAGAGAAGGCTATTCATAGGACTCAAAGTCTGAACTTTAATTGTTTTTTTGAAATCCATTCTTCCATTATAAGAGAACTATAGGGAGGTACATAGCTTCTTAACTGGGGACTACATTTCCCAGCATCCCCAGGATTTAGCTGTGATCATGTGACTAAGTTATTAGCAATAAAATGAGTGGAAAAGATGTGGACCAATTTGAGTCTGGACTTCAAAATATCCCAGTGTCACTATCACAACAAGCATGTGGTCGGGACCCAGCTTCAATCATGCAGATGACTAAAGGCCTGGAGGCTGCAGAGCAATGACTGGAAGGAACCTGGGTTTGTGAATAGCCACTAGAGCAGAATTTCCCAGTCATCTGGACTGCTCCTCTTGGAATTGTTACATGAGCAAAAAGGGCTGAATTCTGGGATACCTTTGTTAGCCTACTCTGCCCAATACAATGAGTAAACAGAAGTCAGCCCGTGACAAAAGGGAGAAAAGACAGACTCCAAAGCACTCAGTAAGAGAGAAGATGACACATTCAGGGAGCTGGGAGTAGTTCAAGATGCCTGAAGTGATGGATGTGGGAGGGAGGGTGGTGTCTCTTAGTCAGCTCAGGTTGCTATAACTAAATACCTTAGACCAGGTGGCTTAAACAATAGGCACTTATGTGTCACGGTTTTGGAGGATGGAAAGTCTAGAATCAAGGTTCCTGGTGAGAGCTCTCTTACCGGCTTGCAGATGCCACTTTCTCACTGTGTCCTCTCACCGCAGAGAGAGGAAGCTCTGGTCTCTCTTCCTCTTCTTACAGGAGCACTAATCCCATCATGGGGGCTCCTGACCTCATTTAACCATAATCACCTTCCAAAGGCCCCACTTCCAAAAATAACGTCTACATATAAATGTTGGGGGTAGGGTGGATACAAACATTCAGTCTGTAACAGGTGGGGAGAAGGAAGACTGGGCCATATCTTGGGCCTTGTGTGAAGGCAAGGAGCTTAAATGTTATCTTGTGTGCTATGGAGAACCAAGCTGGGGAGTGACACAATCAGTTAGCTTTTTGCTTGTCAGTTTGAGTTATAATCCGCAATTTTTTAAATTTATGAAGTGTTTCAGAAATACAATGAGCACTCAGGTACCCACCACCTAGCTTAGTAAATACATTACAAAGTCCCTGGTAATTATTCCTTTCTAGAGTGCATCTTCAGCTTAGTATTTTTATTTTTTACATTATTTTTTTAGAGGCCACCTAGATAGGGCAAGAATGGAGACAGGACATGTATTATTGGACATCTAGTGTATCCTTAGCACTGTGCCAGGTACTGCAGTGTACACATGGGAGAAACAGCCACAACTGGGTGGAAAAAAAAAACCCAAGACTTGTGCATTTCCAGAATGAGGTGACTCCCTTCTGAGAACAGGTGTGGCATGCTTGGAGGGCACTGTGCTTCTGGAGCACAGATACAAGGTGTAAGGGAATGCTTGCATGGAATCTCCAGTCATTGCCTACTTCTGATTCATGTGCAGATAAATGGCACAGTCAAAAGAAATCCAAGGTATGTCTCTGGAAGGTTTTAAGGTTGTGAGAAGGACTTTGAAAAATTTGAAGATACAGGTGGTGTTCCATATTTTCATCTGGGTAATGGCTGTGACTTTGGAAGAGAAAGGAGAGGATACAGGGAGTGAACAGCTGGTGATGCTGATAGCGTTGAAGAGGATTTCATTTCCTCGGCAAGAATTCAAGATACTCAACCATGAGGTTACTGGCAAAGGACAGAGCCTGCCACAGCGACAGGGAAGAATGTGTTTGGCAGGAGATTTCCCAAATTACATCAAAAGTCATCAGAAAGATTGTTATGGGATGCAGAGTGGACAGCTCTTGTTTTTTTCTGCTCAGCACCATTTGCTATCTGCTTTTAGCAGCCTCTTATCTGTGAAGGGAAACTATCCATCTTCTACTCACAGTCTAGGTGTCTAAACAGGGTTGATGCCATCCTTTGGCTTCAGAAACTCTATCAAAATCTCAATGACTGGTTCAGAGGTGGCCACATGACCCAATCTGGACCAATGAGAGTTGCGTCTAGGCCTGGGCTCAAGTGACTTGGGATTGAAGTATATTTCCTTTCTCTACTAGAGAGGCTAAGTGGTAGATTATAAGCTTGGAGCTGCTGAATGCCACCCTGATAATGAGGCTGACTCAGCAGAAAGCTGAGCCTAATGATGACGAGGGAAAGATTTGTGAAAACATAGAGCACCTGGATTTAGCCGTGTCTAAAATCTAACCCTACCCCTTGGATGTTCCAATTATGTGAACCGGCATCCTCCTCCCTCGCCCTTCCTCCCTTGCTGTCTCTCTGGTTTAGTGTCATTTCAGTTGACTCACTCCACTGATAGTCGGGGAGAAAGTGGAAAGAAGCCTTTGTGATGGAGGCAGACACAGGATAATAGAGACAGCGCCGTTATCCTCCAGCACAAATACAGACACCGGGACCAGAACCTTATTTATGGCCTTACATGTCTACCTCCCAACACAAAGGGGGTAGGGAATAGAAGGGGCAAGGTTTTCATGTTACAGAAGGAAGAAAAGTATAATGTCATAAGCATCACTGTCACTTGGAGGAGGTTCATAACTAGAAAGTGACCACCTTGTTTAAAGATGCAAATTTACAGAAAGGGAAAATTGTGTAGCATCATCAGCCAAGAAGGTCTGTCCATCAGTGGACAGTGGAGAGCTTTCGGTCCTGAATAATGAGGAGAATCATAGCAATAACCTCCCCGCCCCCCGTCCTGCACACCCTGCTCCCCCCGCCCCACCCGCCAGGCCAGAGGAAGTGTCCAAGGAGGCTTTCCTGATACAGATCACAAAGGCCATGAGACTGGGTTTTCAAGGGAAATTCCACTCATCCAGACATCAGCTGAAATTCTCTTTTGCTAAAGTCTAGAACATCTGATAAACTATTAATTTACTTTGCTAACAGTTTCTCATAACACCGAAGTAGCAATGGAAGGAGCTGTTATTTTATTTAAAAAAATAAATTTCCTCCGTGAATGTAAAAGAAGGACATCACTTTTGTGGAAAACTGGATAATATGAAGATGCAACAGCAACCACTTATACATCTATTGCCCAGATATAAATTGGGACTTGTATTGTGTGCCAGATGCTGGCTAAACCATTCAAGCTCCACAGCAATTTGAAGAGGAACATTCTAATATGATCCTCTTTTGGCAGATGAGGAGACTGAGGTTTAGCAAAGCAAAATAATAATAATAATAATAATAATAATAATAATAATAATCCTATCTAATAAAAGAGTAATATGCAAATTGACCACCACTCCAACACACGAGATGGCTGCCCCCCTGTGGTCAAAGATGGCTGCCCCCATGTGGACACAAGATGGCTGCCACTAGATGGCCAGCAGGGGAGGGCAGTTAGGAGGGATCAGGCCTGCAAGGGAGGGCAGTTGGGGATGATCAAGCCTGCAGGGGAGGGCAGTTAGTGGTGATCAGGCCAGCAGAGAAGGGAAGTTGGGGGTGACTGGGCCTGCAGGGAAGGGCAGTTGTGGGGGACCCAGGCCTGCAGGGGAGAGCAGTTGGGGGAAACCAGGCCTGCAGGGAAGGGCAGTTAGGGGTGACCAGGCCTGCAGGGGAGGGCAGTTAGGAGCAAACAGGCTGGCAGGGGAGCAGTTAGGCATCAATCAGGCTGGCAGGGGAGTGGTTAGGGGGTGATCAGGCTGGCAGGCAGAAGCAGTTAGGGGCAATCAGGAAGGCAGGCAGGCGAGCAGTTGGGAGCCAGCAGTCCTGGATTGTGCGTGGTATGTCCGACTGCCCGTTTAGGCTCGATCCTACTAAATGGGCAGTCAGACATCCCTCAAGGGGTCTGAGATTGGAGAGGGTGCAGGCTGGGCTGAGGGACAACCCCCATGCATGAATTTCATGCACCAGGCCTCTAGTAATAATAATAATAATAATAATAATAATAATAAATCCCTGAGCCAGGTCAGTGTTATAGCTAGAATTTGAGCTCAGCCACCTAAATCCTGAACACTACACATTACATATTTTCTTCCACTCCTATAAATTCCTCACTTTATTGTATCTTTATCATTGTGTAGCTTGCTTTCCCCTTCCACTTGATATTGTAATCTGAGCATTTTCCCATTTTGTTAAAAACTCAATTTTTGATTAAAAATGTGTACACATGTGCAGTAGAAAGACTCATCAGAGAGGCATCCATGAAATCACCACATGATTTTAGCAATCATCATCCAATCTCCTTCAACTGCTCCCTCCTCCATTTCTTTTTTTAAAATATATTTTTATTGATTTCAGAGAGGAAGGGAGAGGGAGAGAGAGAGATAGAAACATCAATGATGAGAGAGAATCATGGATTGGCTGCCTCCTGCACGCCCCACACTGGGGATCAAGCCCACAACCCCAGGCATGTGCCCCGACTTGGAATCAAACTCCTGGTTCATAGGTCGAAGCTCAATTACTGAGCCAAGCCTGCCAGGCATCTCCATTTCTAACGCAAACTCCAGACACCTTGCCATGCTATCTGTAAACATTTCAGTGTGCAATTTTAGTAATTCCTAATATTGTCAGATATCCAGTCTGTGCTCACATTTTCTCCATGTAAACATTATTGTAAATGCTATTCTAAGTTTGGTTCTGAGGACACACCAGGAAGAATTGGTGGGTGGTGCGGGGTGATAGAAACCACGAGCTGAAGTGGCCCTGTCGTGTTGGAGTTTGCAACAGGAAACGACCAAACAAAGACGCCTCCAAAGTTAGGAAACCAGATTTCCAAAAGTGGGGTAGAAGGAAAGATGTACAGCTCCATTGTCAAATCTGCATGGTCAAATGCGGTAGCACTAATATATGGCTATTTACATTTCAACAATTAAAATTAAATAGGTTATCACAGTCATCCCTCAGTTGCACCGGCCATCTACCAAGTGCGTAGTAGCCAGTCTAGTAGTAGTTTAGGGTGATTTGCGGCTACTATGTTGGGCAGTGCAGAAATAGGACTTTCCTTTCACCACAGAACATTCCATTGGGCAGCTGGTCCAGAGTCTAAGAAGGAATAGTATTTGCAAGGAGCAGGAGATGCTAAACTATTAAAAAAAAAATACCTGCATTTAGTCAAGAAAGATATCGGCCTGGGACAGGACTACCGGCCATGACAGGCTTTTAGATGAAGCTCATCTTCTCAAAAGCAGTAAGACCCGCCCTCGTGCAGCTATGCCCCTCCTCAAGGTTGCCAAGTGCCTGATCTTACTGTGGGCACACCAGCCACGTGAGACAGCAGAGCTGTGCACATGGATCATCACCATCAGCCAACATTGTTCCCTCAGCCTGTTGCCCTTGAACTTGGCTACTGTGGTGCCAAGTGGCATCCCTGGGGACAGGTCATTCCGGGTCCTCTGCTCTGGGAGAGCTGATGCTCCTGCTGGAGGAAGCGGCCAAGCTGTCATGCCCCCCATCTGAGGTCCTTTCAAAGGTCCAGACTAACAAGCAAGACAGCGGTGGTGGCCCCAGACCAGGTGAGTGCCAAGGCCAGAGCGCCCCTGGAAGCCGTGGCCAAGGAAAGGACCACCAAGGACAATCTCAAGGACAGCAATCTAAAGGAAGAGGCCCTCATCTCTTCTTCAACAGAACAGCTGAAGCCAAATCCCACGTGTCACTGGATATACCCTGGACCTACGGAAAGTAGGAGAGAGAAGCTTCTATCTAGTGTTTGCACACCATGAGGTGGTTCTGGATGCAGCTACTAAAGAGCTTAAGAAGAAGCAGGTGCCGCACATCTGCATCCACAGCTGCACCTACTGGCCGACTCAGAGGGTCTGTGCCAGCAGGTCCAGCTACCGAGAGGCCCGCAGCGGCCGTGTGTCCATCACCTTCTCCTCGGCCCACCTGGTGGTGTTCACCGAGATGTTCGGGAGCCCAGTGGTGCTGATACGGGGGTGCCAAGGACAACCAAGCTCCATGGGCATCCACTGCCTGGTGGCAAGAGGCACGGCTGCCCACTGCCTTTGGCCCTGACCCAAGAGAAGTTTACAGCTCTGGGGGAGCTAGGATTCTGAGTCCAGTTTTTCCAAAATGACAGAAGCCACTGATTATGTCTCCAAGGCCCCAAAGCAGCAGCCGGTCTAGGATCCAGTCCAGATGTCCCTTGTGGAGGATGAGAGTGATCAGGAGCTCCTGGAGGCAGGGGCCTTTGACCCAGGAAGTGCTTCAGGAGCATCTGCCAGTGTCCCAGAACCCAGGAGACTCGCTGACAAAAGTGCAGCTGCGCAGTCCCTTGAAGAGAAGGAGACTGGCATTTTTGCATACTGGGACAGCTTTACCTCTCTCCTGTGAAAGGGACAAAAAAGCATTTAAAAGTCATGGAATTCGCCCAGCTGGGTGGCTCTGTTGGTTGGAGCATTGTCCCGTGCACCCAAGGGTCTTGGGTTCAATCCCCTGTCAGGGCGTGTGCGGGAGGCAACCCCTCAATGCCTTTCTCTCTCTCTCTCTCTCTCTCTCTCTCTCTCTCTCTCTCTCTCTCTCTCTCTCTCTCTCTTTCTCTCTCTCTCTCTCTCTCTCTCTCTCTCTCTCTCTCTCTCTCTCAAAAGTAATAAACATATCCTTGGGTGAGGATTTAAAAATCTTGGAATTCATTAAAATAAAATGGACATTTTTTTAAAACCTGCATTTACAATGTGGGAGGTCCTGAAGCAGTGCAGGGTGCCTGCATGGGAGACCGCCAGCTTAACCTTCAAGAGGAAGGAGAAAGGGGCCTCAGGCTTCGTTGCTCCATTGCACAGACCCCACTCAGCCATGTGCCCAGAGCGGCTCTACTTTAGTTTTATAACTTCCTTCCTTTTCTCCACCCACCTCCCCATTTATGCTCAGCAGTGGAAAAACTGAAGGTAGCACAATCGTATAAATATAATCTGTGTCCAGCCATTTCCAGGTTAAAATAGTTTCATTTCGAGGAAACATTCCATCCCATTCAGACATTGTTATTTTCTGCCAGAGTCTGGTTCAGAGCCCCTGCCCTGGGCTTGAAAAGCAGAAGACCCCACTGTCTATTGATGCCCTTCCCTTCCTGCTTGCAGCTCTCACAGACCAACTGCTTGCTCCAAGAGTCCCCTGTGGGAGGAGGAGAAGGAGGCCCTCTTCTCTATTTGACCAGCGCTCAGTGTCCTTCGATAGCCACGCACTTGGCTGGACCCACCTATGTGGAGCCCCAGGTAGGATTTGGCTGCGATGCCATACTTGGTATAGAGGTGATGGCCCAGGCAGCGTGCCTCTGTCCAAGGTCCTAGGCTGGGTAGAACCCTCAGAGGCAGGTGGTCAAGCTCTCAGAGCCTCAACCACTCCACCCCCAGCAGGATGCTCAGTCAACTGGAATGGCTCTCCTGGGTCAGCCTGCCTTTACCCCGGATGGTGGGACCTTCCTGGGCCTCCTTCTATGAAATCCCAGGGACGAGCCACCACCCACTCTGTACCCAGGTGTGCCACTTCACAACAGTTCACAACAGCACCTGTTGGGCTTCCCTGTGGCTTGCCAACTGCCAGGAACTCCAGGAAGGAGGGGGGTACATACCCTAAGTTCTGGAGTCACTTTTCTACCTTACAGGTATTTCCTTGGAATCTCCCACTCGGGAGACTCATCAGGAGTGTCCATATTCCATGAAAAGAGGGGATGGTTAAACACATACTCACTTCATAAGGAACTCTGCTCCCTCTCAAAATGTCCTCTTGTTCCATTTTGTCCCCCTGCCCTTTCCTTACCTCTTCCTGGTGCTAAAAGCCATAACCCAGTTTAGAAAAGTGTATGGTAAGATCCAGTTACCCCAGAACTTAGCAGCTTGAAACAAACTGTTAGTCTCTCACACAGTTTCTGAGGGTCAGAATCAAGGTTGGCCTCACTGGGAGGTTCTGGCTCCAGGTCTCACATGGTTTCAGTCGGGATCTCAGCTGGGCTGCATCATCCAAAGATCCGACTGGGGCTGGAGGTGCCACGTCCAGGATGGTGCACCCACGTGCCTGTTGGCAAGAGGCTTTAGTTCCTTGCTACCTGGACCTCTTAATAGGGCCCACAACCTGGCAGCTGGCTCTCCCCAGAGCAACTGATCCAAAAAATGAAGAATGTTCAAGATGGAAGTATCTCTGATAACCTAATCTCAGAAGCAACATACCCCCTCTTCTGTCATATTATGTTGGTCTCATAGACCAACTCTTCTGAAATGTGGGAGAGGAGCCACATGAGGGCAAGAATCCCAGGGGTGGGTGGAGGCTGTCTGTCATGATGAGGCTCCTGGATTGTGGGGCTCTGTCTGGGAATCAAGTTCTCTTTCAACTTAATCTTTTAGAATTTAGCCAAGTCGTTTTCACCATGCATGAAAATTCCCAGGTAAGACCCAGGAAGTATCTTTGTTGCAATTGCCTTCCATACACCTACTTATAAAATTACATTTTGTCTTTATTACACAAGTAACATGTATTAATTAGAGAAAAGAAAAAGCACAGACAAGTGAAAAAGGAGATAAAAATCATCTTATGTCCACCATTCAAAAGTAAGCTGTGACATTACTGCTTTACAGAAAATCTCTGCATGAGTGTT